>NC_064828.1:15000-615000 GCF_024166365.1 Elephas maximus indicus
CTAACCCCCTAACAACAAACAACACTAACCCCCTAACAACAAACAACACTAACACCCTAACAACAACCAACCCTAACCCCCTAAGAACAAACAACACTAACCCCCTAAAAACAAACAACACTAAACCCCTAACAAGAATCTAACATAACCCCGTAACAACAAACAACACTAACCCGTAACAACAAAGAACCCTAACCCCCAAGCAACAAACAACCCTAACCCCCAAACAACAAACAACCCTAACCCCCTAACAACAAACAATCCTAACCCCCGAACAACCAACAACACTAACCCCCTAACCACAATAAACACTAACACCCTAACAACAAAAACCACTAAACGCCAACAAGAAACAACCCTAAACCCCTAACAACAAAAAACACTAACGCCCTAACAACAAAAAACCCTAACCAAACAACAAAAAACCCTAACCCACTAACAACAAACAACACTAACACCCTAACAACAAACAACCCTAACAGCCTAACAACAAACAACACTAACACCCTAACAACAAACAACCCTAACCCCCTAAAAACAAACAACACTAACCCCCTAACAACAAACAACCCTAAACCCCTAACATCAAACAACACTAACCCCCTAACAACACAAAAAACTAACACCCTAACAACAAAAACCAGTAAACCCCAGAAGAAACAACCCTAAACACCGAACAACAAACAACACTAACCCCCTAACCACAAACAACACTAAGCAAACAACAAACAACCATAACCCACTAACAACAAACAACACTAACACCCTAACAACAAACAACCCTATCCGCCTAACAACAAACAACACTAACCCCCTAACAACAAACAACCCTAAACCCCTAACATCAAAGAACACTAACACCCTAACAACAAACAACCCTAACCCCCTAACAATAAACACTAACCCCCAAACAACAAACAACCCTAACCCCTAAAAACCAAAAACACTAACCAACTAACAACCAACAACCCTAACCCACTAACAACAAACAACCCTAACACCCTAACAAGAAACAACACTAACCCCCTAACAACAAACAACCCTAAACACCTAACATCAAACAACACTAACCCCCTAACAACACAAAACACTAACACCCTAACAACAAACAACACTAATACCCTAACAACAAAAACCAGTAAACCCCAACAAGAAACAACCCTAAACCCCTAACAACAAACACTAACCCCCTAACAACAAACAACACGAAACCCCTAACAAGAAACTACCCTAACCCCGTAACAACAAACAACACTAACCCCGTAACAACAAACAACCCTAACCCCCATAAAACAAACAACCCTAACGCCCTAACAACAAACAATCCTAACCCCCGAACAACCAACAACACTAACCCCCTAACCACAGTAAACATTAACACCCTAACAACAAAAACCACTAAAACCCAACAAGAAACAACCCTAACCCCCTAACAACAAACAGCCCTAACCAAACAACAAACAACCCTAACCGACTAACAACGAACAACACTAACCCCCTAACAAGACACAACACTAACCCCCTAAGAAGAAACGACACTAACCCCGTAACAACAAACAACACTAACCCCCTAACAACAAACAACACTAACACCCTAACAACAACCAACCCTAACCCCCTAAGAACAAACGACACTAACCCCCTAAGAACAAACAACACTAACCCCCAACAACGAACACTACTAATCCCCTAACAACACAATACCTAACCCCTTATCAACAAACAACCCTAACCCACTAACAAAAAACAACCCTAACACCCTAACAACAAACAACCCTAACCCCGTGACAACAAACAACCCTAACCCCCAAACAACAAACAACCCTAAACCCCTAACAACAAACAATCCTAACCCCCGAAGAACCAACAACACTAACCCCCTAACCACAATAATCACTAACACCCTAACAACAAAAACCACTAAACCAAAAAAGAAACAACCCTAAACACCTAACAACAAACAACACTAACCCCCTAACAACAAACAACCCTAACCAAACAGCAAAGAACCCTAACCCACTATCAACAAACAACACTAACCCCCTAACAAGAAACTACTTTAACCCCGTAACAACAAACAACCCTAACCCCTAAAAACAAACAACCCTAACCAAACAAAAAACAACCCAAACCGACTAACAACAAACAACACTAACCCCCTAACAAGACACAACACTAACCCCCTAAGAAGAAACAACAGTAACCCCCTAACAACAAAAAACACTAACCCCCTAACAACAAACAACACTAACACCCTAACAACAACCAACCCTAACCCCCTAAGAAGAAACAACACTAACCCCCTAAGAACAAACAACAATAACCCCCAACAACGAACAATACTAACACCCTATCAACACAAAACCTAACCCCTTATCAACAAACAACCCTAACCCACTAACAAAAAACATCCCTAACACCCTAACAACAAACAACCCAAACCCCCTAACAACAAACAACACTAACCCCCTAACAACAAACAACTGTAAACCCCTAACATCAAAGAACACTAACACCCTAACAACAAACAACCCTAACCCCTTAACAACAAACACTAACCCCCAAACAACAAACAACACTAACCCCTAAAATCCAAAAACACTAACCCACTAACAAAAAACAACACTAACCCACTAACAACAAGCAACCCTAACACCCTAACAACAAACAACACTAACCCCCTAACAACAAACATCCCTAAACCCCTAACATCAAACAACACTAACCCCCTAACAACACAAAACACTAACACCCTAACAACAAACAACCCTAGCCCCCTAACAACAAACACTTACCCCCAAACAACAAACAACCCTAACCCCTAAAAACCAAAAACACTAACACACTAACAACAAACAACCCTGGCCCACTAACAACAAAAAACCCTAACCCCCTAACAACAAAGAACCCTAAACACCTAACATCAAACAACACTAACCCCCTAACAACACAAAACACTAACACCCTAACAACAAACACTAACACCCTAACAACAAAAACCACTAAACCCCAACAAGAAACAACCCTAAACCCCTAACAACAAACACTAACCCCCTAACAACAAACAACACTAAACCCCTAACAAGAAACTACCCTAACCCTGTAACAACAAACAACACTAACCCCGTAACAACAAACAACCCCAACACCCAAATAACAAACAACCCTAACACCCTAACAACAAACAATCCTAACCCCCGAACAACCAACAACACTAACCCCCTAACCACAATAAACACTAACACCCTAACAACAAAAACCACTAAACCCCAACAAGATACAACCCTAAATCCCTAACAACAAACAACACTAACCCCCTAACAACAAACAACCCTAACCAAACAACAAACAAACCTAACCCACTAACAACAAACAACACTAACAACCTAACAACACACAACCCTAACCCCTAACAACAAACAACACTAATACCCTAACAACAAAAAACCCTAACCCCCTAACAACAAACAACACTAACCCCCTAACAACAAACAACCCTAAACCCCTAACATCAAAGAACACTCACACCCTAACAACAAACAACCCTAATCCCCTAACAACAAACACTAACCCGCAAACAACAAGCAACCCTAACCCCTAAAAACCAAAAACACTAACCCACTAACAACAAACAACCCTAAACCACTAACAACAAACAAGCCTAACACCCTAAAAACAAACAACACTAACCCCCGAACAACAAACAACACTAACCCCCTAACAACACAAAACACTAAGACCCTAACAACAGACAACACTAACACCCTAACAACAAAAAACACTAAACCCCAACAAGAAACAACCCTAAACCTGTAACAACAAACACTAACCCCCTAACAACAAACAACACTAAACCCCTAACATCAAAGAACACTAACACCCTAAGAACAAACAACCCTAACCCCCTAACAACAAACACTAAACCCCAAACAACAAACAACCCTAACCCCTGAAAACCAAAAACACTAACCCACTAACAACAAACAACCCTAACCCACTAACAACAAACAATCCTAACACCCTAACAACAAACAACACTAACCCCCTAACAACAAACAACCCTAAACCCCTAACATCAAACAACACTAACCCCCTAACAACACAAAACACTAACACCCTAACAACAAACAACGCTAACAACCTAACAACAAAAACCACTAAACCCCAACAAGAAACAACCCTAAACCCGTAACAACAAACACTAACCCCCTAACAACAAAAAACACTAAACCCCTAACAAGAAACTAAACTAACCCCGTAACAACAAACAACACTAACCTCCTAAGAACAAACAACCTTAACCCCCTAACAACAAACACCCCTAAACTCCTAACAACAAACAATCCTAACCCCCTAACAACCTACAACACTAACCCCCAACCACAAACAACTCTAACCCCGTAAGAACAAACAACACTAACCCCCTAACAACAGTCCTAACCACCTAACAACAAACAACACTAACCCCCTGAAAAGAAACACCAATAAACCCCTAAAAACAAACAACACTCATCCCCTAAGAACAAACAACACTAACCCTCTAACAACAAAGAACACTAACCCCTAAGAACAAAAACACTAACCCCCTAACCACAAACAACTCTAACCCCCTAAAAACAAACAACCCTAAAACCCTAAAAACAAACAACACTGAACCCCTTAAAACAAACAACACTAAGCCCCTAACAACAAACACCACTAACACTCTAACAACAAAAACCACTGACACGCTAACAACAACCAACACTAACCCCCTAACAACAAACAATCCTAACCCCCTAAAAACAAACAACACTAACCCCCTAAAAACAAACAACCCTAAAACCCTAAAAACAAACAAAACTGAACCCCTAAAAACAAACAACACTAAGCCAATAACAACAAACAGCACTAACCCACTAACAACAAAAAACACTAACCCGCTAACAACATCCAACAGTAACGCCCTAACCACAAACAACACTAACCCCCTAAAAACAAACAATCCTAACCCCTTAACAACAAACAACACTCACCCCTAAAAAACAAACAACCCTCAATCCCTAAAAGCAAACAACACTGAACCCCGAAAAACAAACAACACTAAGCCCCTAACAACAAACAACACTAACACCCGAACAACAAACACCACTAAACCCCAACAAGAAACAACCCTAAGCCCCTAACAACAAACAACACTAACCCCCTAACAAGAAACAACCCTAAACCCCTAACAACAAACAACACTAACCCCCTAACAACAAACAACACTAACACCCTAACAACAACCAACCCCAACGCCCTAAGAACAAACAACACTAATGCCCGAAGAACAAACAACACTAACCCCCAGCAACGAACAATACTAACCCCCTAACAACACAAAACCTAACCCCTTATCAACAAACAACCCTAACCCAGTAACAACAAACAACCCTAACACCCTAACAACAAACAGCACTAACCCCCTAACAACAAACAACCCTAAACCCCTAACATCAAAGAACACTAACACCCTAACAACAAACAACCCTAGCCCCCTAACAACAAACACTAACCCCCAAACAACAAACAACCCTAACCCCTAAACACCAAAAACACTAACCCACTAACAACAAACAACCCTACCCCACTAAGAGCAAACAACCCTAACCCCGTAACAACAAACAATCCTAACCCCCGAACAACCAACAACACTAACCCCCTAACCACAATAAACACTAACACCCTAACAACAAAAACCACTGAACCCCAACAAGAAACAACCATAAACCCCTAACAACAAACAACACTAACCCCCTAACAACCAAAAACCCTAACCAAACGACAAACAAAAGTAACCCACTAACAACAAACAACCCTAACCCCCTAACAACAAACAACACTAACACCCTAACAACAAACAACCCTAACCCACTAACAACAAACAACCCTAACCCCCTAACAACAAACAATCCTAAACCCCTAACATCAAACAACACTAACGCCATAACAACACAAAACACTAACACCCTAACAACAAACAACACTAACACCCTAACAACAAAAACCACTAAACCCCAACAAGAAACAACCCTAAACCCCTAACAACAAACACTAACCCCCTAACAACAAACAGCACTAAACCCCTAACAAGAAACTACCCTAACCCCGTAACAACAAACAACACTAACCCCGTAACAACAAACAACACTAACACCCAAATAACAAACAACCCTAACCCCCTAACAACAAACAATCCTAACCCCCGAACAACCAACAACACTAAAACCCTAACCACAGTAAACACTAACACCCTAACAACAAAAACCACTAAACCCCAACAAGAAACAACCCTAAACCCCTAACAACAAACAACACTAACCCCCTAACAACAAACAACCCTAACCAAACAACAAACAAAACTAACCCACTAACAAGAAACAACACTAACACCCTAACAACAAACAACCCTAACCCCCTAACAACAAAAAACACTAACACCCTAACAACAAACAACCCTAACCCCCTAACAACAAACAACACTAACCCCCTAACAACAAACAACCCTAAACCCCTAACATCAAAGAACACTAACACCCTAACAACAAACAACCCTAACCCCCTAACAACAAACACTAACCCCCAAACAACAAACAACCCTAACCCCTAAAAACCAAAAACACTAACCCACTAACAACAAACAACCCTAAACCACTAACAACAAACAACCCTAACACCCTAAGAACAAACAACACTAACCCCCTAACAACAAACAATACTAACCCCCTAACAACACAAAACACTAACACCCTAACAACAGACAACACTAACACCCTAACAACAAAAACCACTAAACTGCAACAAGAAACAACCCCAATCCCCTAACAACAAACACTAACCCCCTAACAACAAACAACACTAACCCCCTAACAACAAACAACATTAACACCCTAACAGCAACCAACCCTAAACCCTAAGAACAAACAACACTAACGCCCTAAGAACAAACAACACTAACCCCCAGCAACGAACAATACTAACCCCCTAACAACACAAAACCTAACCTCTTATCAACAAACAACCCTAACCCACTAACAACAAACAACACTAACACCCTAACAACAAACAACACTAACCCCCTAACAACAAACAACCCTAAACCCCTAACATCAAAGAACACTACCACCCTAACAACAAACAACACTAACCCCCTAACAATAAAAAACCCTAACCCCCTAACAACAAACAACACTAACCCCCTAACAACAAACAACCCTAAACCCTGAAAACCAAAAACACTAACCCACTAACAACAAACAACCCTAACCCACTAACAAGAAACAACCCTAACACCCTAACAACAAACAACACTAACCCCCTAACAACAAACAACCCTAAACACCTAACATCAAACAACACTAACCCCCTAACAACACAAAACACTAACACCCTAACAAAAAACAACACTAACACCCTAACAACAAAAACCACTAAACCCCAACAAGAAACAACCCTAAACCCGTAACAACAAACACTAACCCCCTAACAACAAACAACACTAAACCCCTAACAAGAAACTAACCTAACCCCGTAACAACAAACAACACTAACCTCCTAACAACAAACAACCTTAACCCCCTAACAACAAACACCCTAAACTCCTAAAACAAACAATCCTAACCCCCTAACAACCTACAACACTAACCCCCTAACCACAAACAACACTAACCCCGTAAGAACAAACAACACTAACCCCCTAACAACAGTCCTAACCACCTAACAACAAACAACTCTAACCCCCTAGAAAGAAACAACAATAAACCCCTAAAAACAAACAACACTCATCCCCTAAGAACAAACAACACTAACCCCCTAACAACAAACAATCCTAACCCCCGAAGAACCAACAACACTAACCCCCTAACCACAATAAACACTAACACCCTAACAACAAAAACCACTGAACCCCAACAAGAAACAACCCTAAACCCCTAACAACAAACACTAACCCCCTAACAACAAACAACACTAAACCTCTAACAAGAAACTAATCTACCCCGTAACAACAAACAACACTAACCCGTAACAACAAACAACCCTCACTCCCAAACAACAAACAACCCTAACCCCCTAACAACAAACAATCCTAACCCCCGAACAACCAATAACACTAACCGCCTAACCACATTAAACACTAACACCCTAACAACAAAAACCACTGAACCCCAACAAGAAACAACCCTAAACCCCTAACAACAAACAACCCTAAACCCCTAACATCAAACAACACTAACCCCCTAACAACACAAAACACTAACTCCCTGACAACAAACAACACTAACACCCTAACAACAAAAAACACTAAACCCCAACAAGAAACAACCCTAAACCCGTAACAACAAACACTAACCCCCTAACAACAAACAACACTAAACCCCTAACAAGAAACTAACCTAACCCCGTAACAACAAACAACACTAACCTCCTAACAACAAACAAACTTATCCCCCTAACAACAAACACCCCTAAACCCCTAACAACAAACAATCCTAACCCCCTAACAACCTACAACACTAATCCCCTAACCACAAACAACACTAACCCCGTAAGAACAAACAACACTAACCCCCTAACAACAGTCCTAACCACCTAACAACAAACAACACTAACACTCTAACAACAAAAAACACTGACACGCTAACAACAACCAACACTAACCCCCTAAAAACAAACAATCCTAACCCCCTAAAAACAAACAACACTAACCCCCTAAAAACAAACAACACTATAACCCTAAAAACAAACAACACTGAAACCCTAAAAACAAACAACACTAAGCCAATAACAACAAACAGCACTAACCCACTAACCACAAACAACACTAACCCCGTAAGAACAAACAACACTAACCCCCTAACAACAGTCCAAACAACCTAACAACAAACAACACTAACCCCTTAAAAGAAACAATAAACCCCTAAAAACAAACAACACTCATCCCCTAAGAACAAACAACACTAACCCTCTAACAACAAACAACACTAACCCCTAAGAACAAAAACACTAACCCCCTAACAACAAACAACCCTCAACCCCTAACATCAAAGAACATTAACACCCTAACAACAAACAACCCTAACCCCCTAACAACAAACACTAACCCCCAAACAAAAAACAACCTTAACCCCTGAAAACCAAAAACACTAACCCACTAACAACAAACAACCCTAACCCACTAACAACAAACAACCCTAACAACAAACAACACTAACCCCCTAACAACAAACAACCCTAAACCCCTAACATCAAACAACACTAACCCCCTAAGAACACAAAACACTAACACCCTAACAACAAACAACACTAACACCCTAACAACAAAAACCACTAAACCCCAACAAGAAACAACCCTAAACCCGTAACAACAAACACTAACCCCCTAACAACAAAAAACACTAAACCCCTAACAAGAAACTACCCTAACCCCGTAACAACAAACAACCCCAATCCCTAAAAACAAACAACCCTAACCCCCTAACAACAAACAACCCTAACCAAACAACAAACAACCCTAACCGACTAACAACAAAGAACACTAACCCCCTAACAAGAAACAACAGTAACCCCCTAACAAGAAACAACACTAACTCCCTAACAACAAACAACACTAACACCCTGACAACAACCAACCCTAACCCCCTAAGAACAAACAACACTAAGCACTAAGAACAAACAACACTAACCCCCAACAACGAACAATACCAACCCCTAACAACACAAAACCTAACCGCTTATCAACAAACAACCCTAACCCACTAACAAAAAACAACCCTAACACCCTAACAACAAACAACGCGAAACCCCTAACAACAAACAACACTAACCCCCAAACAACAAACAACCCTAACCCCTAAAAACCAAAAACCCTAACCCCCTAACAACAAACAACACTAAACCCCTAACAAGAAACTACCCTAACCCCGTAACAACAAACAACACTAACCCAGTAACAACAAACAAACCTATCCCCCAAACAACAAACAACCCTAACCCCCTAACAACAAACAACCCTAACCCCCTAACAACAAACAAATCGAACCAAACAACAAACAATCCTAACCCACGAACAACAAACAACACTAACCCCCTAACAAGAAACTACTCTAACCCCGTAACAAAAAACAACCCTAACCCCTAAAAACAAACAACCCTAACCCCCTAACAACAAACAACCCTAACCAAACAACAAACAACGCTAACCGACTAACAACAAACAACACTAACCCCCTAACAAGAAACGACACTAACCCCCTAAAAACAAACAACACTAACCCCGTAACAACAAACAACACTAACCCCCTAACAACAAACAATCCTAACCCCCGAACAACCAACAACACTAACCCCCTAACCACAATAAACACTAACACCCAAACAAAAAAACCACTAAACCCCAAAAAGAAACAACCCTAAACCCCTAACAACAAACACTAACCCCCTACCAACAAACAACCCTAACCCCTAAAAACCAAAAACACTAACCCACTAACAACAAACAACCCTAACCAACTAACAACAAACAACCCTAACACCCTAACAACAAACAACGCTAACCCGCTAAGAAAAAACAACCCTAACACCCTAACAACAAACAACACTAACCCCCTAACAACAAACAACCCTAAACCCCTAACATCAAACAACACTAACCCCCTAACAACACAAAACACTAACACCGTAACAAACAACACTAACACCCTAAGAACAAAAACCACTAAACCCCAACAAGAAACAACCCTAAACCCCTAACAACAAACACTAACACCCTAACAACAAACAACGCTAAACCCCTAACAAGAAACTACCCTAACCCCGTAACAACAAACAACACTAACCCCGTAACAACAAACAACCCTAACCCCCAAACAACAAACAACCCTAACCCCCTAACAACAAACAATCCTAACCCCCGAACAACCAACAACACTAACCCCCTAACCACAATAAACACTAACACCCTAACAACAAAAACCACTAAACCCCAACAAGAAACAACCCTAAACCCGTAGCAACAAACAACACTAACCCCCTAACAACAAACAACCCTAACCAAACAACAAAAAACCCTAACCGACTAACAACAAACCACACTAAATCCCTAACAAGAAACAACAGTAGCCCCCTAACAAGAAACAACACTATCCCCCTAACAAGAAACAACACTAACCCCCTGACAACAAACAACAGTAACACCCTAACAACAACCAACCCTAACCCCCTAAGAACAACACTAAGCCCTAAGAACAAACAACACTAACCCCCAACAACGAATACCAACCCCTAACAACACAAAACCTAACCCCTTATCAACAAACAACCCTAACCCACTAACAAAAAACAACCCTAACACCCTAACAACAAACAACCCTAAACCCCTAACAGCAAACAACACTAACCCCCGAACAACAAACAACCCTAACACCTAAAAACCAAAAACAGTAACCCACTAACAACAAACAACCCTAACCCCCTAACAACAAACAACCCTAACCCCCTAACAACAAACAACCCTAACCCCCTAACAACAAACAACACTAAACCCCAACAACAAACACCCCTACAACCCTAACAACAAACACTAACCCCCTAAAAACAAACAACACTAAACCCCTAACAAGAAACTAACCTAACCCCTAACAACAATCAACACTAACCCCCTAACAACAAACATCTCTAACCAAACAACAAACAACCCTAACCAAACAACAAACAACACTAACCCACTAACAACAAACAACACTAACACCCTAACAACAAACAACCCTAACCCCCTAACAACAAACAACACTAACACCTTAACAACAAACAACCCTAACCCCCTAACAACAAACAACACTAACCCCCAACAACAAACAACCCTAAACCCCTAACATCAAAGAACACTAACACCCTAACAACAAACAACCCTAACCCCCTAACAACAAACAACCCTAACCAAACAACAAACAACATTAACCGACTAACAACAAACAACACTAACCCCCTAACAAGAAACAACAGTAACCCCCTAACAAGAAACAACACTAACCCCCTAACAACAAACAACACTAACACCCTAACAACAACCAACCCTAACCCCCTAAGAACAAACAACACTAAGCACTAAGAACAAACAATACTAACCCCCAACAACGAACAATACCAACCCCTAACAACACAAAACCTAACCTCTTATCAACAAACAACCCTAACCCACTGACAAAAAACAACCCTAACACCCTAACAACAAACAACCCTAAACCCCTAACAACAAACACTAACCCCCAAACAAGAAACAACCCTAACCCCTAAAAACCAAAAACACTAACCCACTAAAAACAAACACCCTAACCACCTAACAACAAACAACCCTAAACCCCCAACATCAAACAACACTAACCCCCTAACAACACAAAACACTAACACCCTAACAACAAACAACACTAACACCCTAACAACAAAAACCACTAAACCCCAACAAGAAACAACCCTAAACCCCTAACAACAAACACTAACCCCCTAACAACAAACAACACTAAACCCCTAACAAGAAACTACCCTAACCCCGTAACAACAAACCCTAACCACTAACAAGAAACTACCCTAACCCCTTAACAACAAACAACAATAAAACCCTAACAACAAACAACACTAACACCCTAACAACAAAAACCACTAAACCCCAAGAAGAAACAACCCTAAACCGCTAACAACAAACAACACTAACCCCCTAACAACAAATAACCCTAACTCCTAAAAACCAAAAACACTAACCCACTAACAACAAACAACCCTAACCCGCTAACAAAAAAAACCCTAACACCCTAACAACAAACAACACTAACCCCCTAACAACAAACAACCCTAAACCCCTAACATCAAACCACACTAACCCCCTAACAACACAAAACACTAACACCCTAACAAACAACACTAACACCCTAACAACAAAAACCACTAAACCCCAACAAGAAACAACCCTAAACCCCTAACAACAAACAACACTAACCCCCTAACAACAAACAACCCTAAACCCCTAACATCAAACAACACTAACCCCCTAACAACACAAAACACTAACACCCTAACAACAAACACTAACCCCCAAACAACAAACAACCCTAACCCCTAAAAACCAAAAACACTAACCCACTAACAACAACCAACCCTAACCCACTAATAACAACCAACCCTAACCCCCTAAGAACAAACGACACTAAACCCCGTAGAACAAACAACACTAACCCCCAACAACGAACAATACTAACCCACTAACAACACAAAACCTAACCCCTTATCAACAAACAACCCTAACCCACTAACAACAAACAACCCTAACACCCTAACAACAAACAACACTAACTCTCTAACAACAAACAACCCTAAACCCCTAACATCAAACAACACTAACACCCTAACAACAAACAACCCTAACCCCCTAAACAACCAACAACACTAACCCCCTAACCACCAACAGCACTAACACAGTAAAAACATAAAACACTAACCCCCTAACAACAACCAACACTTATCCCCTAAAAACAAACAACACTAACCCCCAACAAGAGAAAACCCAAATCATCTAACAACAAAAAACTCTAACCCACTAACAACAAAAAACTCTGAAAATCTAACAACAAACAACACTAACCCACTAACAACAAACAACCCTAATCCCCTAACAACAAACAACCCTTACCCCCTAACAACCAACAACACTAACCCCCTAACCAAAAACACTAATACCCTAACAACACAAACCACTAAACCCCAACAACAAACAACCCTAAACACCTAACAACAAACAACACAAACCCGCTAACAACAAACACTACTAAACCGCAACTGGAAACAACCCTAACCCCCTAACAACAAACAACACTAACCCTCTAACAACAAACAACACTAACCCCCTAACAACAGTCCTAACCACCTAACAACAAACAACACTAACCCCCTAAAAAGAAACAATAAACCCCTAAAAACAAACAATACTCATCCCCTAAGAACAAACAACACTAACCCTCTAACAACAAACAACATTAACCCCTAAGAACAAAAACACTAACCCCCTAACAACAAACAACACTAACCCCCTAAAAACAAACAACCCTAAAACCCTAAAAACAAACAACACTGAACCCCTTAAAACAAACAACACTAACGCCCAAACAACAAACGGCCCTAACACCTAAAAACCAAAAACACTAACCCACTAACAACAAACAACGCTAACCCACTAACAACAAACATCCCTAACACCCTAACAACAAACAACACTAACCCAATAACAACAAAGAACCCTAAACCCCTAAACAACCAACAACACTAACCCACTAACTACCAACAGCACTAACCCAGTAAAAACATAAAACACTATGCCCCTAACAAGAACCAACACTTATCGCCTGAAAACAAACAACACTAACCCCTAACAGGAAAGAAACAAATCCTGTAACAACAAAAAACTCTAACCCCCTAACAACAAACAACTCTGAACCGCTAACAACAAACAACACTAACCCACTAACAACAAACAACACTATCCCCCTAACAAGAAACTACCCTAACCCAGTAACAACAAACAACCCTAACCCCTAACAACAAACAACCCTAACCCCCTAACAACAAACAACCCTAACCCCTAAAAACCAAAAACACTAACCCACTAAAAACAAACAACCATAACACCCTAACAACAAACAACACTAACCCCCTAAAAAGAAACAACAATAAACCCCTAAAAACAAACAACACTCATCCCCTAAGAACAAACAACACAAACCCTCTAACAACAAACAACACTAACGCCTAAGAACAAAAACACTAACCCCCTAACAACAAACAACTCTAACCCCCTAAAAACAAACAACCCTAAAACCCTAAAAACAAACAACACTGAACCCCTTAAAACAAACAACACTAAGCCCCTAACAAAAACCAGCACTAACACACTAACAACAAAAAACACTGACACGCTAACAACAACCAACACTAACCCCCTAAGAACAAACAATTATAACACCCTAAAAACAAACAACACTAACCCCCTAAAAACAAACAACCCTAAAAACCTAAAAACAAACAACACTGAACCCCTAAAAACAAACAATACTAAGCCAATAACAACAAACAGCACTAACCCACTAACAACAAAAAACACTAACCCGCTAACAACATCCAACAGTAACGCCCTAACCACTAACAACACTAAACCCCTAACAACAAACAATCCTAACCCCCTAACAACAAACAACACTCACCCCTAAAAACAAACAACCCTAAATCCCTAAAAGCAAATAACACTGAACCCCTAAAAACAAACAACACTAAGCCAATAACAACAAACAGCACTAACCCACTAACAAAAAAAACACTAACCCGCTAACAACATCCAACAGTAACGCCCTAACCACAAACAACACTAACCCCCTAAAAACAAACAATCCTAACCCCCTAACAACAAACAACACTAACACCATAACAACAAACACCACTAAACCCCAACAAGAAACAACCCTAAACCCCTAACAACAAACAACACTAACCCCCTACAAACAAACAACACTAACCCCTTAAGAACAAACAACACTAACCCCCTAACAACAAACAACACTATATCCCTAACCAAAAACACTAACACCCTAACAACAAAAACCACTAAACCCCAACAAGAAACAACCCTAAACACCTATCAACAAACAACACTAACCCCCTAACAAGAAACACTACTAAACCGCAAATAGAAACAACCCTAACCCCCTAACAACAAACAACACTAACCCTCTAACAACAAACAACACTAACCCCCTAACAACAGCCCTAACCACCTAACAACAAACAACACTAACCCCCTAAAAAGAAACAATAAACCCCTAAAATCAAACAACACTAAGCCAATAACAAGAAACAGCACTAACCCACTAACAACAAAAAACACTAACCAGCTGACAACATCGAAGAGTAACGCCCTAACCACAAACAACACGAACCCCCTAACAACAAACAATCCTATCCCCCTGACAACAAACAACCCTAACCCCCTAAACAACCAACAACACTAACCCCCTAACTACCAACAGCACTAACCCAGTAAAAACATAAAACACTATGCCCCTAACAACAACCAACACTTATCCCCTGAAAACAAACAACACTAACCCCCTAACAAGAAAGAACCCAAATCCTCTAACAACAAACAACACTAACACACTAACAACAAACAACACTAACCCCCTAACAAGAAACTACCCTAACCCAGTAACAACAAACAAAGCTAACCCCTAACAACAAACAAACCTAACCAGCTAACAAAAAAAAACCCTAACCCCCTAACAACCAACAACCGTAAACCCCTAACAACAACACTAACCCCCTAACAACCAACAACACTAACCCCCTAACAACAAACAATCCTAACCCCCTAACAACAAACAACACTAACCCCCTAAAAACAAACAACCCTAAAACCCTAAAAACAAACAGCACTGAACCTCTAAAAACAAACAACACTAAGCCAATAACAACAAACAGCACTAACCCACTAACAACAAAAAACACTAACCCGCTAACAACATCCAACAGTAACGCCCTAACCACAAACAACACTAACCCCCTAAAAACAAACAATCCTAACCCCCTAACAACAAACAACACTCACCCCTAAAAAACAAACAACCCTAAAACCCTAAAAGCAAACAACACTGAACCCCTAAAAACAGACAACACTAAGCCCCTAACAACAAACAACACTAACACCCGAACAACAAACACCACTAAACCCCAACAAGAAACAACCCTAAGCCCCTAACAACAAACAACACTAACCCCCTAACTAGAAACAACCCTAAACCCCTAACAACAAACAACACTAACCCCCTAACATTAAACAACACTAACACCCTAACAACAACCAACCCTAAACCCTAAGAACAAACAAAACTAACGCCCTAAGAACAAACAACACTAACCCCCAGCAACGAACAATACTAACCCCCTAACAACACAAAACCTAACCCCTTATCAACAAACAACCCTAACCCACTAACAACAAACAACCCTAACACCCTAACAACAAACAACACTAACCCCCTAACAACAAACAACCCTAGCCCCCTAACAACAAACACTAACCCCCAAACAACAAACAACCCTAACCCCTAAAAACCAAAAACACTAACCCACTAACAACAAACAACCCTACCCCACTAACAGCAAACAACCCTAACCCTCTAACAACAAACAACCCTAAACCCCTAACATCAAACAACACTAACCCCCTAACAACACACAACACTAACACCCTAACAACAAACAACACTAACACCCTAACAACAAAAAACACTAAACCTCAACAAGAAACACCCCTATACCCCTAACAACAAACACTAACACCCTAACAACAAACAACACTAAACCCCTAACAAGAAACTACCCTAACCCCGTAACAACAAACAACACTAACCCCGTAACAACAAACAACCCTAACCCCCAAACAACAAACAACCCTAACCCCCTAACAACAAACAATCCTAACCTCCGAACAACCAACAACACTAAACCCCTAACCACAATAAACACTAACACCCGAACAACAAAAACCACTAAACCCCAACAAGAAACAACCATAAACCCCTAACATCAAACAACACTAACCCCCTAACAACAAACAACCCTAACCAAACAACAAAGAAACCTAACCCACTAACAACAAACAACACTAACACCCCAACAACAAACAACCCTAACCCCCTAACAACAAACAACACTAACACCCTAACAACAAACAACCCTAAACCCCTAACATCAATGAACACTAACACCCTAACAACAAACAACCCTAACCCCCTAACAACAAACACTAACCCCCAAACAACAAACAACCCTGAACCCCTAAAAACCAAAAACACTAACCCACTAACAACAAACAACCCTAAACTACTAACAACAAACAACCCTAAACCCCTAACATCAAACAACACTAACCCCCTAACAACAAACAACCCTAAACCCCTAACATCAAACAACACTAACCCCCTAACAACAAACAACCCTAAACCCCTAACAACAAACAACACTAACACCCTAAGAACAAAAACCACTAAACCCCAACAAGAAACAACCCTAAACCCCTAACAACAAACACTAACCCCCTAACAACAAACAACACCAAACCCCTAACAAGAAACTACCCTAACCCCGTAACAACAATCAACACTAACCCCGTAACAACAAACAACCCTAAACCTCAAACAACAAACAATCCTAACCCCCGAACAACCAACAACACTAACCCCCTAACCACAATAAACACTAACACCCGAACAACAAAAACCACTAAACCCCAACAAGAAACAACCCTAAACCCCTAACTACAAACAACACTAACCCCCTCACAACAAAAAACCCTAACCAAACAACAAACAAACATAACCCACTAACAACAAACAACACTAACACCCCAACAACAAACAACCCTAACGCCCTAACAACAAACAACACTAACACCCTAACAACAAACAACCCTAACCCCCTAACAGCAAACACTAACCCCCAAACAACAAACAACCCTAACTCCTAAAAACCAAAAACACTAACCCACTAACAACAAACAACCCTAACCCACTAACAATAAACAACCCTAACACCCTAACAACAAAAAATACTAACCCCCTAACAACAAACAACCCTAAACCCCTAACATCAAACAACACTAACCCCCTAACAACACAAAACACTAACACCCTAACAACAAACAACACTAAAACCCTAACAACAAAAACCACTAAACCCCAACAAGAAACAACCCTAAACCCCTAACAACAAACAACACCACTCCCTAACAACAAACAACCCTAACCAAACAACAAAAAACTCTAACCAACTAACAACAAACAACATTAACACCCTAACAAAAAACAACCCTAACCCCCTAACAACAAACAACACTAACCCCCTAACAACAAACCTAAACCCCTAACATCAAAGAACACTAACACCTTAACAACAAACAACCCTAACCCCCAACAACAAACACTAACCCCCAAACAACAAACCCGAACCCCTAAAAACCAAAAACACTAACCCACTAACAACAAACAACCCTAACCCACTAACAACAAACAACCCTAACATCCTAACAAGAAACAACACTAACACCCTAACAACCAACAACACTAACACCCTAACAACAAAAACCACTAAAACCCAACAAGAAAAAACCCTAAACCCCCAACAACAAACACTAACACCCTAAGAACAAACAACACTAAACCCCTAACAAGAAACTACCCTAACCCCGTAACAACAAACAACACTAACCCGGTAACAACAAACAACCCTAACCCCCTAACAACAAACAATCCTAACCCACGAACAACCAACAACACTAACCCCCTAACCACAATAAACAGTAACACCCGAACAACAAAAACCACTAAACCCCAACAAGAAACAACCCTAAACCCCTAACAACAAACAACACTAACCCCCTAACCACAAACAACCCTAACCAAACAACAAACAAAAATAACCCACTAACAACAAACAACACTAACACCCTAACAACAAACAACCCAAACCCCTAACAACAAACAACACTAACACCCTAACCACAAACAACCCTAACCCCTAACAACAAACAACACTAACCCCCTAACAACAAACAACCCTAAACCCCTAACATCAAACAACACTAACACCCTAACAAAAAACAACCCTAAACCCCTTACAGCAAACACTAACCCCCAAGCAACAAACAACCCTAACCCCTAAAAACCAAAAACACTAACCCACTAAGAACAAACAACCCTAACCCACTAACAACAAACAACCCTAAACCCCTAACATCAAACAACACTAACCCCCTAACAACACAAAACACTAACACCCTAACAACAAACAACACTAACACCCTAACAACAAAAACCACTAAACCCCAACAAGAAACAACCCTAAACCCCTAACAACAAACAGTAACCCCCTAACAAAAAACAACACTAAACCCCTAAAAAGAAACTACCCTAACCCCGTAACAACAAACAACACTAACCCCGTAACAAGAAACAACCCTAACCCCCTAACAACAAACAACACTAACACCCTAACAACAAACAACCCTAAACCCCTAACATCAAAGAACACTAACCCCCTAACAAGAAACAACCCTAACCCCCTAACAACAAACACTAACGCCCAAAATACAAACAACCCTAACCCCTAAAAACCAAAAACACTAACCCACTAACAACAAACAACACTAAACCACTAACAACAAACAACCCTAACACCCTAACAAACAACACTAACCCCCTAACAACAAACAACCCTAAACCCCTAACAACAAAAAATCCTAACCCCCTAACAACCTACAACACTAACCCCCTAACCACAAACAACACTAACCCCGTAAGAACAAACAACACTAAGCCCCTAACAACAGTCCTAACCACCTAACAACAACAACACTAACCCCCTAAAAAGAAACAACAATAAACAACTAAAAACAAACAACAGTCATCCCCTAAGAACAAACAACACTAACCGTCTAACAACAAACAACACTAACCCCTAAGAACAAAAACACAAACCCCCTAACAACAAACAACACTAACCCCCTAAAAACAAACAACCCTAAAACCCTTAAAACAAACAACACTGAACCCCTTAAAACAAACAACACTAAGCCCCTAACAACAAACAGCACTAACACTCTAACAACAGAAAATACTGACACGATAACAACAACCAACACTAACCCCCTAACAACAAAAAATCCTAACCCCCTAAAAACAAACAACACTAACCCCCTAACAACAAACAACCCTAAAACCCTAAAAACAAACAACACTGAACCCCTAAAAACAAACAACACTAAGGCAATAACAACAAACAGCACTAACCCACTAACAACAAAAAACACTAACCTGCTAACAACATCCAACAGTAACGCCCTAACCACAAACAACACTAACCCCCTAAAAACAAACAATCCTAACCCCCTAACAACAAACAACACTCACCCCTAAAAAACAAACAAGCCTAAAACCCTAAAAGCAAACAACACTGAACCCCTAAAAACAAACAACACTAAGCCCCTAACAACAAACAACACTAACACCCTAACAACAAACACCACTAAACCCCAACAAGAAACAACCCTAAGCCCCTAACAACAAACAACACTAACCCCCTAACAAGAAACAACCCTAAACCCCTAACAACAAACTACACTAACCCCCTAACAACAAACAACACTAACACCCTAACAACAACCAACCCTAACCCCTAAGAACAAAGAACACTAACGCCCTAAGAACAAACAACACTAACCCCCAGCAACGAACAATACTATCCCCCTAACAACACAAAACCTAACCCCTTATCAACAAACAACCCTAACCCACTAACAACAAACAACCTTAAACCCCTAACATCAAAGAACACTAACCCCCTAACAACACAAAACACTAACACCCTAACAACAAACAACACTAATACCCTAACAACAAAAACCACTAAACCCCAACAAGAAACAACCATAAACCCCTAACAACAAACACTAACCCCCTAACAACAAACAACACTAAACACCTAACAAGAAACTACCCTAACCCAGTAACAACAAACAACACTAACCCCGTAACAACAAACAACCCTAACCCGCAAACAACAAACAACCCTAACCCCCTAACAACAAACAATCCTAACCCCCGAACAACCAACAACACTAACCCCCTAACCACAATAAACACTAACACCCTAACAACAAAAACCACTAAACCCCAACAAGAAACAACCCTAAACCCCTAACAACAAACAACACTAACCCCCTAACAACAAACAACCCTAACCAAACAACAAACAACCCTAACCCACTAACAACAAACAACACTAACCCCCTAACCACAAACAACCCTAACCCCCTAACAACAAACAACACTAACACCCTAACCACAAACAACCCTAACCCCTAACAACAAACAACACTAACCCCCTAACAACAAACAACCCTAAACACCTAACATCAAAGAACACTAACACCCTAACAAGAAACAACCCTAAACCCCTTACAGCAAACACTAACCCCCAAGCAACAAACAACCCTAACCCCTAAAAACCAAAAACAGTAACCCACTAACAAGAAACAACCCTAACCCACTAACAACAAACAACCCTAAACCGCTAACATCAAACAACACGAACCCCCTAACAACACAAAACACTAACACCCTAACAACAAACAACACTAACACCCTAACCACAAAAACCACTAAACCCCAACAAGAAACAACGCTAAACCCCTAACAAACACTAACCCCCTAACAACAAACAACACTAAACCCCTAACAAGAAACTACTCTAACCCCGTAACAACAAACAACAGTAACCCCATAACAAGAAAGAACCCTAACCCCCTAACTACAAACAACACTAACACCCTAACAACAAACAACCCTAAACCCCTAACATCAAAGAACACTAACCCCCTAACAACAAACAACCCTAACCCCCTAACAACAAACACTAACCCCCAAACAACAAACAACCCTAACCCCTAAAAACCAAAAACACTAACCCACTAACAACAAACAACCCTAAACCCCTAACAACAAACAACCCTAACACCCTAACAAACAACACTAACCCCCTAACAACAAACAACCCTAAAACCCTAACAACAAACAATCCTAACCCCGTAACAACAAACAACACTAACCCGGTAACAACAAACAACCCTAACCCCCAAACAACAAACACCCCTAACCCCCTAACAACAAACAATCCTAACCCCCAAACAACCAACAACACTAACCCCTAACCACAATAAACACTAACACCCGAACAACAAAAACCACTAAACCCCAACAAGAAACAACCCTAAACCCCTAACAACAAACAACACTAACCCCCTAACAACAAACAACCCTAAGCAAACAACAAACAAACCTAACGCAGTAACAACAAACAACACTAACACCCTAACAACAAACAACCCTAACCCCCTAACAACAAACAACACTAACCCCCTAACAACAAACAACCCAAACCCCTAACATCAAAGAACACTAACCCCCTAACAACAAACAACACTAAACCCCTAACATCAAAGAACACTAAACCCCAAACAACAAACACCCCTAACCCCTAACAACAAACAATTCTAACCCCCGAACAACCTACAACACTAACCCCCTAACCACAAATAACACTAACACCGTAAGAACAAACAACACTAAAACCCTAACAGCAGTCCTAACCACCTAACAACAAACAACACTACCCCCCTAAAAAGAAACAACAATAAACCCCTAAAAACAAACAACACTCATCCCCTAAGAACAAACAACACTAACATTCTAAATACAAACAACACTAACCCCTAAGAACAAAAACACTAACCCCCTAACAACAAACAGCACTAACCCCCTAAAAACAAACAACCCTAAAACCCTAAAAACAAACAACACTGAACCCCTTAGAACAAACAACACTAAGCCCCTAACAAAAAACAGCACTAACACTCTAAGAACAAAAAACACTGACACGCTAACAACAACCAACACTAACCCCCTAACAACAAACAATCCTAACCCCCTAAAAACAAACAACACTAACCCCCTAAAAACAAACAACCCTAAAACCCTAAAAACAAACAGCACTGAACCTCTAAAAACAAAAAACACTAAGCCAATAACAACAAACAGCACTAACCCACTAACAACAAAAAACACTAACCCGCTAACAACATCCAACAGTAACGCCCTAACCACAAACAACACCAACCCCCTAAAAACAAACAATCCTAACCCCCTAACAACAAACAACACTCACCACTAAAAAACAAACAACCCTAAAACCCTAAAAGCAAACAACACTGAACCCCTAAAAACAAACAACACTAAGCCCCTAACAACAAACAACACTAACACCCGAACAACAAACACCACTAAACCCCAACAAGAAACAACCCTAAGCCCCTAACAACAAACAACACTAACCCCCTAACAACAAACAACACTAACACCCTAACAACAACCAACCCTAACCCCTAAGAACAAACAACACTAACCCCCAGCAATGAACAATACTAACCCCCTAACAACACAAAACCTAACCCCTTATCAACAAACAACCCAAACCCACTAACAACAAACAACCCTAACACCCTAACAACAAACAACACTAACCCCCTAACAACAAACAACCCTAGCCCCCTAACAACAAACACTAACCCCCAAACAACAAACAACCCTAACCCCTAATCACCAAAAACACTAACCCACTAACAACAAACAACCCTACCCCACTAAGAGCAAACAACCCTAACCCCCTAACAACAAACAACCCTAACCCCCTAACAACAAACAACCCTAACCAAACAACAAACAACACTAACACCCTAACAACAAACAACCCTAAACCCCTAACATCAAACAACACTAACCCCCTAACAACAAACAACCCTGGCCCCCTAACAACAAACACTAACCCCCAAACAACAAACAACCCTAACCCCTAAAAACCAAAAACACTAACCCACTAACAACAAACAACCCTACCCCACTAAGAGCAAACAACCCTAACCCCGTAACAACAAACAATCCTAACCCCCGAACAACCAACAACACTAACCCCCTAACCACAATAAACACTAACACCCTAACAACAAAAACCACTAAAACCCAACAAGAAACAACCCTAAACCCCTAACAACAAACAACACTAACCCCCTAACAACAAACAACCCTAACCAAACAACAAACAACCCTAACCCCCTAACAACAAACAACACTAACACCCTAACAACCAACAACCCTAACCCCCTAAAAACAAACAACACTAACCCCCTAACAACAAACAACCCTAAACCCCTAACATCAGAGAACACTAACACCTAACAACAAACAACCCGAACCCCGTAACAACAAACACTAACCCCCAAACAACAAACAACCCTAAGCCACTAACAACAAACAACCCTAAACCACTAACAACAAACAACCCTAACACCCTAACAACAAACAACAGTAACCCCCTAACAACACACAACCCTAAACCCCTAACATCAAACAACACTAACCCCCTAACAACACAAAACACTAACACCCTAACAACAAACAACACTAACACCCTAAGAACAAAAACCACTAAACCCCAACAAGAAACAACCCTAAACTCCTAACAACAAACACTAACGCCCTAGCAACAAACAACACTAAACCCCTAACAAGAAACTACCCTGACCCCGTAACAACAAACACCACTAACCCCGTAACAACAAACAACCCTAACCCCCTAACAACAAACAATCCTAACCCCCGAACAACCAACAACACTAACCCCTTAACCACAATAAACACTAACACCCAAACAACAAAAACCACTAAACGCCAACAAGAAACAACCCTAAACCCCTAACAACAAACAACACTAACCCCCTAACAACAAACAGCCCTAACCAAACAACAAACAACCCTAACCCACTAACAACAAACAACACTAACACCGTAACAACAAACAACCCTAACCCCCTAACAACATCACTAAAACCCTAACAACAAACAACCCTAACCCCCTAACAACAAACACTAACCCCCAAACAACAAACAACCCTAAGCCACTAACAACAAACAACCCTAAACCACTAACAGCAAACATCCCTAACACCCTAACAACAAACAAGAGTAACCCCCTAACAACAAACAACCCTAAACCCCTAACAACAAACACTAACCCCCTAACAACAAACAACACTAAACCCCTAACAAGAAACTACCCTAACCCCGTAACAACAAACAACACTAACCCCCTAACAACAAACACTAACCCCCAAACAACAAACAACCCTAAACCCCTAACATCAAACAACACTAACCCCCTAACAACACAAAACACTAACACCCTAACAACAAACAACACTAACACCCTAACAACAAAAACCACTAAACCCCAACAAGAAACAACCCTAATCCCCTAACAACAAACACTAACCCCCTAACAACAAACAACACTAAACCCCTAACAAGAAACTACACTAACCCCGTATCAACAAACAACACTCACCCGGTAACAACAAACAACACTAACCCCCAAACAACAAACAACCCTAACCCCCTAACAACAAACAATCCTAACCCGCGAACAACGAACAACACTAACCCCCTAACCACAATAAAGACTAACACCCGAACAACAAAAACCACTAAACCCGAACAAGAAACAACCCTAAACCCCTAACAACAAACAACACTAACCCCCTAACAACAAATAACCCTAAACAAACAACAAACAAACCTAACCAACTAACAACAAACAACACTAACACCCTAACAACAAACAACCCTAACCCCTAACAACAAACAACACTAACACCCTAACAACAAACAACCCTAACCCCCTAACAACAAACAACACTAACCCCCTAACAACAAACAACCCTAAACCCCTAACATCAAAGAACACTAACACCCTAACAACACAAAACACTAACACCCTAACAACAAACACTAACCCCCAAACAACAAACAACCCTAACCCATAAAAACCAAAAACACTAAACGACTAACAGCAACCCTAACCCACTAACAACAAACAACACTAACCCCCTAAAAACAAACAACCCTAAACCCCTAACATCAAACAACACTAACCCCCTAACAACACAAAACACTAACACCCTAACAACAAACAACACTAACCCCCTAAAAACAAACAACCCTAAAACCCTAAAAACAAACAACACTGAACCCCTAAAAACAAACAACACTAAGCCAATAACAACAAACAGCACTAACCCACTAACAACAAAAAACACTAACCCGCTAACAACATCCAACAGTAACGCCCTAAACACAAACAACACTAAACCCTAAAAACCAAAAACACCAACCCACTAACAACAAACAACCCTAAACCACTAACAACAAACAACCCTAACACCCTAACACCAAACAACACTAACCCCCTAACAACAAACAACCCTAAACCCCTAACATCAAACAACACTAACCCCCTAACAGCACAAAACACTAACAACCTAACAACAAACAGCACTAACGCCCTAACAACAAAAACCACTAAACCCCAACAAGAAACAACCCTAAACCCCTAACAACAAACACTAACCCCCTAACAACAAACAACACTAAACCCCTAACAAGAAACTACCCTAACCCCGTAACAACAAACAACACTAACCCGGTAAAAACTAAGAACCCTAACCCCCAAACAACAAACAACGCTAACCCCCTAACAACAAACAATCCTAACCCCCGAACACCCAACAACACTAACCCCCTAACCACAATAAACACTAACACCTGAACAACAAAAACCACTAAACCCCAACAAAAACAACCCTAAACCCCTAACAAAAAACATCACTAACCCGTAACAACAAACAACCCTAACCAAACAACAAACAAACCTAACCCACTACCTACAAAAAACACTAACACCCCAACAACAAGCAACCCTAACCCCCTAACAACAAACAACACTAACCCACTAACAACAAACAACCCTAAACCCCTAACATCAAAGAACACTAACACCCTAACAACAAGCAACCCTAACCCCCTAACGACAAACACTAACCCCCAAACAACAAACCATCCTAAACCCTAAAAACCAAAAACACTAACCCACTAACAACAAACAACCCTAACCCACTAACAAAAAAAACCCCTCACACCCTAACAACAAACAACACTAACCCCGTAACAACAAACAACCCTAAACCCCTAACACCAAAGAACACTAACACCCTAACAACAAACAACCCTAACCAAACAACAAACAACCCTAACCGACTAACAGCAAACAACACTAACCCCCTAACAAGAAACAACACTAACCCCCTAACAACAAACAACACTAACCCCCTAACAATAAACAATCCTAAACCCCGAACAACCAACAACACTAAGCCCCTAACCACAATAAACACTAACACCCGAACAACAAAAACCACTAAACCCCAACAAGATACAACAATAAACCCCTAACAACAAACAACACTAACCCCCTAAAAACAAACCCTAACCAAACAACAAACAAACCTAACCCACTAACAACAAACAACACTAACACCCGAACAACAAACAACCCTAACACCCTAACAACAAACAACACTAACCCCCTAACAACAAACAACCCTAAACCCCTAACATCAAACAACACTAACCCCCTAACAACACAAAACACTAACACCCTAACAACAAACAACACTAACACCCTAACAACAAAAACCACTAAAACCCAACAGGAAACAACCCTAAACCCCTAACAACAAACACTAACCCCCTAACAAAAAACAACATTAAACCCCTAACAAGAAACTACCCTAACCCCGTAACAACAAACAACACTAACCCCGTAACAACAAACAACCCTAAACCCCTAACAACAAACACTAACGCCCTAACAAAAAACAACATTAAACCCCTAACAAGAAACTACCCTAACCCCGTAACAACAAACAACACTAACCCTGTAACAGCAAACAACCCTAAACCCCTAACAACAAACAACACTAACCCCCTAACAACAAACAACACTAACCCCTAACATCAAAGAACACTCACACCCTAACAACAAACAACCCTAACCCCCTAACAACAAACACTAACCCCCAAACAACAAACAACCCAAACCCCTAAAAACCAAAAACACTAACCCACTAACAACAAAACCCTAAACCGCTAACAACAAACAACCCTAACACTCTAACAACAAACAACACTAACCCCCTAACAACAAACAACCCTAAACCCCTAACATCAAACAACACTAACCCCCTAACAACACAAAACACTAACACCCTAACAACAAACAACACTAACACCCTAACAACAAAAACCACTAAACCCCAACAAAAACAACCCTAAACCACTAACAACAAACATCACTAACCCCTAACAACAAACAACCCTAACCAAACAACAAACAAACCTAACCCACTACCAACAAACAACACTAACACCCTAACAACAAACAACACTAACCCCCTAACAACAAACAACACTAACCCCTAAAAACCAAAAACACTAACCCACTAACAACAAACATCCCTAACCCACTAACAACAAACAACCTTAACACCCTAACAACAAACAACACTAACCCCCTAACAACAAACAACCCTAAACCCCTAACATCAAACATTACTCACCTCCTAACAACACAAAACACTAACACCCTAACAACAAACAACACTATCACCCTAACAACAAAAACCACTAAACCCCAACAAGAAACAACCCTAAACCCGTAACAACAAACACTAACCCCCTAACAACAAACAACACTAACCCCCTAACAACAAACAACCCTAAACCCCTAACATCAAAGAACACTAACACCCTAACAACACAAAACACTAACACCCTAACAACAAACAACACTAACACCCTAACAACAAAAACCACTAAACCCGAACAAGAAACAACCCTAAACCCCTAACAGCAAACAACACTAACACCCTAACAACAACCAACCCTAACCCCTAAGAACAAACAACACTAACGCCCTAAGAACAAACAACACTAACGCCCTAAGAACAAACAACACTAACCCCCAGCAACGAACAATACTAACCCCCTAACAACACAAAACCTAACCCCTTATCAACAAACAACCCTAACCCACTAACAACAAACAACCCTAACACCCTAACAACAAACAACACTAACCCCCTAACAACAAACAACCCTAAACCCCTAACATCAAAGAACACTAACACCCTAACAACAAACAACCCTAGCCCCCTAACAACAAACACTAACCCCCAAACAACAAACAACCCTAAACCCCTAACATCAAAGAACACTAACACCCTAACAACAAAAACCACTAAACCCCAACTAGAAACAATCCTAAACCACTAACAACAAACACTAACCCCCTAACAACAAACAACACTAAACCCCTAACAAGAAACTACCCTAACCCCGTAACAACAAACAACACTAACCCCATAACAACAAACAACCCTAACCCCAAACACAAAACAACCCTAACCCCCTAACAACAAAGAATCCTAACCCCCGAACAACCAACAACACTAACCCGCTAACCACAATAAACACTAACACCCTAACAACAAAAACCACTAAACCCCAACAAGAAACAACCCTAAACCCCTAACAACAAACAACACTGAAACCCTAACAACAAACAACCCTAACCAAACAACAAACAAACCTAACCCACTAACAACAAACAACACTAACACCCGAACAACAAACAACCCTAACCCCCTATCAACAAACAACACTAACACCCTATCAACAAAAAACCTTAACCCCCTAACAACAAACAACACTAACCCCATAACAACAAACAACCCTAAACCCCTACCATCAAAGAACACTAACACCCTAACAACAAACAACCCTAACCCCCTAACAACAAACACTAACCCCCAAACAACAAACAACCCTAACACCTGAAAACCAAAAACACTAACCCACTAACAACAAACAACCCTAACCCACTAACAACAAACAACCCTAACACCCTAACAACAAACAACACTAACCCCCTAACAACAAACAACACTAACCCCCTAACAACAAACCACACTAACACCCGAACAACAAACAACCCAAAACCCCTAACAACAAACAACACTAACCCCCTAACAACAAACAACCCTAACCAAACAACAAACAAATCTAACCCACTAACAACAAACAACACTAACCCCCTAACAACAAACAACACTAAACCCCTAACAAGAAACACTAACCCCCTAACAACAAACAACACTAAACCCCTAACAAGAAACTACCCTAACCCCATAACAACAAACAACACTAACCCCGTAACAAGAAACAACCCTAACCCCCAAACAACAAACAACCCTAACCCCCTCACAACAAACAATCCTAACCCCCGAACAACCAACAACACTAACCCGCTAACCACAATAAACACTAACACCCTAACAACAAACAATCCTAACCCCCGAACAGCCAACAACACTAACCCGTAACCACAATAAACACTAACACCTTAACAACAAAAACCACTAAACCCCAACAGGAAACAACCCTAAACCCCTAACAACAAACAACCCTAAACCCCTAACATCAAAGAACACTAACACCCTAACAACAAACAACCCTAACCCCCTAACAACAAACACTAACCCCCAAACAACAAACAACCCTAACCCCTAACATCAAACAACACCAACCCCCTAACAACACAAAACACTAACACCCTAACAACAAACAACACTAACACCCTAACAACAATAACCACTAAACCCCAACAAGAAACAACCCTAAACCCCTAACAACAAACACTAACCCCCTAACAACACTAAACCCCTAACAAGAAACTAACCTAACCCCGTAACAACAAACAACACTAACCCCGTAACAACAAACAACCCTAACCCCCAAACAACAAACATCCCTAACCCGCTAACAACAAACAATCCTAACCAAACAACAAAAAACCCTAACCCACTAAGAACAAACAACACTAACACCGTAACAACAAACAACCCTAACCAAACAACAAACAACCCTAACCCCCTAACAACAAACAACACTAACCCCCTAACAACAAACAACCCTAAACCCCTAACATCAAAGAACACTAACACCCTAACAACAAACAACCCTAACCACCTAACAACAAACACTAACCCCCAAACAACAAACAACCCTAACCCCTAAAAACCAAAAACACTAACCCACTAACAACAAACAACCCTAACCCACTAACAACAAACAACCCCTCACACCCTAACAACAAACAACACTAACCCCGTAACAACAAACAACCCTAAACCCCTAACATCAAAGAACACTAACACCCTAACAACAAACAACCCTAACCAAACAGCAAACAACCCTAACCGACTAACAGTAAACAACACTAACCCCCTAACAAGAAACAACACTAACCCCCTAACAACAAACAACACTAACCCCCTAACAATAAACAATCCTAACCCCCGAACAACCAACAACACTAACCCCCTAACCACAATAAACACTAACACCCGAACAACAAAAGCCACTAAACCCCAACAAGATACAACAATAAACCCCTAACAACAAACAACACTAACCCCCTAAAAACAAACCCTAACCAAACAACAAACAAACCTAACCCACTAACAACAAACAACACTAACACCCGAACAACAAACAACCCTAATACCCTAACAACAAACAACACTAACCCCCTAACAACAAACAACCCTAAACCCCTAACATCAAACAACACTAACCCCCTAACAACACAAAACACTAACACCCTAACAACAAACAACACTAACACCCTAACAACAAAAACCACTAAAACCCAACAGGAAACAACCCTAAACCCCTAACAACAAACACTAACCCCCTAACAAAAAACAACATTAAACCCCTAACAAGAAACTACCCTAACCCCGTAACAACAAACAACACTAACCCCGTAACAACAACCAACCCTAAACCCCTAACAACAAACACTAACGCCCTAACAAAAAACAACATTAAACCCCTAACAAGAAACTACCCTAACCCCGTAACAACAAACAACACTAACCCCGTAACAACAAACAACCCTAAACCCCTAACAACAAACAACACTAACCACCTAACAACAAACAACACTAACCCCTAACATCAAAGAACACTCACACCCTAACAACAAAAAACCCTAACCCCCTAACAACAAACACTAACCCCCAAACAACAAACAACCCAAACCCCTAAAAACCAAAAACACTAACCCAGTAACAACAAAACCCTAAACCGCTAACAACAAACAACCCTAACACTCTAACAACAAACAACACTAACCCCCTAACAACAAACAACCCTAAACCCCTAACATCAAACAACACTAACCCCCTAACAACACAAAACACTAACACCCTAACAACAAACAACACTAACACCCTAACAACAAAAACCACTAAACCCCAACAAGAAACAACCCTAAACCCCTAACAACAAACACTAACCCCCTAACAACAAACAACGCTAAACCCCTAAAAAGAAACTACCCTAACGCCGTAACAACAAACAACACTAACCCCGTAACAACAAACAACCCTACCCCCCAAACAACAAACAACCCTAACCCCCTAACAACAAACAATCCTAAGCCCCGAACAACCAACAACACTAACCCCCTAACCACCATAAACACTAACACCCGAACAACAAAAACCACTAAACCCCAACAAGAAACAACCCTAAACCCCTAACAACAAACAACGCTAACCCCCTAACAACAAACAACCCTAACCAAACAACAAACAAACCTAACCCACTAACAACAAACAACACTAACACCCTAACAACAAACAGCACTAACCCCCTAACAACAAACAACACTAACCCCTAAAAACCAAAAACACTAACCCACTAACAACAAACATCCCTAACCCACTAACAACAAACAACCTTAACACCCTAACAACAAACAACACTAACCCCCTAACAACAAACAACCCTAAACCCCTAACATCAAACAACACTAACCCCCTAACAACACAAAACACTAACACCCTAACAACAAACAACACTAACACCCTAACAACAAAAACCACTAAACCCCAACAAGAAACAACCCTAAACCCGTAACAACAAACACTAACCCCCTAACAACAAACAACACTAACCCCCTAACAACAAACAACCCTAAACCCCTAACATCAAAGAACACTAACACCCTAACAACACAAAACACTAACACCCTAACAACAAACAACACTAACACCCTAACAACAAAAACCACTAAACCCGAACAAGAAACAACCCTAAACCCCTAACAGCAAACAACACTAACACCCTAACAACAACCAACCCTTACCCCTAAGAACAAACAACACTAACGCCCTAAGAACAAACAACACTAACGCCCTAAGAACAAACAACACTAACCCCCAGCAACGAACAATACTAACCCCCTAACAACACAAAACCTAACCCCTTATCAACAAACAACCCTAACCCACTAACAACAAACAACCCTAACACCCTAACAACAAACACCACTAACCCCCTAACAACAAACAACCCTAAAACCCTAACATCAAAGAACACTAACACCCTAACAACAAACAACCCTAGCCCCCTAACAACAAACACTAACCCCCAAACAACAAACAACCCTAAACCCCTAACATCAAAGAACACTAACACCCTAACAACAAAAACCACTAAACCCCAACTAGAAACAATCCTAAACCCCTAACAACAAACACTAACCCCCTAACAACAAACAACACTAAACCCCTAACAAGAAACTACCCTAACCCCGTAACAACAAACAACACTAACCCCATAACAACAAACAACCCTAACCCCAAACACAAAACAACCCTAACCCCCTAACAACAAACAATCCTAACCCCCGAACAACCAACAACACTAACCCGCTAACCACAATAAACACTAACACCCTAACAACAAAAACCACTAAACCCCAACAAGAAACAACCCTAAACCCCTAACAACAAACAACACTGACCCCCTAACAACAAACAACCCTAACCAAACAACAAACAAACCTAACCCACTAACAACAAACAACACTAACACCCGAACAACAAACAACCCTAACCCCCTATCAACAAACAACACTAATACCCTAACAATAAAAAACCTTAACCCCCTAACAACAAACAACACTAACCCCATAACAACAAACAACCCTAAACCCCTAACATCAAAGAACACTAACACCCTAACAACAAACAACCCTAACCCCCTAACAACAAACACTAACCCCCAAACAACAAACAACCCTAACCCACTAACAACAAACAACACTAACACCCTAACAACAAACAACCATAACCCCCTAACAACAAACAACACTAACACTCTAACAACAAACAACCCTAAACCCCTAACATCAAACAACACTAACCCCCTAACAACACAAAACACTAACACCCTAAGAACAAACAACACTAACACCCTAACAACAAAAACCACTAAACCCCAACAAGAAACAACCCTAAACCCCTAACAACAAACACTAACCCCCTAACAACACTAAACCCCTAACAAGAAACTAACCTAACCCCGTAACAACAAACAACACTAACCCCGTAACAACAAACAACCCTAACCCCCAAAAAACAAACAACCCTAACCCGCTAACAACAAACAATCCTAACCAAACAACAAAAAACCCTAACCCACTAAGAACAAACAACACTAACACCGTAACAACAAACAACCCTAACCAAACAACAAAAAACACTAACCCACTAAGAACAAACAACACTAAACCGTAACAACAAACAACCCTAACCAAACAACAAACAACCCTAACCCCCTAACAACAAACAACACTAACCCCCTAACAACAAACAACCCTAAACCCCTAACATCAAAGAACACTAACACCCTAACAACAAACAACCCTAACCCCCTAAGAACAAACAAAACTAACCCCGAAACAACAAACAACCCTAACCCCTAAAAACCAAAAACACTAACCCACTAACAACAAACAAACCTAAACCACTAACAACAAACAACCCTAACACCCTAAGAACAAACAACACTAACACCCTAACAACAAAAACCACTAAACCCCAACAAGAAACACCCCTAAACCCCTAACAACAAACACTAACCCCCAACAACAAACAACACTAAACCCCTAACAAGAAACTACCCTAACCCCGTAAAAACAAACAACACTCACCCGGTAACAACAAACAACCCTAACCCCCAAACAACAAACAACCCTAACCCCCTAAAAACAAACAATCATAACCCCCGAAAAACCAACAACACTAAACCCCTAACCACAATAAACACTAACACCCTAACAACAAAAACCACTAAACCCCAACAAGAAACAACCCTAAACCCCTAACAACAAACAACACTAACCCCTTAACAACAAACAACCCTAACCAAACAACAAACAAACCTAACCCACTACCAACAAACAACACTAACACCCCCAACAACAAACAACCCTAACCCCCTAACAACAAACAACACTAACCCCCTAACAACAAACAACCCTAACCCCCTAACAACAAACAACACTAACCCCCTAACAACAAACAACCCTAAACCCCTAACATCAAAGAACACTAACACCCTAACAACAAACAAACCTAACCCCCTAACAACAAACACTAACCCCCAAACAACAAACAACCCTAACCCCTAAAAACCAAAAACACTAACCCACTAACAACAAACAACCCTAACCCACTAACAACAAACAACCCTAAAACACCCTAACAACAAACAACACTAACCCCCTAAAAACAAACAACCCTTAACCCCTAACATCAAACAACACTAACCCCCTAACAACACAAAACACTAACAACCTAAAAGAAACAACACTAACACCCTAACAAAAAACAATACTAACCCCCTAACAACAAACAACCCTAAACCCCTAACATCAAACAACTCTAACCCCCTAACAACACAAAAAACTAACACCCTAACAACAAACAACACTAACACCCTAACAACAAACAACCCTAAACCCCTAACATCAAACAACACTAACCCCTTAACAACACAAAACACTAACACCCTAACAACAAAGAACACTAACACCCTAACAACAAAAACCACTAAACCCCAACAAGAAACAACCCTAAACCCCTAACAACAAACACTAACCCCCTAACAAAAAACAACACTAAACCCCGAACAAGAATGTACCCTAACCCCGTAACAACAAACAACACTAACCCCGTAACAAGAAACAACCCTAACCCCCTAACAACAAACAACACTAACCCCCTAACAACAAACAACCCTAAACCCCTAACATCAAAGAACACTAACACCCTAACAACAAACAACCCTAACCCCCTAACAACAAACACAAACCCCCTAACAACAAACACTAACCCCCTAACAACAAACAACACTAAACCCCTAACAAGAAAGTACCCTAACCCCATAACAACAAACAACACTCACCCGGTAACAACAAACAAACCTAACCCCCTAACAACAAACAACACTAACCCCCTAACAACAAACAATCCTAACCCCCGAACAAACAACAACACTAACCCCCTAACCACAATAAACACTAACACCCGAACAACAAAAACCACTGAACCCCAACAAGAAACAACCATAAACCCCTAACAACAAACAACACTAACCCCCTAACAACCAAAAACCCTAACCAAACGACAAACAAAAGTAACCCACTAACAACAAACAACCCTAACCCCCTAACAACAAACAACACTAACACCCTAACAACAAACAACCCTAACCCCCTAACAACAAACAACACTAACCCCCTAACAACAAACAACCCTAAACCCCTAAGATCAAAGAACACTAACACCCTAACAACAAACAACCCTAACCCCCTAACAACAAACACTAACCCCCAAACAACAAACAACCCTAACCCCTAAAAACCAAAAACACTAACCCACTAACAACAAACAACCCTAAGCCACTAACAACAAACAACCCTAACACCCTAACAACAAACAACACTAACCCCCTAACAACAAACAACCCTAAACCCCTAACATCAAACAACATTAACCCCCTAACAACACAAAACACTAACACCCTAACAACAAACAACACTAACACCCTAACAACAAAAACCACTAAACCCCAACAAGAAACAACCCTAAACCCCTAACAACAAACACTAACCCCTAACAACAAACCACACTAAACCCCTAACAAGAAACTACCCTAACCCCGTAACAACAAACAGCACTAACCCCGTAACAACAAACAACCCTAACCCCCAAACAACAAAGAACCCTAAACCCCAAACAACAAACAAACCTAACCCCCTAACAACAAACAATCCGAACCCCCGAACAACCAACAACACTAACCCCCTAACCACAATAAACACTAACACCCGAACAACAAAAACCACTAAACCCCAACAAGAAACAACCCTAAACCCCTAACAACAAACAACACTAACCCCCTAACAACAAACAACCCTAACCAAACAACAAAAAACACTAACCCACTAACAACAAACAACACTAACACCCTAACAACAAACAACCCTAACCCCCTAACAACAAACAACACTAACACCCTAACATGAAACAACCCTAACCCCCTAACAACAAACAACTCTAAACCCCTAACAGCAAAGAACACTAACACCCTAACAACCTACAACACTAACCCCCTAACCACAAACAACACTAACCCCGTAAGAACAAACAACACTAACCCCCTAACAACAGTCCTAACCACCTAACAACAAACAACACTAACCCCCTAAAAGAAACAACAATAAACCCCTAAAAACAAACAACACTCATCCCCTAAGAACAAACACTAACCCTCTAACAACAAACAACACCAACCCCTAAGAACAAAAACACGAACCCCCTAACAACAAACAACACTAACTCCCTAAAAACAAACAACCCTAAAACCCTAAAAACGAACAACACTGAACCCCTTAAAACAAACAACACTAAGCCCCTAACAACAAACAGCACTAACACTCTAACAACAAAAAACACTGACACGCTAACAACAACGAACACTAACCCCCTAACAACAAACAATCCTAACCCCCTAAAAACAAACAATACTAACCCCCTAAAAACAAACAACCCTAAAACCCTAAAAACAAACAACACTGAACCCCTAAAAACAAACAACACTAAGCCAATAACAACAAACAGCACTAACCCACTAACAACAAAAAACACTAACCCGCTAACAACATCCAACAGTAACGCCCTAACCACAAACAACACTAACCCCCCAAAAACAAACAACCCTAACCCCCTAACAGCAAACAACCCTAACCAAACAACAAAAAACACTAACCCACTAACAACAAACAACACTAACACCCTAACAACAAACAACCCTAACCCTCTAACAACAAACAACACTAACACCCTAACAACAAACAACCCTAAACCGCAGCATCAAACGACACTAACCCCCTAACAACACAAAACACTAACACCCTAACAACAAGCAACACTAACACCCTAACAACAGAAACCACTAAACCCCAACAAGAAACAACCCTAAAACCCTAACAACAAACAACACTAACCCCTTAACAACAAACAACCCTAACCCCCTAACAACAAACAACACTAACCCCCTAACCACAATAAACACTAACAACCGAACAACAAAAACCACTAAACCCGAACAAGAAACAACCCGAACCCCCTAACAACAAACAACCCTAACGGAACAACAAACAACACTAACCCACTCACAAGAAACAACACTAACCCCCTAACAAGAAACTACTCTAACCCCGTAACAACAAACAACCCTAAACCCTAAAAACAAACAACCCTAACCCCCTAACAACAAACATCACTAACCAAACAACAAACAACCCTAACTGACTAACAAGACACAACACTAACCCCCTAACAAGAAACAACACTAACCCCCTAAGAAGAAACAACACTAACCCTCTAACAACAAACAACACTAACCCCCTAACAACAAACAACCCTAAACCCCTAACATCAAACAACACTAACACCCTAACAACACAAAACACTAACACCCTAACAACAAACAACACTAACACCCTAACAACAAACAACCCTAACCCCCTAACAACAAACAATCCTAACCCCCGAACAACCAACAACACTAACCCCCTAACCACAGTACACATTAACACCCTAACAACAAAAACCACTAAACCCCAACAAGAAAAAACCCTAAAACCCTAACAACAAACAACACTAACCCCTAAGAACAAACAACCGTAACCAAACAACAAACAACCTTAACCCCTAAAAACAAACAACCCTAACCCCCTAAAAACAAACAACCCTAAGCAAACAACAAACAACACTAACCGACTAACAAGAAACAACACTAACCCCATAACAAGAAACCGCACTAACCCCCTAAGAAGAAACAACACTAACCCCCTAACAACAAACAACACTAACCCCCTAACAACAAACAACACTAACCCCCTAACAACAAACAACACTAACACCCTAACAACAAACAACCCTAACCCCCTAACAACAAACAACACTAACCCCCTAACAACAAACAACCCTAAACCCCTAATATCAAAGAACAATAACCCCCTAACAATACGAAACACTAACACCCTAACAACAAACAACACTAACACCCTAACAACAAAAACCACTAAACCCCAACAAGAAACAACCCTAAACCCCTCACAACAAACACTAACCCCCTAACAACAAACAACACTAAACCCCTAACAAGAAACTACCCTAACCCCGTAACAACAAACAACACTAACCTCGTAACAACAAACAATCCTAACCCCCAAACAACAAAGAACCCTAAACCCCAAACAACAAACAACCCTAACCCCCTAACAACAAACAATCCTAACCCCCGAACAACCAACAACACTAACCCCCTAACCACAATAAACACTAACACCCTAACAAAAAAACCACTAAACGCCAAAAACAAACAACCCTAAACCCCTAACAACAAACAACACTAACCCCCTAACAACAAACAACCCTAACAAAACAACAAAAAACCCTATCCCACTAACAACAAACAACACTAACACCCTAACAACAAACAACCCTAACTCCCTAACAACAAACAACACTAACACCCTAACAACAAACAACCCTAACCCCCTAACAACAAACACTAACCCCCAAGCAACAAACAACCCTAACTCCTAAAAACCAAAAACACTAACCCACTAACAGCAAACAACCCTAACCCACAATCAACAAACAACCCTAACACCCTAACAACAAAAAACACTAACCCCCTAACAACAAACAACCCTAAACCCCTAACATCAAACAACACTAATCCTCTAACAACACAAAACACTAACACCCTAACAACAAACAACACTAGCACCCTAACAACAAAAACCACTAAACCCCAACAAGAAACAACCCTAAACCCCTAGCAACAAACAACACCACTCCCTAACAACAAACAACCCTAACCAAACAACAAAAAACTCTAACCCACTAACAACAAACAAGACTAACACCCTAACAAAAAACAACCCTAACCACCTAACAACAAACAACACTAACACCCTAACAACAAAAAATCCTAACCCCCTAACAACAAACAACACTAACCCCCTAACAACAAACAACCCTAAACCCCTAATATCAAAGAACACTAACCCCCTAACAATACGAAACACTAACACCCTAAGAACAAACAACACTAACACCCTAACAACAAAAACCACTAAACCCCAACAAGAAACATCCCTAAACCCCTAACAAAAAACACTAACCCCCTAACAACAAAGAACACTAAACCCCTAATAAGAAACTACCCAAACCTCGTAACAACAAACAACACTAACCCGGTAACAACAAACAACCCTAACCCCCAAACAACAAACAACCCTAACCCCCTAAAAACAAACAATCCTAACCCCCGAACAACCAACAACACTAACCCCCTAACCACAATAAACACTAACACCCGAACAACAAAAACCACTAAACCCCAACAAGAAACAACCTTAAACCCCTAACAACAAACACTAACCCCCGAACAACAAACAACACTAAACCCCTAACAAGAAACTACCCTAACCCCGTAACAACAAACAACACTAACCCGGTAACAACAAACAACACTAACCCCCTAACAACAAACAACCCTAACAAAACAACAAAAAACCCTATCCCACTAACAACAAACAACACTAACACCCTAACAACAAACAACCCTAACTCCCTAACAACAAACAACACTAACACCCTAACAACAAACAACCCTAACCCCCTTAAAAACAAACAACACTATCCCCCAAGCAACAAACAACCCTAACTCCTAAAAACCAAAAACACTAACCCACTAACAGCAAACAACCCTAACCCACAATCAACAAAGAACCCTAACACCCTAACAACAAAAAACACTAACCCCCTAACAACAAACAACCCTAAACCCCTAACATCAAACAACACTAATCCTCTAACAACGCAAAACACTAACAACCTAACAACAAACAACGCTAACACCCTAACAACAAAACCCACTAAACCCCAACAAGAAACAACCCTAAACACCTAGCAACAAACAACACCACTCCCTAACAACAAACAACCCTAACCAAACAACAAAAAACTCTAACCCACTAACAACAAACAACACTAACACCCTAACAAAAAACAACCCTAACCCCCTAACAACAAACAACACTAACACTCTAACAACAAACAAACCTAACCCCCTAACAACAAACAACACTAACCCCCTAACAACAAACAACCCTAAACCCCTAACATCAAAGAACACTAACACCCTAACAATAAACAACCCTAACGCCCAACAACAAACACTAACCCCCAAACAACAAACAACCCTAACCCCTACAAACCAAAAACACTAACCCACTAACAACAAACAACCCTAACCCACTAACAACAAACAACCCTAACATCCTAACAACAAACAACACTAACACCCTAACAACAAACAACACTAACACCCTAACAACAAAAACCAGTAAAACCCAACAAGAAAAAACCCTAAACCCCTAACAACAAACACTAACCCCCAAACAACAAACAACACTAACCCCTAAAAACCAAAAACACTAACCCACTAACAACAAACAACCCTAACCCACTAACAACAAACAACCCTAACACCCTAACAACAAACAACACTAACCCCATAACATCAAACAACCCTAAACCCCTAACATCAAACAACACTAACCCCCTAACAACACAAAACACTAACACCCTAACAACAAACAACACTAACACCCTAACAACAATAACCACTAAACCCCAACAAGAAACAACCCTAAACCCCTAACAACAAACACTAACCCCCTAACAACACTAAACCCCTAACAAGAAACTAACCTAACCCCGTAACAACAAACAACACTAACCCCGTAACAACAAACAACCCTAACCCCCAAAAAACAAACAACCCTAACCCGCTAACAACAAACAATCCTAACCAAACAACAAAAAACCCTAACCCACTAAGAACAAACAACACTAACACCGTAACAACAAACAACCCTAACCAAACAACAAAAAACACTAACCCACTAAGAACAAACAACACTAAACCGTAACAACAAACAACCCTAACCAAACAACAAACAACCCTAACCCCCTAACAACAAACAACACTAACCCCCTAACAACAAACAACCCTAAACCCCTAACATCAAAGAACACTAACACCCTAACAACAAACAACCCTAACCCCCTAAGAACAAACAAAACTAACCCCGAAACAACAAACAACCCTAACCCCTAAAAACCAAAAACACTAACCCACTAACAACAAACAAACCTAAACCACTAACAACAAACAACCCTAACACCCTAAGAACAAACAACACTAACACCCTAACAACAAAAACCACTAAACCCCAACAAGAAACACCCCTAAACCCCTAACAACAAACACTAACCCCCAACAACAAACAACACTAAACCCCTAACAAGAAACTACCCTAACCCCGTAAAAACAAACAACACTAACCCGGTAACAACAAACAACCCTAACCCCCAAACAACAAACAACCCTAACCCCCTAAAAACAAACAATCATAACCCCCGAAAAACCAACAACACTAACCCCCTAACCACAATAAACACTAACACCCTAACAACAAAAACCACTAAACCCCAACAAGAAACAACCCTAAACCCCTAACAACAAACAACACTAACCCCTTAACAACAAACAACCCTAACCAAACAACAAACAAACCTAACCCACTACCAACAAACAACACTAACACCCCCAACAACAAACAACCCTAACCCCCTAACAACAAACAACACTAACCCCCTAACAACAAACAACCCTAACCCCCTAACAACAAACAACACTAACCCCCTAACAACAAACAACCCTAAACCCCTAACATCAAAGAACACTAACACCCTAACAACAAACAAACCTAACCCCCTAACAACAAACACTAACCCCCAAACAACAAACAACCCTAACCCCTAAAAACCAAAAACACTAACCCACTAACAACAAACAACCCTAACCCACTAACAACAAACAACCCTAAAACACCCTAACAACAAACAACACTAACCCCCTAAAAACAAACAACCCTTAACCCCTAACATCAAACAACACTAACCCCCTAACAACACAAAACACTAACAACCTAAAAGAAACAACACTAACACCCTAACAACAAACAATACTAACCCCCTAACAACAAACAACCCTAAACCCCTAACATCAAACAACACTAACCCCCTAACAACACAAAAAACTAACACCCTAACAACAAACAACACTAACACCCTAACAACAAACAACCCTAAACCCCTAACATCAAACAACACTAACCCCTTAACAACACAAAACACTAACACCCTAACAACAAACAACACTAACACCCTAACAACAAAAACCACTAAACCCCAACAAGAAACAACCCTAAACCCCTAACAACAAACACTAACCCCCTAACAAAAAACAACACTAAACCCCGAACAAGAATGTACCCTAACCCCGTAACAACAAACAACACTAACCCCGTAACAAGAAACAACCCTAACCCCCTAACAACAAACAACACTAACCCCCTAACAACAAACAACCCTAAACCCCTAACATCAAAGAACACTAACACCCTAACAACAATCAACCCTAACCCCCTAACAACAAACACAAACCCCCTAACAACAAACACTAACCCCCTAACAACAAACAACACTAAACCCCTAACAAGAAAGTACCCTAACCCCATAACAACAAACAACACTAACCCGGTAACAACAAACAAACCTAACCCCCTAACAACAAACAACACTAACCCCCTAACATCAAACAATCCTAACCCCCGAACAAACAACAACACTAACCCCCTAACCACAATAAACACTAACACCCGAACAACAAAAACCACTGAACCCCAACAAGAAACAACCATAAACCCCTAACAACAAACAACACTAACCCCCTAACAACCAAAAACCCTAACCAAACGACAAACAAAAGTAACCCACTAACAACAAACAACCCTAACCCCCTAACAACAAACAACACTAACACCCTAACAACAAACAACCCTAACCCCCTAACAACAAACAACACTAACCCCCTAACAACAAACAACCCTAAACCCCTAAGATCAAAGAACACTAACACCCTAACAACAAACAACCCTAACCCCCTAACAACAAACACTAACCCCCAAACAACAAACAACCCTAACCCCTAAAAACCAAAAACACTAACCCACTAACAACAAACAACCCTAAGCCACTAACAACAAACAACCCTAACACCCTAACAACAAACAACACTAACCCCCTAACAACAAACAACCCTAAACCCCTAACATCAAACAACATTAACCCCCTAACAACACAAAACACTAACACCCTAACAACAAACAACACTAACACCCTAACAACAAAAACCACTAAACCCCAACAAGAAACAACCCTAAACCCCTAACAACAAACACTAACCCCTAACAACAAACCACACTAAACCCCTAACAAGAAACTACCCTAACCCCGTAACAACAAACAACTCTAACCCCGTAACAACAAACAACCCTAACCCCCAAACAACAAACAACCCTAACCCCCTAACAACAAACAATCCTAACCCCCGAAAAACCAACAAAACTAACCCCCTAACCACAATAAACACTAACACCCGAACAACAAAAACCACTAAACCCCAACAAGAAACAACCCTAAACCCCTAACAACAAACAACACTAACCCCCTAACAACAAACAACCCTAACGAAACAACAAAAAACACTAACCCACTAACAACAAACAACACTAACATCCTAACAACAAACAACCCTAACCCCCTAACAACAAACAACACTAACACCCTAACAAGAAACAACCCTAACCCCCTAACAACAAACAACTCTAAACCCCTAACAGCAAAGAACACTAACACCCTAACAACCTACAACACTAACCCCCTAACCACAAACAACACTAACCCCGTAAGAACAAACAACACTAACCCCCTAACAACAGTCCTAACCACCTAACAACAAACAACACTAACCCCCTAAAAGAAACAACAATAAACCCCTAAAAACAAACAACACTCATCCCCTAAGAACAAACACTAACCCTCTAACAACAAACAACACCAACCCCTAAGAACAAAAACACGAACCCCCTAACAACAAACAACACTAACCCCCTAAAAACAACCCTAAAACCCTAAAAACGAACAACACTGAACCCCTTAAAACAAACAACACTAAGCCCCTAACAACAAACAGCACTAACACTCTAACAACAAAAAACACTGACACGCTAACAACAACGAACACTAACCCCCTAACAACAAACAATCCTAACCCCCTAAAAACAAACAATACTAACCCCCTAAAAACAAACAACCCTAAAACCCTAAAAACAAACAACACTGAACCCCTAAAAACAAACAACACTAAGCCAATAACAACAAACAGCACTAACCCACTAACAACAAAAAACACTAACCCGCTAACAACATCCAACAGTAACGCCCTAACCACAAACAACACTAACCCCCTAAAAACAAACAACCCTAACCCCCTAACAGCAAACAACCCTAACCAAACAACAAAAAACACTAACCCACTAACAACAAACAACACTAACACCCTAACAACAAACAACCCTAACCCTCTAACAACAAACAACACTAACACCCTAACAACAAACAACCCTAAACCGCAGCATCAAACGACACTAACCCCCTAACAACACAAAACACTAACACCCTAACAACAAGCAACACTAACACCCTAACAACAGAAACCACTAAACCCCAACAAGAAACAACCCTAAAACCCTAACAACAAACAACACTAACCCCTTAACAACAAACAACCCTAACCCCCTAACAACAAACAACACTAACCCCCTAACCACAATAAACACTAACAACCGAACAACAAAAACCACTAAACCCGAACAAGAAACAACCCTAACCCCCTAACAACAAACAACCCTAACGGAACAACAAACAACACTAACCCACTCACAAGAAACAACACTAACCCCCTAACAAGAAACTACTCTAACCCCGTAACAACAAACAACCCTAAACCCTAAAAACAAACAACCCTAACCCCCTAACAACAAACAACACTAACCAAACAACAAACAACCCTAACTGACTAACAAGACACAACACTAACCCCCTAACAAGAAACAACACTAACCCCCTAAGAAGAAACAACACTAACCCTCTAACAACAAACAACACTAACCCCCTAACAACAAACAACCCTAAACCCCTAACATCAAACAACACTAACACCCTAACAACACAAAACACTAACACCCTAACAACAAACAACACTAACACCCTAACAACAAACAACCCTAACCCCCTAACAACAAACAATCCTAACCCCCGAACAACCAACAACACTAACCCCCTAACCACAGTACACATTAACACCCTAACAACAAAAACCACTAAACCCCAACAAGAAAAAACCCTAAAACCCTAACAACAAACAACACTAACCCCTAAGAACAAACAACCGTAACCAAACAACAAACAACCTTAACCCCTAAAAACAAACAACCCTAACCCCCTAAAAACAAACAACCCTAAGCAAACAACAAACAACACTAACCGACTAACAAGAAACAACACTAACCCCATAACAAGAAACCGCACTAACCCCCTAAGAAGAAACAACACTAACCCCCTAACAACAAACAACACTAACCCCCTAACAACAAACAACACTAACCCCCTAACAACAAACAACACTAACACCCTAACAACAAACAACCCTAACCCCCTAACAACAAACAACACTAACCCCCTAACAACAAACAACCCTAAACAGCTAATATCAAAGAACACTAACCCCCTAACAATACGAAACACTAACACCCTAACAACAAACAACACTAACACCCTAACAACAAAAACCACTAAACCCCAACAAGAAACAACCCTAAACCCCTAACAACAAACACTAACACCCTAACAACAAACAACACTAAACCCCTAACAAGAAACTACCCTAACCCCGTAACAACAAACAACACTAACCTCGTAACAACAAACAATCCTAACCCCCAAACAACAAAGAACCCTAAACCCCAAACAACAAACAACCCTAACCCCCTAACAACAAACAATCCTAACCCCCGAACAACCAACAACACTAACCCCCTAACCACAATAAACACTAACACCCTAACAAAAAAACCACTAAACGCCAAAAAGAAACAACCCTAAACCCCTAACAACAAACAACACTAACCCCCTAACAACAAACAACCCTAACAAAACAACAAAAAACCCTATCCCACTAACAACAAACAACACTAACACCCTAACAACAAACAACCCTAACTCCCTAACAACAAACAACACTAACACCCTAACAACAAACAACCCTAACCCCCTAACAACAAACACTAACCCCCAAGCAACAAACAACCCTAACTCCTAAAAACCAAAAACACTAACCCACTAACAGCAAACAACCCTAACCCACAATCAACAAACAACCCTAACACCCTAACAACAAAAAACACTAACCCCCTAACAACAAACAACCCTAAACCCCTAACATCAAACAACACTAATCCTCTAACAACACAAAACACTAACACCCTAACAACAAACAACACTAGCACCCTAACAACAAAAACCACTAAACCCCAACAAGAAACAACCCTAAACCCCTAGCAACAAACAACACCACTCCCTAACAACAAAGAACCCTAACCAAACAACAAAAAACTCTAACCCACTAACAACAAACAAGACTAACACCCTAACAAAAAACAACCCTAACCACCTAACAACAAACAACACTAACACCCTAACAACAAAAAATCCTAACCCCCTAACAACAAACAACACTAACCCCCTAACAACAAACAACCCTAAACCCCTAATATCAAAGAACACTAACCCCCTAACAATACGAAACACTAACACCCTAAGAACAAACAACACTAACACCCTAACAACAAAAACCACTAAACCCCAACAAGAAACATCCCTAAACCCCTAACAAAAAACACTAACCCCCTAACAACAAAGAACACTAAACCCCTAATAAGAAACTACCCAAACCTCGTAACAACAAACAACACTAACCCGGTAACAACAAACAACTCTAAACCCCAAACAAAAAACAACCCTAACCCCCTAAAAACAAACAATCCTAACCCCCGAACAACCAACAACACTAACCCCCTAACCACAATAAACACTAACACCCGAACAACAAAAACCACTAAACCCCAACAAGAAACAACCTTAAACCCCTAACAACAAACACTAACCCCCGAACAACAAACAACACCAAACCCCTAACAAGAAACTACCCTAACCCCGTAACAACAAACAACACTAACCCGGTAACAACCAACAACACTAACCCCCTAACAACAAACAACCCTAACAAAACAACAAAAAACCCTATCCCACTAACAACAAACAACACTAACACCCTAACAACAAACAACCCTAACCCCCTAAAAACAAACAACACTAACCCCCAAGCAACAAACAACCCTAACTCCTAAAAACCAAAAACACTAACCCATTAACAGCAAACAACCCTAAACCCGTAACATCAAAGAACACTAACACCCTAAGAATAAACAACCCTATCCCCCAACAACAAACACTAACCCCCAAACAACAAACAACCCTAACCCCTAAAAACCAAAAACACTAACCCACTAAAAACAAACAACCCTAACCCACTCACAACAAACAACCCTAACATCCTAACAACAAACAACACTAACACCCTAACAACAAACAACACTAACACCCTAACAACAAAAACCAGTAAAACCCAACAAGAAAAAACCCTAAACCCCTAACAACAAACACTAACCCCCAAACAACAAACAACACTAACCCCTAAAAACCAAAAACACTAACCCACTAACAACAAACAACCCTAACCCACTAACAACAAACAACCCTAACACCCTAACAACAAACAACACTAACCCCATAACATCAAACAACCCTAAACCCCTAACATCAAACAACACTAACCCCCTAACAACACAAAACACTAACACCCTAACAACAAACAACACTAACACCCTAACAACAAAAACCACTAAACCCCAACAAGAAACAACCCTAAACCCCTAACAAAAAACACTAACCCCCTAACAACAAACAACACTAAACCCCTAACAAGAAACTACCCTAACCCCGTAACAACAAACAACACTAACCCCGTAACAACAAACAACCCTAACCCCCAAACAACAAACAACCCTAACCCCCTAACAACAAACAATCCTAACCCCCGAACAACCAACAACACTAACCCCTAACCACAATAAACACTAACACCCTAACAACAAAAACCACTAAACCCCAACAAGAAACAACCCTAAACCCCTAACAACAAACACTAACCCCCTAACAACAAACAACACTAAACCCCTAACCACAATAAACACTAACACCCGAACAACAAAAACCACTAAACCCCAACAAGAAACAACCTTAAACCCCTAACAACAAACAACCCTAAACGCCTAACAACAAACAACACTAACACCCTAACAACAAACAACCCTAACCCCCTTACAACAAACAACACTAACACCCTAACAACAAACAACCCTAACCAAACAACAAACAACCCTAACCCACTAACAACAAACAACACTAACACCCTAACAACAAACAACCCTAACCCCCAACAACAAACAACACTAACCCCCTAACAACAAAGAACCCTAACCCCTAACAACAAACAACAGTAACTCCCTAACAACAAACAACCCTAAACCCCTAACATCAAAGAACACTAACACCTAACAACAAACAACCCTAACCCACTAACAACAAACAACCCTAAACCACTAACAACAAACAACCCTAACACCCTAACAACAAACAACACTAACCTCCTAACAACAAACAATCCTAAACCCCTAACATCAAACAGCACTAACCCCTAACAACACAAAACACTAACACCCTAAGAACAAACAACACTAACACCCTAAGAACAAAAACCACTAAACCCCAACAAGAAACAACCCTAAACCCCTAACAACAAACACTAACCCCCTAACAACAAACAACACTAAACCCCTAACAAGAAACTACCCTAACCCCGTAACAAAAAACAACACTAACCCGGTAACAACAAACAACCCTAACCCCCTAACAACAAACAATCCTAACCCCCGAACAACCAAGAACACTAACCCCCTAACCACAATAAACACTAACACCCAAACAACAAAAACCACTAAACCCCAACAAGAAACAACCTTAAACCCCTAACAACAAACAACCCTAAACCCCTAACAACGAACAACACTAACACCCTAACAACAAACAACCCTAACCCCCTAACAACAAACACCACTAACACCCTAACAACAAACAACCCTAACCCCCTAACAACAAACAACACTAACCCCCTAACAAGAAACAACCCTAAACCCCTAACATCAAAGAACACTAACACCCTAACAACAAACAACCCTAACCCCCCAACAACAAACACTAACCCCCAAACAACAAACAACACTAACCCCTAAAAACCAAAAAAACTAACCCACTAACAACAAACAACCCTAACCCACTAACAACAAACAACCCTAACACCCTAACAACAAACAACACTAACCCCATAACATCAAACAACACTAAACCCCTAACATCAAACAACACTAACCCCCTAACAACACAAAACACTAACACCCTAACAACAAACAACACTAAAACCCTAACAACAAAAACCACTAAACCCCAACAAGAAACAACCCTAAACCCCTAACAACAAACACTAACCCCCTAACAACAAACAACACTAAACCCCTAACAAGAAAGTACCCTAACCCCGTAACAACAAACAACACTAACCCCGTAACAACAAACAACGCTGAGCCCCAAACAACAAACAACCCTAACCCCCAAACAACAAACAACCCTAACCCCCTAAAAACAAACACTTACCTCCTAACAACAAACAACCCTAAACCCCTAACATCAAAGAACACTAACACCCTAACAACAAACAAAACTACCCCCCTAACAACAAACACTAACCCCCAAGCAACAAACAACCCTAACTCCTAAAAACCAAAAACACTAACCCACTAACAACAAACAACCCTAACCCACAATCAACAAACAACCCTAACACCCTAACAACAAAAAACACTAACCCCCTAACAACAAACAACCCTAAACCCCTAACATCAAACAACACTAACCCCCTAACAACACAAAACACTAACACCCTAACAACAAACAACACTAACACCCTAACAACAAACAACCCTAACCCCCAAACAACAAACAAACCTAACCCCCTGACAACAAACAATCCTAACCCCCGAAGAACCAACAACACTAACCCCCTAACCACAATAAACACTAACACCCTAACAAAAACCACTAAACCCCAACAAGAAACAACCCAAAACCCTAACAACAAACCACACTAACCCCCTAACAACAAACAACCCTAACTAAACAACAAACAAACATAACCCACTAACAACAAACAACACTAACACCCCAAAAACAAACAACCCTAACCCCCTAACAACAAACAGCACTAACACTCTAACAACAAACAACCCTAACCCACTAACAGCAAACAACCCTAAACCCCTAATATCAAAGAACACTAACACCCTAACAACAAACAACCCTAACCCCCTAACAACAAACACTAACCCCCAAACAACAAACAACCCTAACCCCAAAAACCAAAAACACTGACCCACTAACAACAAACAACCCTAACCAACTAACAACAAACAACCCTAACACCCTAACAACAAACGACACTAACACCCTAACAACAAACAACCCTAAACCCCTAACATCAAACAAAACTAACCCCCTAACAACACAAAACACTAACACCATAACAACAAACAACACTAACACCCTAACAACAAACAACACTAACCCCCTAATAACAAACAACCCTAAACCCCTAACATCAAACAACACAAACCCCCTAACAACACAAAACACTAACACCCTAACAACAAACATGCTAAAAGCCTAACAACAAAAACCACTAAACCCCAACAAGAAACAACATTAAACCCCTAACAACAAACACTAACCCCCTAACAACAAACAACACTAAACCCCTAACAAGAAACTACCCTAACCCCGTAACAACAAACAACACTAACCCGTAACAACAAACAACCCTAACCCCCAAACAACAAACAACCCTAACCCCCAAAGAACAAACAACCCTAACCCCCTAACAACAAACAATCCTAACCCCCGAACAACCAACAACACTAACCCCCTAACCACAATAAACACTAACACCCTAACAACAAAAACCACTAAACGCCAACAACAAACAACCCTAAACCCCTAACAACAAACAACACAAACCCCCTAACAACAAAAAACCCTAACCAAACAACAAAAAACCCTAACCCACTAACAACAAACAACACTAACACCCTAACAACAAACAACCCTAACACCCTAACAACAAAAACCACTAAACCCCAACAAGTAACAACCCTAAACCCCTAACAACAAACACTAACCCAATTAACAACAAACAACACTAAACCCCTAACAAGAAACTACCCTAACCCCGTTACAACAAACAACACTAACCCCGTAACAACAAACAACCCTAACCCCCAAACAACAAACAAACCTAACCCCCTAAGAACAAAGAATCCTAACCCCCGAACAACCAACAACACTAACCCCCTAACCACAATAAACACTAACACCCGAACAACAAAAACCACCAAACCCCAACAAGAAACAACCCTAAACCCCAACAACAAACAACACTAACCCCCTAACAGCAAACAACCCTAACCAAACAACAAACAACCCTAACCCACTATCAACAAACAACACTAACCCCCTAACAAGAAACTACTTTAACCCCGTAAGAACAAACCCTAACCGCTAAAAACAAACAACCCTGACCAAACAACAAACAACCCTAACCGACTAACAACAAACAACACTAACCCCCTAACAAGAAAAAACACTAACCCCCTAAGAAGAAACAACACTAACCCCCTAACAACAAACAACACTAACCCCCTAACAACAAACAACACTAACACCCTAACAACAACCAACCCTAACCCGCTAAGAACAAACAACACTAACCCCCTAAGAACAAACAACAATAACCCCCAACAACGAACAATACTAACCCCCTAACAACACAAAACCTAACCCCTTATCAACAAACAACCCTAACCCACTAACAAAAAACAACCCTAACACCCTAACAACAAACAACCCTAACCCCCTAACAACAAACAACACTAACCCCCTAACAACAAACAACTCTAAACCCCTAACATCAAAGAACACTAAGACCCTAACAACAAACAATCCTAGCCCCCTAACAACAAACACTAACCCCCAACAACAAACAACACTAAACCCCTAACAAGAAACTACCCTAACCCCTTAACAACAAACAACACTAACCCCGTAACAACCAACAACCCTAACCCCGTAAGAACAAACAACCCTAACCCCCAAACAACAAACAACCCTAACCCCCTAACAACAAACAATCCTAACCCCCGAACAACCAACAACACTAACCCCCTAACCACAATAATCACTAACACCCTAAAAACAAAAAACACTAAACCCCAACAAGAAACAACCCTAAACCCCTAACAACAAACAACACTAACCCCCTAACAACAAACAACCCTAACCAAACAGCAAACAACCCTAACCCACTATCAACAAACAACACTAACCCCTAACAAGAAACTACTTTAACCCCGTAACAACAAACAACCCTAACCCCCAAACAACAAACAACCATAACCCACTAACAACAAAAAACACTAACACCCTAACAACAAACAACCCTAACCCCCTAACAACAAACAACACTAACCCCCTAACAACAAACAACTCTAAACCCCTAACATCAAAGAACACTAAGACCCTAACAACAAACAATCCTAGCCCCCTAACAACAAACACTAACCCCCAAACAACAAACAACCCTAACCCCTAAAAACCAAAAACACTAACCCACTATCAACAAACAACCCTAACCCACTAACAACAAACAACCCTAACACCCTAACAACAAACATCACTAAACCCCTAACAACAAACAACACTAACCCCCTAACAACACAAAACACTAACACCCTAACAAAAAACAACACTAACACCCTAACAACAAAAACCACTAAACCCCAACAAGAAACAACCCTAAACCCCTAACAACAAACACTAACCCCCTAACAACAAACAATCCTAAACCCCGAACAACCAACAACACTAACCCCCTAACCACAATAAACACTAACACCCTAACAACAAAAACCACTAAACCCCAACAAGAAACACCCCTAAACCCCTAACAACAAACACTAAACCCCTAACAATAAACAACACTAAACCCCTAACAAGAATCTACCCTAACCACCTAACAACAAAGAACACTAACCCCCTAACAACAAACAACACTAACACCCTAACAACAACCAACCCTAACCCCCTAAGAACAAACGACACTAACCCCCTAAGATCAAACAACACTAACCCCCAACAACGAGCAATACTAATCCCCTAACAACACAAAACCTAAACCCTTATCAACAAACCATCCTAACCCACTAACAAAAAACAACACTAACAACCTAACAACAAACAACCCTAACCCCCTAACAACAAACAACACTAACCCTCTAACAACAAACAACCCTAAACCCCTAATATCAAAGAACACTAACACCCTAACAACAAACAACCCTAACCGCCTAACAACAAACACTAACCCCCAAACAACAAACAACCCTAACCCCTAAAAACCAAAAACACTAACCCACTAACAACAAACAACCCTAACCCACTAACAACAAACAACCCTAACCCACTAACAACAAACAACCCTAACACCCTAACAACAAACAACCCTAAACCCCTAACATCAAACAATACTAACCCCCTAAAAACACAAAACACTAACATCCAAACAACAAACAACACTAACACCCTAACAACAAAAACCACTAAACCCCAACAAGAAACAACCCTAAACCACTAACAACAAACACTAACCCCCTAACAACAAACAACACTAAACCCCTAACAAGAAACTACCCTAACCCCGTAACAACAAACAACACTAACCCCGTAACAACAAACAGCCCTAACCCCCAAACAACAAACAACCCTAACCCCCTAACAACAAACAATCCTAACCCCCGAAGAACCAACAACACTAACCCCCTAACCACAATAAAGACTAACACCCTAACAACAAAAACCACTACACCCCAACGAGAAACAACCCTAAACCCCTAACAACAAACAACACTAACCCCCTAACAACAAACAACACTAACCCCCTAACATCAAACAATCCTAACCAAACTACAAAAAACCCTAACCCACTAACAACAAACAACACTAACACCCTAACAACAAACAACCCTAACCCCCTAACAACAAACAACACTAACACCCTAACAACAAACAACCCTAACCCCCTAACAACAAACAACACTAACCCCCTAACAACAAACAACCCTAAACCCCTAACATCAAACAACACTAACCCCCTAACATCACAAAACATTAACACCCTAACAACAAACAACACTAACACCCTAACAACAAAAACCACTAAACCCCAACAAGAAACAACCCTAAACCCCTAAGAACAAACAACACTAACCCCCTAACAACAAACAACCCTAACCAAACAACAAAAAACCCTAACCCACTAACAACAAACAACACTAACACCCTAACAACAAACAACCTTAACCCCCTAAAAACAAACAACCCTAACCCCCTAACAACAAACAACCTTAACCAAACAACAAACAACCCTAACCGACTAACAACAAACAACACTAACCCCTAAGAAGAAACAACACTAACCCCCTAACAACAAACAACACTAACCCCCTAACAACAAATAATCCTAACCCCCGAACAACCAACAACACTGACCCCCTAACCACAATAAACACTAACACCCTAACAACAAAAACCACTAAACCCCAACAAGAAACAACCCTAAACCCCTAACAACAAACACTAACCCCCTAACAAAAAACAACACTATACCCCTAACAAGAAACTACCCTAACCCCGTAACAACAAACAACACTAACCCCGTAACAACAAACAACCCTAACCCCCAAACAACAAGCAACCCTAACCCCCTAACAACGAACAATCCTAACCCCCGAACAACCAAGAACACTAACCCCCTAACCACAATAAACACTAACACCCGAACAACAAAAACCACTAAACCCCAACAAGAAACAACACTAAACCCCTAACAACAAACAACACTAACCCCCTAACAACAAACAACACTAAACCCGTAACATCAAAGAACACTAACACCCTAACAACAAACAACCCTAACCCCCTAACAACAAACACTAACCCCCAAACAACAAACCCTAACACCTAAAAACCAAAAACACTAACCCACTAACAACAAACAACTCTAACCCACTAACAACAAACAACCCTAACACCCTAACAACAAACAACACTAACCCCCTAACAACAAACAACCCTAAACCCCTAACATCAAACAACACTAACCCCCTAACAACACAAAACACTAACACCCTAACAACACAAAACACTAACAACCTAACAACAAAAACCACTAAACCCCAACAAGATACAACCCTAAACCCCTAACAACAAACACTAACCCCCTAACAACAAACAACACTAAACCCCTAACAAGAAACTACCCTAACCCCGTAACAACAAACAACACTAACCCCGTAACAACAAACAACACTAACCCTCTAACAACAAACAACACTAACACCCTAACAGCAAACCACCCTAACCCCCTAAAAACAAACAACACTAACCCCCTAACAACAAACAACCCTAAACCCCTAACATCAAAGAACACTAACACCCTAACAACAAACAACCCGAACCCACCAACAAAAAACACAAACCCCGAAACAACAAACAACCCTAACCCCTTAAAACCAAAAACACTAACCCACTAACAACAAACAACCCTAACCCACTAACAACAAACAACCCTAACACCCTAACAACAAACAACCCTAACCCCCTAACAACAAACAACACTAACCCCCTAACAACAAACAACCCTAAACCCCTAACATCAAAGAACACTAACACCTAACAACAAACAACCCTAACCCCCTAACAACAAACACTAACCCCCAAACAACAAACAACCCTAAACCACTAACAACAAACAACCCTAATCCACTAAGAACAAACAACCCTAACACCCTAACAACAAACAACACTAACCCCCTAACAACAAACAACCCTAACCAAACAACAACCCTAACCCACTAACAACAAACAACACTAACCCCCTAACAACAAACAACACTAAACCCCTAATATCAAAGAACACTAACACCCTAACAACAAACAACCCTAACCAAACAACAAACAACCCTAACCCACTAACAACAAACAACACTAACCCCCTAACAACAAACAACACTAAACCCCTAATATCAAAGAACACTAACACCCTAACAACAAACAACCCTAACCCCCTAACAACAAACACTAACCCCCTAACAACAAACAACACTAACCCCCTAACAACAAAGAACCCTAAACCCCTAACATCAAAGAACACTAACACCTAACAACAAACAACCCTAACCCCCTAACAACAAACACTAACCCCCAAACAACAAACAACCCTAACCCACTAACAACAAACAACCCTAAATCACTAACAACAAAAAACCCTAACACCCTAACAACAAACAACACTAACCCCCTATCAACAAACAACCCTAAAACCCTAACATCAAACAACACTAACCCCCTAACAACACAAAACACTAACACCCTAACAACAAACAACACTAACACCCTAAGAACAAAAACCACTAAACCCCAACAAGAAACAACTCTAAACCCCTAACAAAAAACACTAACCCCCTAACAACAAACAACACTAAACCCCTAACAAGAAACTACCCTAACCCCGTAACAACAAACAACACTAACCTCGTAACAACAAACAATCCTAACCCCCAAACAACAAAGAACCCTAAACCCCAAACAACAAACAAACCTAACCCCCTAACAACAAACAATCCGAACCCCCGAACAACCAACAACACTAACCCCCTAACCACAATAAACACTAACACCCGAACAACAAAAACCACTAAACCCCAACAAGAAACAACCCTAAACCCCTAACAACAAACAACACTAACCCCCTAACAACAAACAACCCTAACCAAACAACAAAAAACACTAACCCACTAACAACAAACAACACTAACACCCTAACAACAAACAACCCTAACCCCCTAACAACAAACAACACTAACACCCTAACAAGAAACAACCCTAACCCCCTAACAACAAACAACTCTAAACCCCTAACATCAAAGAACACTAACACCCTAACAACCGACAACACTAACCCCCTAACCACAAACAACACTAACCCCGTAAGAACAAACAACACTAACCCCCTAACAACATTCCTAACCACCTAACAACAAACAACACTAACCCCCTAAAAGAAACAACAATAAACCCCTAAAAACAAACAACACTCATCCCCTAAGAACAAACAACACTAACCCCCTAAAAACAAACAACCCTAAAACCCTAAAAACGAACAACACTGAACCCCTTAAAACAAACAACACTAAGCCCCTAACAACAAACAGCACTAACACTCTAACAACAAAAAACACTGACACGCTAACAACAACCAACACAAACCCCCTAACAACAAACAATCCTAACCCCCTAAAAACAAACAACACTAACCCCCTAAAAACAAACAACCCTAAAACCCTAAAAACAAACAACACTGAACCCCTAAAAACAAACAACACTAAGCCAATAACAACAAACAGCACTAACCCACTAACAACAAAAAACACTAACCCGCTAACAACATCCAACAGTAACGCCCTAACCACAAACAACACTAACCCCCTAAAAACAAACAACCCTAACCCCCTAACAGCAAACAACCCTAACCAAACAACAAAAAACCCTAACCCACTAACAACAAACAACACTAACACCCTAACAACAAACAACCCTAACCCTCTAACAACAAACAACACTAACACCCTAACAAGAAAGAACCCTAACCCCCTAAAAACAAACAACACTAACCCCCTAACAGCAAACAACCCTAAACCCCTAATATCAAAGAACACTAACACCCTAACAACAAACAACCCGAACCCCCCATCAACAAACACAAACCCCAAAACAACAAACAACCCTAACCCCTAAAAACCAAAAACACTAACCCACTAAAAACAAACAACCCAAACCCACTTACAACAAACAACCCTAACACCCTAACAACAAACAACACTAACCCCCTAACAACACAAAACACTAACACCCTAACAACAAACAACACTAACACCCTAACAACAAAAACCACTAAACCCCAACAAGAAACAACCCGAAACCCCTAACAACAAACACTAACAGCCTAACAACAAACAACACTAAACCCCTAACAAGAAACTACCCTAACCCCGTAACAACAAACAACACTAACCCCATAACAACAAACAACTCTAATCCCCAATCAACAAACAACCCTAACCCCCTAACAACAAACAATCCTAACCCCCAAACAACCAACAGCACTAACCCCCTAACCACAATAAACACTAACACCCGAACAACAAAAACCACTAAACCCGAACAAGAAACAACCCTAACCCCCTAACAACAAACAACCCTAAAGAAACAACAAACAACACTAACCCACTCACAAGAAACAACACTAACCCCCTAACAAGAAACTACTCTAACCCCGTAACAACAAACAACCCTAAACCCTAAAAACAAACAACCCTATCCCCCTAACAAACAACACTAACCAAACAACAAACAACCCTAACCGACTAACAACACACAACACTAACCCCCTAACAAGAAACAACACTAACCCCCTAAGAAGAAACAACACTAACCCCTAACAACAAACAACACTAACCCCCTAACAACAAACAATCCTAACCCCCGAACAACCAACAACACTAACCCCCTAACCACAATAAACACTAACACCTTAACAACAAAAACCACTAAACCCCAACAAGAAACAACCCTAAGCCCCTAACAACAAACACTAACTCCCTAACAACAAACAACACTAAACCCCTAACAAGAAACTACCCTAACGCCGTAACAACAAACAACACTAACCCCGTAACAACAAACAACGCTAAAGCCCAAACAACAAACAACCCTAAACCCAAAACAACAAACAACCCTAACCCCCTAACAACAAACAATCCTAACCCCCAAAAAACCAACAACACTAACCCCCTAACCACAATAAACAGTAACACCCTAACAACAAAAACCACTAAACCCCAACAAGAAACAACCATAAACCCCTAACAACAAACAACACTAACCCCCTAACAACAAACAACCCTAACCAAACAACAAAAAACCCTAACCCACTAACAACAAACAACACTAACACCCTAACAACAAACAACCCTAACCCTCTAACAACAAACAACACTAACACCCTAACAACAAACAACCTTAACCCCCTAAAAACAAACAACACTAACCCCCTAACAACAAACATCCCTAAACCCCTAACATCAAAGAACACTAACACCCTAACACCAAAGAACCCGAAGCCCCCAACAACAAACACAAACCCCGAAACAACAAACAACCCTAACCCCTAAAAACCAAAAACACTAACCCACTAACAACAAACAACCCTAACCCACTTACAACAAACAACCCTAACACCCTAACAACAAACAACACTAACCCCCTAACAACAAACAACACTAAACCCCTAACAAGAAACTACCCTAACAACGTAACAACAAACAACACTAACCCCGTAACAACAAACAACCGTAATCCCCAAACAACAAACAACCCTAACCCCCTAACAACAAACAATCCTAAACCCCGAACAACCAACAACACTAACCCCCTAACCACAATAAACACTAACACCCGAACAACAAAAACCACTAAACCCCAACAAGAAACAACCCTAAACCCCTAACAAGAAACAACACTAACCCCCTAACAACAAACAACCATAACCAAACAACAAACAACCCTAACCCACCAACAAAAAACAACACTAACCCCCTAACAAGAAACTACTCTAACCCCGTAACAACAAACAAACCTTACCCCTAAAAACAAACAACCCTAACCCCCTAACAACAAACAACCTTAACCAAACAACAAACAACCCTAACCGACTAACAACAAACAACACTAACCCCTAAGAAGAAACAACACTAACCCCCTAACAACAAACAACACTAACCCCCTAACAACAAATAATCCTAAACCCCGAACAACCAACAACACTGACCACCTAACCACAATAAACACTAACACCCTAACAACAAAAACCACTAAACCCCAACAAGAAACAACCCTAAACCCCTAACAACAAACACTAACCCCCTAACAAAAAACAACACTATACCCCTAACAAGAAACTACCCTAACCCCGTAACAACAAACAACACTAACCCCGTAACAACAAACAACCCTAACCCCCAAACAACAAACAACCCTTACCCCCTAACAACGAACAATCCTAACCCCCGAACAACCAAGAACACTAACCCCCTAACCACAATAAACACTAACACCCGAACAACAAAAACCACTAAACCCCAACAAGAAACAACACTAAACCCCTAACAACAAACAACACTAACCCCCTAACAACAAACAACACTAAACCCGTAACATCAAAGAACACTAACACCCTAACAACAAACAACCCTAACCCCCTAACAACAAACACTAACCCCCAAAGAACAAACAACCGTAACCCCTAAAAACCAAAAACACTAACCCACTAACAACAAACAACCCTAACCCACTAACAACAAACAACCCTAACACCCTAACAACAAACAACACTAACCCCCTAACAACAAACAACCCTAAACCCCTAACATCAAACAACACTAACCCCCTAACAACACAAAACACTAACACCCTAACAACACAAAACACTAACAACCTAACAACAAAAACCACTAAACCCCAACAAGATACAACCCTAAACCCCTAACAACAAACACTAACCCCCTAACAACAAACAACACTAAACCCCTAACAAGAAACTACCCTAACCCCGTAACAACAAACAACACTAACCCCGTAACAACAAACAACACTAACCCCCAAACAACAAACAACCCTAAACCCCAAACAACAAACAACCCTAACCCCCTAACAACAAACAATCCTAACACCCGAACAACCAACAAGACTAACCCCCTAACCACAATAAACACTAACACCCTAACAACAAAAACCACTAAACCCCAACAAGAAACAAACATAAACCCCTAACAACAAACAACACTAACCCCCTAACAACAAACAACCCTAACCAAACAACAAAAAACCCTAACCCACTAAAAACAAACAACACTAACACCGTAACAACAAACAACCCTAACCCTCTAACAACAAACAACACTAACACCCTAACAACAAAGCACCCTAACCCCCTAAAAACAAACAACACTAACCCCCTAACAACAAACAACCCTAAACCCCTAACATCAAAGAACACTAACACCCTAACAACAAACAACCCGAACCCACCAACAAAAAACACAAACCCCGAAACAACAAACAACCCTAACCCCTTAAAACCAAAAACACTAACCCACTAACAACAAACAACCCTAACCCACTAACAACAAACAACCCTAACACCCTAACAACAAACAACCCTAACCCCCTAACAACAAACAATACTAACCCCCGAACAACCAACAACACTAACCCCCTAACCACAATAAACACTAACACCCGAACAACAAAAACCACTAAACCCCAACAAGAAACAACCCTAAACCCCTAACAACAAACAACACTAACCCCCTAACAAGAAACAACCCTAACCAAACAACAAACAACCCTAACGCACCAAGAAAAAACAACACTAACCCCCTAACAAGAAACTACTCTAACCCCGTAACAACAAACAACCCTTACCCCTAAAAACAAACAACCCTAACACCCTAACAACAAACAACCTCAACCAAACAACAAACAACACTAACCGACTAACAACAAACAACACTAACCCCCTAAGAATAAACAACACTAACCCCCAAAGAACACACAACCCTAACCCCTAAAAACCAAAAACACTAACCCACTAACAACAAACAACCCTAACCCACTAACAACAAACAACCCTAAACCCCTAACATCAAACAACACTAACCCCCTAACAACAAACAACCCTAAACCCCAGCATCAAACAACACTAACCCCCTAACAACACAAAACACTAACACCCTAACAACAAGCAACACTAACACCCTAACAACAAAAACCACTAAACCCCAACAAGAAACAACCCTAAACCCCTAACAACAAACACTAACCCCCTAACAACAAACAACACTAAACCCCTAACAACAAACAACACTAACACCCTAACAACAAACAACCCTAACCCCCTAACAACAAAAAACACTAACCCCCTAACAACAAACAACACTAAACCCCTAACATCAAAGAACACTAACACCCTAACAACAAACAACCCTAACCCCCTAACAACAAACACTAACCCCCAAACAACAAACAACACTAACCCCTAAAAACCAAAAACACTAACCCACTAACAACAAACAACCCTAACCCAGTAACAACAAACAACCCTTACACCCTAACAACAAACAACACTAACCCCATAACATCAAACAACCCTAAACCCCTAACATCAATCAACACTAACCCCCTAATAACACAAAACACTAACACCCTAACAACAAACAACACTAACCCCCTAACAACAAACAACACTAACACCCTACGAACATCCAACCCTAACCCCTAAGAACGAACAACACTAACGCCCTAAGAACCAATAACACTAACCCCCAGCAACGAACAGTAATAACCCCCTAACAACACAAAACCTAACCCCTTATCAACAAACAACCCTAACCCACTAACAACAAACAACCCTAACACCCTAACAACAAACAACACTAACCCCCTAACAACAAACAACCCTAAACCCCTAACATCAAACAACACTAACCCCCTAACAACACAAAACACTAACACCCTAACAACAAACAACACTAACACCCTAAAAACAAAAAACACTAAACCCCAACAAGAAACAACCCTAAACCCCTAACAACAAACACTAACCCCCTAACAACAAACAACACTAAACCCCTAACAAGAAACTACCCTAACCCCGTAACAACAAACAACACTAACCCCGTAACAACAAACAACCCTAACCCCCAAACAACAAACCCTAACCCCCAACAACAAACAATCCTAACCCCCGAACAACCAACAACACTAACCCCCTAACCACAATAAACACTAACACCCGAACAACAAAAACAACTAAACCCCAACAAGAAACAACCCTAAAACCCTAACAACACACAACACTAACCCACTAACAACAAACAAACCTAACCAAACAACAAACAAATATAACCCCCTAACAACAAACAACACTAACACCCCAACAACAAACAACCCTAACGCCCTAACAACAAACAACCCTAACCCCCTAACAACAAACAACACCAACCCCCTAACAACAAACAACCCTAAACCCCTAAAATCAAAGAACACTAACACCCTAACAACAAACAACCCTAACCCCCTAACAACAAACACTAACCCCCAAACAACAAACAACCCTAACCCCTAAAAAACAAAAACACTAACCCACTAACAACAAACAACCCTAACCCACTAACAACAAACAACCCTAACACCCTAACAAAAAACAACACTAACCACCTAACGGCAAACAACCCTAAACCCCTAACATCAAACAACACTAACCCCCTAACAACACAAAACACTAACACCACAACAACAAACAACACTAACCCCTAACAACAAACAACACTAACCCCCTAACAAGAAACAACCCTAAACCCCTAACATCAAACAACACTAACCCCCTAACAACACAAAACACTAACACCCTAACAACAAACAACACTAACAGCCTAACAACAAAAACCACTAAACCCCAACAAGAAACAACCCTAAACCATTAACAACAAACACTAACCGCCTAACAACAAACAACATTAAACCCCTAACAAGAAACTACCCTAACCCCGTAACAACAAACAACACTAACCCCGTAACAACAAACAACACTAACCCCCAAACAACAAACAACCCTAAACCCCAAACAACAAACAGCCCTAACCCCCTAACAACAAATAATCCTAACCCCCGAACAACCAACGACACTAACCCCCTAACCACAATAAACATTAACACCCTAACAACAAAAACCACTAAACGCCAACAAGAAACAACCCTAAACCCCTAACAAAAAAAACACTAACCCCCTAACAACAAACAACCCTAACCAAACAACAAAAAACCCTAACCCACTAACAACAAACAACACTAACACCCTAACAACAAACAACCCTAACTCCCTAACAACAAAGAACACTAACACCCTAACAACAAACAACCCTAACCCCCTAAAAACAAACAACACTAACCCCCTAACAACAAACAACCCTAAACCCCTAACATCAAAGAACACTAACCCCTAACAACAAACAACCCTAACCCCCTAACAACAAACACTAACCCCCAAGCAACAAACAACCCTAACTCCTAAAAACCAAAAACACTAACCCACTAACACCAAACAACCCTAACCCACAATCAACAAACAACCCTAACACCCTAACAACAAAAAACACTAACCCCCTAACAACAAACAACCCTAAACCCCTAACATCAAACAACACTAATCCCCTAACAACACAAAACACTAACACCCTAACAACAATCAACACTAACACCCTAACAACAAAAACCACTAAACCCCAACAAGAAACAACCCTAAACCCCTAACAACAAACACTAACCCCCTAACAACAAACAACACTAAACCCCTTACAAGAAACTACCCTAACCCCGTAACAACAAACAACACTAACCCCGTAACAACAAACAACCCTAACCCCCAAACAACAAACAACCCTAACCCCCTAACAACAAACAATCCTAACCCCCGAACAACCAACAACACTAACCCCTAACCACAATAAACACTAACACCCTAACAACAAAAACCACTAAACCCCAACAAGAAACAACCCTAAACCCCTAACAACAAACAACACTAACCCCCTAACAACAAACAACCCTAACCAAAAAACAAACAACCCTAACCCACTAACAAGAAACAACACTAACACCCTAACAACAAACAACACTAACACCCTAACAACAAACAACACTAACACCCTAACAACAAACAACCCTAACCCCCTAACAACAAACAACACTAACCCCCTAACAACAAGCAACCCTAAACCCCTAACAACAAACAATCCTAATCCCCGAACAACCAACAACACTAACCCCCTAACCACAATAAACACTAACACCCGAACAACGAAAACCACTAAACCCCAACAAGAAACAACCTTAAACCCCTAACAACAAACAACCCTAAACCCCTAACAACAAACAACACTAACACCCTAACAACAAACAACCCTAACCCCCTAACAACAAACAACACTAACACCCTAACAAAAAACAACACTAACCCCCTAACAACAAACAACACTAACCCCCTAACAACAAACAAACCTAAACCCCTAACATCAAAGAACACTAACACCCTAACAACAAACAACCCTAACCCCCAACAACAAACACTAACCCCCAAACAACAAACAACACTAACCCCTAAAAACCAAAAACACTAACCCACTAACAACAAACAACCCTAACCCACTAACAACAAACAACCCTAACACCCTAAAAACAAACAACACTAACCCCATGACATCAAACAACCCTAAACCCCTAACATCAAACAACACTAACCCCCTAACAACACAAAACACTAACACCCTAAGAACAAACAACACTAACACCCTAACAACAAAAACCACTAAACCCCAACAAGAAACAACCCTAAACCCCTAACAACAAACACTAACCCCCTAACAACAAACAACACTAAACCCCTAACAAGAAAGTACCCTAACCCCGTAACAACAAAGAACACTAACCCTGTAACAACCAACAAACCAAACCACCTAAGAACAAACAATCCTAACCCCCGAACAACCAACAACACTAACCCCCTAACCACAATAAACACTAACACCCTAACAGCAAAAACCACTAAACCCCAACGAGAAACAACCCTAAACCCCTAACAACAAACCACACTAACACCCTAACAACAAACCACACTAACACCCTAACAACAAACAACCCTAACCCCAACAACAAACAACACTAACACCCTAACAACAAACAGCCCTAACCCCCTAACAACAAACAATCCTAACCCCCGAACAACCAACAACACTAACCCCCCAACCACAGTACACATTAATACCCTAACAACAAAAACCACTAAACCCCAACAAGAAAAAACCCTAAAACCCTAACAACAAACAACACTAACCCCCTAAGAACAAACAACCGTAACCAAACAACAAACAACCTTAACCCCTAAAAACAAACAACCCTAACCCCCTAAAAACAAACAACCCTAAGCAAACAACAAACAACACTAACCGACTAACAAGAAACAACACTAACCCCCTAACAAGAAACCGCACTAACCCCCTAAGAAGAAACAACACTAACCCCCTAACAACAAACAACACTAACCCCCTAACAACAAACAACACTAACCCCCTAACAACAAACAACACTAACCCCCTAACAACAAACAACCCTAACCCCCTAACAACAAACAACACTAACCCCCTAACAACAAACGACCCTAAACCCCTAACATCAAAGAACACTAACCCCCTAACAATACGAAACACTAACACCCTAACAACAAACAACACTAACACCCTAACAACAAAAACCACTAAACCCCAACAAGAAACAACCCTAAACCCCTAACAACAAACACTAACCCCCTAACAACAAACAACACTAAACCCCTAACAAGAAACTACCCTAACCCCGTAACAACAAACAACACTAACCTCGTAACAACAAACAATCCTAACCCCCAAACAACAAAGAACCCTAAACCCCAAACAACAAACAACCCTAACCCCCAAACAACAAACAATCCTAACCCCCGAACAACCAACAACACTAACCCCCTAACCACAATAAACACTAACACCCTAACAAAAAAACCACTAAACGCCAACAAGAAACAACCCTAGACCCCTAACAACAAACAACACTAACCCCCTAACAACAAACAACCCTAACAAAACAACAAAAAACCCTATCCCACTAACAACAAACAACACAAACACCCTAACAACAAACAACCCTAACTCCCTAACAACAAACAACACTAACCCCCTAACAAGAAACAACCCTAACCCCCTAACAACAAACACTAACGCCCAAAATACAAACAACCCTAACCCCTAAAAACCAAAAACACTAACCCACTAACAACAAACAACACTAAACCACTAACAACAAACAACCCTAACACCCTAACAAACAACACTAACCCCCTAACAACAAACAACCCTAAACCCCTAACAACAAAAAATCCTAACCCCCTAACAACCTACAACACTCACCCCCTAACCACAAACAACACTAACCCCGTAAGAACAAACAACACTAACCCCCTAACAACAGTCCTAACCACCTAACAACAAACAACACTAACCCCCTAAAAAGAAACAACAATAAACAACTAAAAACAAACAACAGTCATCCCCTAAGAACAAACAACACTAACCGTCTAACAACAAACAACACTAACCCCTAAGAACAAAAACACAAACCCCCTAACAACAAACAACACTAACCCCCTAAAAACAAACAACCCTAAAACCCTTAAAACAAACAACACTGAACCCCTTAAAACAAACAACACTAAGCCCCTAACAACAAACAGCACTAACACTCTAACAACAAAAAATACTGACACGATAACAACAACCAACACTAACCCCCTAACAACAAAAAATCCTAACCCCCTAAAAACAAACAACACTAACCCCCTAACAACAAACAACCCTAAAACCCTAAAAACAAACAACACTGAACCCCTAAAAACAAACAACACTAAGCCAATAACAACAAACAGCACTAACCCACTAACAACAAAAAACACTAACCCGCTAACAACATCCAACAGTAACGCCCTAACCACAAACAACACTAACCCCCTAAAAACAAACAATCCTAACCCCCTAACAACAAACAACACTCACCCCTAAAAAACAAACAAGCCTAAAACCCTAAAAGCAAACAACACTGAACCCCTAAAAACAAACAACACTAAGCCCCTAACAACAAACAACACTAACACCCTAACAACAAACACCACTAAACCCCAACAAGAAACAACCCTAAGCCCCTAACAACAAACAACACTAACCCCCTAACAAGAAACAACCCTAAACCCCTAACAACAAACTACACTAACCCCCTAACAACAAACAACACTAACACCCTAACAACAACCAACCCTAACCCCTAAGAACAAAGAACACTAACGCCCTAAGAACAAACAACACTAACCCCCAGCAACGAACAATACTATCCCCCTAACAACACAAAACCTAACCCCTTATCAACAAACAACCCTAACCCACTAACAACAAACAACCTTAAACCCCTAACATCAAAGAACACTAACCCCCTAACAACACAAAACACTAACACCCTAACAACAAACAACATTAATACCCTAACAACAAAAACCACTAAACCCCAACAAGAAACAACCCTAAACCCCTAACAACAAACACTAACCCCCTAACAACAAACAACACTAAACACCTAACAAGAAACTACCCTAACCCAGTAACAACAAACAACACTAACCCCGTAACAACAAACAACCCTAACCCGCAAACAACAAACAACCCTAACCCCCTAACAACAAACAATCCTAACCCCCGAACAACCAACAACACTAACCCCCTAACCACAATAAACACTAACACCCTAACAACAAAAACCACTAAACCCCAACAAGAAACAACCCTAAACCCCTAACAACAAACAACACTAACCCCCTAACAACAAACAACCCTAACCAAACAACAAACAACCCTAACCCACTAACAACAAACAACACTAACCCCCTAACCACAAACAACCCTAACCCCCTAACAACAAACAACACTAACACCCTAACCACAAACAACCCTAACCCCTAACAACAAACAACACTAACCCCCTAACAGCAAACAACCCTAAACACCTAACATCAAAGAACACTAACACCCTAACAAGAAACAACCCTAAACCCCTTACAGCAAACACTAACCCCCAAGCAACAAACAACCCTAACCCCTAAAAACCAAAAACAGTAACCCACTAACAAGGAACAACCCTAACCCACTAACAACAAACAACCCTAAACCGCTAACATCAAACAACACGAACCCCCTAACAACACAAAACACTAACACCCTAACAACAAACAACACTAACACCCTAACCACAAAAACCACTAAACCCCAACAAGAAACAACGCTAAACCCCTAACAAACACTAACCCCCTAACAACAAACAACACTAAACCCCTAACAAGAAACTACTCTAACCCCGTAACAACAAACAACAGTAACCCCATAACAAGAAAGAACCCTAACCCCCTAACTACAAACAACACTAACACCCTAACAACAAACAACCCTAAACCCCTAACATCAAAGAACACTAACCCCCTAACAACAAACAACCCTAACCCCCTAACAACAAACACTAACCCCCAAACAACAAACAACCCTAACCCCTAAAAACCAAAAACACTAACCCACTAACAACAAACAACCCTAAACCCCTAACAACAAACAACCCTAACACCCTAACAAACAACACTAACCCCCTAACAACAAACAACACTAAAACCCTAACAACAAACAATCCTAACCCCGTAACAACAAACAACACTAACCCGGTAACAACAAACAACCCTAACCCCCAAACAACAAACACCCCTAACCCCCTAACAACAAACAATCCTAACCCCCAAACAACCAACAACACTAACCCCTAACCACAATAAACACTAACACCCGAACAACAAAAACCACTAAACCCCAACAAGAAACAACCCTAAACCCCTAACAACAAACAACACTAACCCCCTAACAACAAACAACCCTAAGCAAACAACAAACAAACCTAACGCAGTAACAACAAACAACACTAACACCCTAACAACAAACAACCCTAACCCCCTAACAACAAACAACACTAACCCCCTAACAACAAACAACCCTAAACCCCTAACATCAAAGAACACTAACCCCCTAACAACAAACAACACTAAACCCCTAACATCAAAGAACACTAACCCCCAAACAACAAACACCCCTAACCCCCTAACAACAAACAATTCTAACCCCCGAACAACCTACAACACTAACCCCCTAACCACAAACAACACTAACACCGTAAGAACAAACAACACTAACACCCTAACAGCAGTCCTAACCACCTAACAACAAACAACACTACCCCCCTAAAAAGAAACAACAATAAACCCCTAAAAACAAACAACACTCATCCCCTAAGAACAAACAACACTAACATTCTAAATACAAACAACACTAACCCCTAAGAACAAAAACACTAACCCCCTAACAACAAACAGCACTAACCCCCTAAAAACAAACAACCCTAAAACCCTAAAAACAAACAACACTGAACCCCTTAGAACAAACAACACTAACCCCCTAACAAAAAACAGCACTAACACTCTAAGAACAAAAAACACTGACACGCTAACAACAACCAACACTAACCCCCTAACAACAAACAATCCTAACCCCCTAAAAACAAACAACACTAACCCCCTAAAAACAAACAACCCTAAAACCCTAAAAACAAACAGCACTGAACCTCTAAAAACAAAAAACACTAAGCCAATAACAACAAACAGCACTAACCCACTAACAACAAAAAACACTAACCCGCTAAAAACATCCAACAGTAACGCCCTAACCACAAACAACACCAACCCCCTAAAAACAAACAATCCTAACCCCCTAACAACAAACAACACTCACCACTAAAAAACAAACAACCCTAAAACCCTAAAAGCAAACAACACTGAACCCCTAAAAACAAACAACACTAAGCCCCTAACAACAAACAACACTAACACCCGAACAACAAACACCACTAAACCCCAACAAGAAACAACCCTAAGCCCCTAACAACAAACAACACTAACCCCCTAACAACAAACAACACTAACACCCTAACAACAACCAACCCTAACCCCTAAGAACAAACAACACTAACCCCCAGCAATGAACAATACTAACCCCCTAACAACACAAAACCTAACCCCTTATCAACAAACAACCCTAACCCACTAACAACAAACAACCCTAACACCCTAACAACAAACAACACTAACCCCCTAACAACAAACAACCCTAGCCCCCTAACAACAAACACTAACCCCCAAACAACAAACAACCCTAACCCCTAATCACCAAAAACACTAACCCACTAACAACAAACAACCCTACCCCACTAAGAGCAAACAACCCTAACCCCCTAACAACAAACAACCCTAACCCCCTAACAACAAACAACCCTAACCAAACAACAAACAACACTAACACCCTAACAACAAACAACCCTAAACCCCTAACATCAAACAACACTAACCCCCTAACAACAAACAACCCTAGCCCCCTAACAACAAACACTAACCCCCAAACAACAAACAACCCTAACCCCTAAAAACCAAAAACACTAACCCACTAACAACAAACAACCCTACCCCACTAAGAGCAAACAACCCTAACCCCGTAACAACAAACAATCGTAACCCCCGAACAACCAACAACACTAACCCCCTAACCACAATAAACACTAACACCCTAACAACAAAAACCACTAAAACCCAACAAGAAACAACCCTAAACCCCTAACAACAAACAACACTAACCCCCTAACAAAAAACAACCCTAACCAAACAACAAACAACCCTAACCCCCTAACAACAAACAACACTAACACCCTAACAACCAACAACCCTAACCCCCTAAAAACAAACAACACTAACCCCCTAACAACAAACAACCCTAAACCCCTAACATCAAAGAACACTAACACCTAACAACAAACAACCCGAACCCCGTAACAACAAACACTAACCCCCAAACAACAAACAACCCTAAGCCACTAACAACAAACAACCCTAAACCACTAACAACAAACAACCCTAACACCCTAACAACAAACAACAGTAACCCCCTAACAACACACAACCCTAAACCCCTAACATCAAACAACACTAACCCCCTAACAACACAAAACACTAACACCCTAACAACAAACAACACTAACACCCTAAGAACAAAAACCACTAAACCCCAACAAGAAACAACCCTAAACTCCTAACAACAAACACTAACGCCCTAGCAACAAACAACACTAAACCCCTAACAAGAAACTACCCTGACCCCGTAACAACAAACACCACTAACCCCGTAACAACAAACAACCCTAACCCCCTAACAACAAACAATCCTAACCCCCGAACAACCAACAACACTAACCCCATAACCACAATAAACACTAACACCCGAACAACAAAAACCACTAAACCCCAACAAGAAACAACCCTAAACCCCTAACAACAAATGACACTAACCCCCTAACAACAAACAACCCTAACCAAACAACAAACAAACCTAACCCACTAACAACAAACAACACTAACACCCCAACAACAAACAACCCTAACCCCCTAACAACAAACAACACTAACACCCTAACAACAAACAACCCTAAGCGCCTAACAACAAACAACACTAACCCCCTAACAACAAACAACCCTAAACCCCTAACATCAAAGAACACTAACACCCTAACAACAAACAACCCTAACCCCCTAACAACAAACACTAACCCCCAAACAACAAACAATCCTAACCCCTAAAATCCAAAAACACTAACCCCCTAACAACAAACAATCCTAACCCCCGAACAACCAACAACACTAACCCCATAACCACAATAAACACTAACACCCGAACAACAAAAACCACTAAACCCCATCAAGAAACAACCCTAAACCCCTAACAACAAATGACACTAACCCCCTAACAACAAACAACCCTAACCAAAGAACAAACAAACCTAACCCACTAACAACAAAGAACACTAACACCCCAACAACAAACAACCCTAACCCCCTAAAAACAAACAACACTAACACCCTAACAACAAACAACCCTAACCCCCTAACAACAAACAACACTAACCCCCTAACAACAAACAACCCTAAACCCCTAACATCAAAGAACACTAACACCCTAACAACAAACAACCCTAACCCCCTAACAACAAACACTAACCCCCAAACAACAAACAATCCTAACCCCTAAAATCCAAAAACACTAACCCACTAACAACAAACAACCCTAACCCACTAACAACAAAAAACCCTCACACCCCAAAAACAAACAACACTAACCCCCTAACAACAAACAACCCTAAACCCCTAACATCAAACAACACTAACCCCCTAACAACACAAAACACTAACACCCTAACAACAAACAACACTAACCCCCTAACAACAAACAACACTAACCCCCTAAAAACAAACAACCCTAAACACCTAACATCAAACAACACCACTCCCTAACAACAAACAACCCTAACCAAACAACAAAAAACTCTAACCCACTAACAACAAACAACACTAACACCCTAACAACAAACAACCCTAACCCAATAACAACAAACAACACTAACCCCCAACAACAAACAGCCCTAAACCCCTAACATCAAAGAACACTAACACCCTAACAACAAACAACCCTAACCCCCAACAAGAAACACTAACCCCCAAACAACAAACAACCCTAACCCGTAAAAACCAAAAACACTAACCCACTAACAACAAACAACCCTATCCCACTAACAACAAACAACCCTAACATCCTAACAACAAACAACACTACCACCCTAACAACAAAAACCACTAAAACCCAACAAGAAAAAACCCTAAACCCCTAACAACAAACACTATCCCCCTAACAACAAACAACACTAAACCCCTAACAAGAAACTACAATAAACCCCGTAACAACAAACAACCCTAACCCCCAAATAACAAACAACCCTAACCCCCTAACAACAAACAATCCTAACTCCCGAACAACCAACAACACTAACCCCCTAACCTCAATAAACACTAACACCCGAACACCAAAAACCACTAAACCACAAGAAACAACCCTAAACCCCTATCAACAAACACTAACCACCTAACAACAAACACTAAACCCCTAACAAGAAACTATCCTAACCCCGTAACAACAAACAACACTAACCCGGTAACAACAAACAACCCTAACCCCCAAACAACAAACAATCCTAACCCCCTAACAACAAACACTAACCCCCAAACAACAAACAACACTAACCCCTAAAAACCAAAAACACTAACCCACTAACAACAAACAACCCTAACCCACTAACAACAAACAACCCTAACACCCTAACAACAAACAACACTAACCCCATGACATCAAACAAACCTAAACCCCTAACACCAAACAACACTAACCCCCTAACAACACAAAACACTAACACCCTAAGAACAAACAACACTAACACCCTAACAACAAAAACCACTAAACCCCAACAAGAAACAACCCTAAACCCCTAACAAAAAACACTAACCCCGTAACAACAAACAACACTAAACCCCTAACAAGAAACTGCCCTAACCCCGTAACAACAAACAACACTAACCCCGTAACAACAAACAACCCTAACCCGCAAACAACAAACAACCCTAACCCCCTAACAACAAACAATCCTAACCCCCGAACAACCAACAACACTAACCCCTTAACCACAATAAACACTAACACCCAAACAACAAAAACCACTAAACGCCAACAAGAAACAACCCTAAACCCCTAACAACAAACAACACTAACCCCCTAACAACAAACAGCCCTAACCAAACAACAAACAACCCTAACCCACTAACAACAAACAACACTAACACCGTAACAACAAACAACCCTAACCCCCTAACAACATGACTAAAACCCTAACAACAAACAACCCTAACCCCCTAACAACAAACACTAACCCCCAAACAACAAACAACCCTAAGCCACTAACAACAAACAACCCTAAACCACTAACAACAAACATCCCTAACACCCTAACAACAAACAAGAGTAACCCCCTAACAACAAACAACCCTAAACCCCTAACAACAAACACTAACCCCCTAACAACAAACAACACTAAACCCCTAACAAGAAACTACCCTAACCCCGTAACAACAAACAACACTAACCCCCTAACAACAAACACTAACCCCCAAACAACAAACAACCCTAAACCCCTAACATCAAACAACACTAACCCCCTAACAACACAAAACACTAACATCCTAACAACAAACAACACTAACACCCTAACAACAAAAACCACTAAACCCCAACAAGAAACAACCCTAATCCCCTAACAACAAACACTAACCCCCTAACAACAAACAACACTAAACCCCTAACAAGAAACTACACTAACCCCGTATCAACAAACAACACTCACCCGGTAACAACAAACAACACTAACCCCCAAACAACAAACAACCCTAACCCCCTAACAACAAACAATCCTAACCCGCGAACAACGAACAACACTAACCCCCTAACCACAATAAAGACTAACACCCGAACAACAAAAACCACTAAACCCGAACAAGAAACAACCCTAAACCCCTAACAACAAACAACACTAACCCCCTAACAACAAACAACCCTAAACAAACAACAAACAAACCTAACCAACTAACAACAAACAACACTAACACCCTAACAACAAACAACCCTAACCCCTAACAACAAACAACACTAACACCCTAACAACAAACAACCCTAACCCCCTAACAACAAACAACACTAACCCCCTAACAACAAACAACCCTAAACCCCTAACATCAAAGAACACTAACACCCTAACAACACAAAACACTAACACCCTAACAACAAACACTAACCCCCAAACAACAAACAACCCTAACCCATAAAAACCAAAAACACTAAACGACTAACAGCAACCCTAACCCACTAACAACAAACAACACTAACCCCCTAAAAACAAACAACCCTAAACCCCTAACATCAAACAACACTAACACCCTAACAACAAAAACCACTAAACCCCAACAAGAAACAACTCTAAACCCCTAACAACAAACACTAACCCCCTAACAACAAACAACACTAAACCCCTAACAAGAAACTAACCTAACCCCTAACAACAATCAACACTAACCCCCTAACAACACAAAACACTAACCCCCTAACAACAAACAACACTAACCCCCTAAGAACAAACAATCCTAACCCCGAACAACCAACAACACTAACCCGCTAACCACAGTAAACATTAACACCCTAAGAACAAAAACCACTAAAACCCAACAAGAAACAACCCTAACCCCCTAACAACAATCAGCACTAACCCCCTAAGAACAAACAACCCTAACCAAACAACAAACAACCTTAACCCCTAAAAACAAACAACCCTAACACCCTAACAACAAACAGCCCTAACCAAACAACAAACAACCCTAACCGACTAACAACAAACAACACTAACCCCTAACAAGACACAACACTAACCCCCTAAGAAGAAACAACACTAACCCCCTAACAACAAACAACACTAACCCCCTAACAACAAACAACACTAACACCCTAACAAAAACCAACCCTAACCCCCTAAGAACAAACGACACTAACCCCCTAAGAACAAACAACACTAACCCCCAACAACGAACAGTACTAATCCCCTAACAACACAAAACCTAACCCCTTATCAACAAACAACCCTAACCCACTAATAAAAAACAACCCTAACACTCTAACAACAAACAACCCTAAACCCCTAACAACAAACAACACTAACCCTCTAACAACAAACAACCCTAAACCCCTAACATCAAAGAACACTAAGACCCTAACAACAAACAACACTAACCCCCTAACAACAAACACTAACCTCCAAACAACAAACAATCCTAACCCCTAAAAACCAAAAACACTAACCCACTAACAACAAACAACCCTAACCCACTAACAACAAAAAACCCTCACACCCCAAAAACAAACAACACTGTCCACCTAACAACAAACAACCCTAAACGCCTAACATCAAACAACACTAACCCCCTAACAACACAAAACACAAACACCCTAACAACAAACAACACTAACCCCCTAACAACAAACAACACTAACCCCCTAAAAACAAACAACCCTAAACCCCTAACATCAAACAACACTAACCCCCTAACAACACAAAACACTAACACCCTAACAACAAACAACACTAACACCCTAACAACAAAAACCACCAAACCCCAACAAGAAACAACCCTAAACCCCTAACAACAAACACTAACCCAATTAACAACAAACAACACTAAACCCCTAACAAGAAACTACACTAACCCCGTTACAACAAACAACACTAACCCCGTAACAACAAACAACCCTAACCCCCAAACAACAAACAAACCTAACCCCCTAAGAACAAAGAATCCTAACCCCCGAACAACCAACAACACTAACCCCCTAACCACAATAAACACTAACACCCGAACAACAAAAACCACCAAACCCCAACAAGAAACAACCTTAAACCCCTAACAACAAACAACACTAACCCCCTAACAAGAAACTACTTTAACCCCGTAAGAACAAACCCTAACCGCTAAAAACAAACAACCCTGACCAAACAACAAACAACCCTAACCGACTAACAACAAACAACACTAAACCCCTAACAAGAAAAAACACTAACCCCCTAAGAAGAAACAACACTAACCCCCTAACAACAAACAACACTAACCCCCTAACAACAAACAACACTAACACCCTAACAACAAACAACCCTAACCCCCTAAGAACAAACAACACTAACCCCCTAAGAACAAACAACAATAACCCCCAACAACGAACAATACTAACCCCCTAACAACACAAAACCTAACCCCTTATCAACAAACAACCCTAACCCACTAACAAAAAACAACCCTAACACCCTAACAACAAACAACACTAACCCCCTAACAACAACCAACCCTAACCCCCTAAGAACAAACAACACTAACCCCTTAAGAACAAACAACAATAACCCCCAACAACGAACAATACTAACCCCCTAACAACACAAATCCTAACCCCTTATCAACAAACAACCCTAACCCACTAACAAAAAACATCCCTAACCCCCTAACAACAAACAACACTAAACCCCTAACATCAAATAACACTAACACTCTAACAACAAACAACCCTAAACCCCTAACATCAAAGAACACTAACACCCTAACAACAAACAACCCTAACCCCCTAACAACAAACACTAACCTCCAAACAACAAACAACCCTAACCCCTAAAAACCAAAAACACTAACCCACTAACAACAAACAGCCCTAATCCACTAACAACGAACAACCCTAACACCCTAACAACAGACAACACTAACCCCCTAACAACAAACAACCCTAAACCCCTAACATCAAACAACACTAACCCCCTAACAACACAAAACACTAACACCCTAACAACAAACAACACTAACACCCTAACAACAAAAACCACTAAACCCAAACAAGAAACAACCCTAAACCCCTGACAACAAACACTAACCCCCTAACAACAAAAAACACTAAACCCCTAACAAGAAACTACCCTAACCCCTTAACAACAAACATCACTAACCCAGTAACAACAAACAACCCTAACCCCCAAACAACAAACAACCCTAACCCCCTAACAACAAACAACCCTAACCCCCAAAGAACAAACAACCCTAACCCCCTAACAACAAACAATCCTAACCCCCGAACAACCAACAACACTAACCCCCTAACCACAATAAACACTAACACCCTAACAACAAAAACCACTAAACGCCAACAACAAACAACCCTAAACCCCTAACAACAAACAACACAAACCCCCTAACAACAAAAAACCCTAACCAAACAACAAAATCCCTAACCCACTAACAACAAACAACACTAACACCCTAACAACAAACAACCCTAACTCCCTAACAACAAACAACACTAACACCCTAACAACAAACAACCCTAACCCCCTAAAAACAAACAACACTAACCCCCTAACAACAAACAACCCTAAACCCCTAACATCAAAGAACACTAACACCCTAACAACAAACAACCCTAACCCCCAACAACAAACACTAACCCCCAAACAACAAACAACCCTAACCCCTAAAAACCAAAAACACTAACCAACTAACAACCAACAAGCCTAACCCACTAACAACAAACAACCCTAACACCCTAACAACAAACAACACTAACCCCCTAAAAACAAACAACCCTAAACCCCTAACATCAAACAACACTAACCCCTAACAACACAAAACACTAACACCCTAACAACAAACAACACTAACACCCTAACAACAAAAACCACTAAACCGCAACAAGAAACAACTCTAAACCCCTAACAACAAACACTAACCCCCTAACAACAAACAACACTAAACCCCTAACAAGAAACTAACCTAACCCCTAACAACAATCAACACTAACCCCCTAACAACACAAAACACTAACCCCCTTACAACAAACAACACTAACCCCCTAAGAACAAACAATCCTAACCCCCGAACAACCAACAACACTAACCCCCTAACCACAGTAAACATTAACACCCTAAGAACAAAAACCACTAAAACCCAACAAGAAACAACCCTAACCCCCTAACAACAATCAGCACTAACCCCCTAAGATCAATCAACCCTAACCAAACAACAAACAACCTTAACCCCTAAAAACAAACAACCCTAACACCCTAACAACAAACAGCCCTAACCAAACAACAAACAACCCTAACCGACTAACAACAAACAACACTAACCCCTAACAAGACACAACACTAACCCCCTAAGAAGAAACAACACTAACCCCCTAACAACAAACAACACTAACCCCCTAACAACAAACAACACTAACACCCTAACAAAAACCAACCCTAACCCCCTAAGAACAAACGACACTAACCCCCTAAGAACAAACAACACTAACCCCCAACAACGAACACTACTAATCCCCTAACAACACAAAACCTAACCCCTTATCAACAAACAACCCTAACCCACTAATAAAAAACAACCCTAACACCCTAAAAACAAACAACCCTAAACCCCTAACAACAAACAACACTAACCCTCTAACAACAAACAACCCTAAACCCCTAACATCAAAGAACACTAAGACCCTAACAACAAACAACACTAACCCCCTAACAACAAACACTAACCTCCAAACAACAAACAACCCTAACCCCTAAAAACCAAAAACACTAACCCACTAACAACAAACAGCCCTAACCCACTAACAACGAACAACCCTAACACCCTAAAAACAGACAACACTAACCCCCTAACAACAAACAACCCTAAAGCCCTAACATCAAACAACACTAACCCCTAACAACACAAAACACTAACACCCTAACAACAAACAACACTAACACCCTAACAACAAAAACCACTAAACCCCAACAAGAAACAACCCTAAACCCCTAACAACAAACACTAACACCCTAACAACAAACAACCCTAAACCCCTAACATCAAACAACACTAACCCCCTAACAACAAACAACCCTAACCCCCTAACAACAAACACTAACCCGCAAACAACAAACAATCCTAACCCCTAAAAACCAAAAACACTAACCCACTAACAACAAACAACCCTAACCCACTAACAACAAAAAACCCTCACACCCCAAAAACAAACAACACTATCCACCTAACAACAAACAACCCTAAACGCCTAACATCAAACAACACTAACCCCCTAACAACACAAAAAACTAACACCCTAACAACAAACAACACTACCCCCTAACAACAAACAACACTAACCCCCTAAAAACAAACAACCCTAAACCCCTAACATCAAACAACACTAACCCCCTAACAACACAAAACACTAACACCCTAACAACAAACAACACTAACACCCTAACAACAAAAACCACTAAACCCCAACAAGAAACAACCCTAAACCCCTAACAACAAACACTAACCCAATTAACAACAAACAACACTAAACCCCTAACAAGAAACTACCCTAACCCCGTAACAACAAACAACCCTAACCCCCAAACAACAAACAAACCTAACCCCCTAAGAACAAAGAATCCTAACCCCTGAACAACCAACAACACTAACCCCCTAACCACAATAAACACTAACACCCGAACAACAAAAACCACCAAACCCCAACAAGAAACAACCCTAAACCCCTAACAACAAACAACACTAACCCCCTAACAACAAACAACCCTAACCAAACAACAAACAACCCTAACCCACTATCAACAAACAACACTAACCCCCTAACAAGAAACTACTTTAACCCCGTAAGAACAAACCCTAACCGCTAAAAACAAACAACCCTGACCAAACAAAAAACAACCTTAACCCCTAAAAACAAACAACCCTAACCCCCTAACAACAAACAGCCCTATTCAAACAACAAACAACCCTAACCGACTAACAACAAACAACACTAACCCCTAAGAAGACACAACACTAACCCCCTAAGAAGAAACAACACTAACCCCCTAACAACAAACGACACTAACCCCCTAACAACAAACAACACTAACACCCTAACAACAAACAACCCTAACCCCCTAAGAACAAACGACACTAACCCCCTAAGAACAAACAACACTAACCCCCAACAACGAACACTACTAATCCCCTAACAACACAAAACCTAACCCCTTATCAACAAACAACCCTTACCCACTAACAAAAAACAACCCTAACACCCTAACAACAAACAACCCTAAACCCCTAACAACAAACAACACTAACCCTCTAACAACAAACAACCCTAAACCCCTAACATCAAAGAACACTAACACCCTAACAACAAACAACCCTAACCCCCTAACAACAAACACTAACCTCCAAACAACAAACAACCCTAACCCCTAAAAACCAAAAACACTAACCCACTAACAACAAACAGCCCTAATCCACTAACAATGAACAACCCTAACACCCTAACAACAGACAACACTAACCTCCTAACAACAAACAACCCTAAACCCCTAACATCAAACAACACTAACCCCCTAACAACACAAAACACTAACACCCTAACAACAAACAACACTAACACCCCAACAACAAAAACCACTAAACCCAAACAAGAAACAACCCTAAACCCCTGACAACAAACACTAACCCCCTAACAACAAAAAACACTAAACCCCTAACAAGAAACTACCCTAACCCCTTAACAACAAACATCACTAACCCCGTAACAACAAACAACCCTAACCCCCAAACAACAAACAACCCTAACCCCCTAACAACAAACAATCCTAACCCCCGAACAACCAACAACACTAACCCCCTAACCACAATAATCACTAACACCCTAACAACAAAAACGACTAAACCCCAACAAGAAACAACTCTAAACCCCTAACAACAATCAACACTAACACCCTAACAACAAACAACCCTAACCAAACAACAAACAACCCTAACCCACTATCAACAAACAACACTAACCCCCTAACTAGAAACTACTTTAACCCCGTAACAACAAACAACCCTAACCCCTAAAAACAAACAACCCTAACCAAACAACAAACAACCCTAACCGACTAACAACAAACAACACTAACCCCCTAACAAGAAAAAACACTAACCCCCTAAGAAGAAACAACACTAACCCCCTAACAACAAACACTAACCCCCTAACAACAAACAACACTAACACCCTAACAACAACCAACCCTAACCCCCTAAGAACAAACAACACTAACCCCCTAAGAACAAACAACAATAACCCCCAACAACGAACAATACTAACCCCCTAACAACACAAAACCTAACCCCTTATCAACAAACAACCCTAACCCACTAACAAAAAACATCCCTAACACCCTAACAACAAACAACCCTAACCCCCAACAACAAACAACACTAACCCCCTAACAACAAACAACCCTAAACCCCTAACATCAAAGAACACTAACACCCTAACAACAAAAAACCCTAACCCCCTAACAACAAACACTAACCCCCAAACAATAAACAACACTAACCCCTAAAATCCAAAAACACTAACCCACTAACAACAAACAACCCTAACCCACTAACAACAAACAACCCTAACACCCTAACAGCAAACAACACTAACCCCCTAACAACAAACATCCATAAACCCCTAACATCAAACAACACTAACCCCCTAACAACACAAAACACTAACACCCTAACAACAAACAACACTAACATCCTAACAACAAAAACCACTAAACCCCAACAAGAAACAACCCTAAACCCCTAACAACAAACACTAACCCCCTAACAACAAACAACACTAAACCCCTAACAAGAATCTACCCTAACCCCGTAGCAAGAAACAACACTAACCCCGTAACAAAAAACAACCCTAACCCCCAAACAACAAACAACACTAACGCCCTAACAACAAACAATCCTAACCCGCGAAAAACCAACAACACTAACCCCCTAACCACAGTAAACATTAACACCCTAACAACAAAAACCACTAAAACCCAACAAGAAACAACCCTAAACCCCTAATAACAATCAACACTAACCCCCTAAGAACGAACAACCCTAACCAAACAACAAACAACCTTAACCCCTAAAAACAAACAACCCTAACCCCCTAACAAGAAACAGCCCTATTCAAACAACAAACAACCCTAACCGACTAACAACAAACAACACTAACCCCCTAACAAGACACAACACTAACCCCCTAAGAAGAAACAACACTAACCCCCTAACAACAAACGACACTAACCCCCTAACAACAAACAACACTAACACCCTAACAACAACCAACCCTAACCCCCTAAGAACAAACGACACTAACCCCCTAAGAACAAACAACACTAACCCCCAACAACGAACACTACTTATCCCCTAACAACACAAAACCTAACCCCTTATCAACAAACAACCCTTACCCACTAACAAAAAACAACCCTAACACCCTAACAACAAACAACCCTAAACCCCTAACAAAAAACAACACTAACCCTCTAACAACAAACAACCCTAAACCCCTAACATCAAAGAACACTAACACCCTAACAACAAACAACCCTAACCCCCTAACAACAAACACTAACCTCCAAACAACAAACAACCCTAACCCCTAAAAACCATAAACACTAACCCACTAACAACAAACATCCCTAATCCACTAACAATGAACAACCCTAACACCCTAACAACAGACAACACTAACCCCCTAACAACAAACAACCCTAAACCCCTAACATCAAACAACACTAACCCCCTAACAACACAAAACACTAACACCCTTACAAAAAACAACACTATCACCCTAACAACAAAAACCACTAAACCCAAACAAGAAACAACCCTAAACCCCTGACAACAAACACTAACCCCCTAACAACAAAAAACACTAAACCCCTAACAAGAAACTACCCTAACCCCTTAACAACAAACATCACTTACCCCGTAACAACAAACAACCCTAACCCCCAAACAACAAACAACCCTAACCCCCTAACAACAAACAATCCTAACCCCCGAACAACCAACAACACTAACCCCCTAACCACAATAATCACTAACACCCTAACAACAAAAACCACTAAACCCCAACAAGAAACAACTCTAAACCCCTAAAAACAAACAACACTAACCCCCTAACAACAAACAACCCTAACCAAACAACAAACACCACTAACCCACTATCAACAAACAACACTAACCCCCTAACAAGAAACTACTTTAACCCCGTAACAACAAACAACCCTAACCCCTAAAAACAAACAACCCTAACCAAACAACAAACAACCCTAACTGACTAACAAGAAACAACACTAACCCCCTAACAAGAAAAAACACTAACCCCCTAAGAAGAAACAACACTAACCCCCTAACAATAAACACTAACCCCCTAACAACAAACAACACTAACCACCTAACAAGAAACTACTCTAACCCCGTAACAACAAACAACCCTAACCCCGTAACAACAAACAACCCTAACCCCCTAAAAACAAACAACCCTAACCAAACAACAAACAACCCTAACCGACTAACAACAAACAACACTAACCCCCGAACAAGAAACAACACTAATCCCCTAAGAAGAAATAACACTAACCCCCTAACAACAAACAACACTAACCCCCTAACAACAAACAACACTAACACCGTAACAACAACCAACCCTAACCCCCTAAGAACAAACACTAACCCCCTAACAACAAACAACACTAAACCCCTAACAAGAAACTAACCTAACCCCGTAACAACAAACAACACTAACCCCGTAACAACAAACAACCCTAACCCCCAAACAACAAACAACCCTAACCCCCTAACAACAAACAATCCTAATCCCCGAACACCCAACAACACTAACCCCTTAACCACAATAAACACTAACACCGTAACAAAAAACACTAAACCCCAACAAGAAACAACCCTAAACCCCTAAAAACACACAACACTAACCCCCTAACAACAAACAACCCTGACCAAACAACAAGAAACCCTAACCCACTAACAAAAAACAACACTAACACCCTAACAACACAGAACACTAACACCCTAACAAGAAACAACACTAACAGCCTAACAACAAAAACCACTAAACCCCAACAAGAAACAACAATAAACCCCTAACAACAAACACTAACCCCCAACAACAAACAACACTAAACCCCTAACAAGAAACGACCCTAACCCCTTAACAACAAACAACACTAACCCCGTAACAACCAACAACCCAAAACCCCGTAACAACAAACAACCCTAACCCCCAAACAACAAACAACCCTACCCCCTAACAACAAACAATCCTAACCCCCGAACAACCAACAACACTAACCCCCTAACCACAATAATCACTAACACCCTAACAACAAAAAACACTAAACCCTAACAAGAAACAACCCTAAACCCGTAACAACAAACAACACTAACCCCCTAACAACAAACAACCCTAACCAAACAGCAAACAACCCTAACCCACTATCAACAAACAACACTAACCCCTAACAAGAAACTACTTTAACCCCATAACAACAAACAACCCTAACCCCCAAACAACAAACAACCATAACCCACTAACAACAAAAAACACTAACACCCTAACAACAAACAACACTAACCCCCTAACAACAAACAACTCTAAACCCCTAACATCAAACAACACTAAGACCCTAACAACAAACAATCCTAGCCCCCTAACAACAAACACTAACCCCCAAACAACAAACAACACTAACCCCTAAAAACCAAAAACACTAACCCACTAACAACAAACAACCCTAACCCACTAACAACAAACAACCCTAACACCCTAACAACAAACATCACTAAACCCCTAACAACAAACAACACTAACCCCTTAACAACACAAAACACTAACACCCTAACAAAAAACAACACTAACACCCTAACAACAAAAACCACTAAACCCCAACAAGAAACAACCCTAAACCCCTAACAACAAACACTAACCCCCTAACAACAAACAATCCTAAACCCCGAACAACCAACAACACTAACCCCCTAACCACAATAAACACTAACACCCTAACAACAAAAACCACTAAACCCCAACAAGAAACACCCCTAAACCCCTAACAACAAACACTAAACCCCTAACAATAAACAACACTAAACCCCTAACAAGAATCTACCCTAACCACCTAACAACAAAGAACACTAACCCCCTAACAACAAACAACACTAACACCCTAACAACAACCAACCCTAATCCCCTAAGAACAAACGACACTAACCCCCTAAGATCAAACAACACTAACCCCCAACAACGAGCAATACTAATCCCCTAACAACACAAAACCTAAACCCTTATCAACAAACCATCCTAACCCACTAACAAAAAACAACCCTAACACCCTAACAACAAACAACCCTAACCCCCTAACAACAAACAACACTAACCCTCTAACAACAAACAACCCTAAACCCCTAATATCAAAGAACACTAACACCCTAACAACAAACAACCCTAACCCCCTAACAACAAACACTAACCCCCAAACAACAAAAAACCCTAACCCCTAAAAACCAAAAACACTAACCCACTAACAACAAACAACCCTAACCCACTAACAACAAACAACCCTAACCCACTAACAACAAACAACCCTAACACCCTAACAACAAACAACCCTAAACCCCTAACATCAAACAATACTAACCCCCTAAAAACACAAAACACTAACATCCAAACAACAAACAACACTAACACCCTAACAACAAAAACCACTAAACCCCAACAAGAAACAACCCTAAACCACTAACAACAAACACTAACCCCCTAACAACAAACAACACTAAACCCCTAACAAGAAACTACCCTAACCCCATAACAACAAACAACAGTAACCCCGTAACAACAAACAACCCTAACCCCCAAACAACAAACAACCCTAACAGCCTAACAACAAACAATCCTAACCCCCGAACAACCAACAACACTAACCCCCTAACCACAATAAACACTAACACCCTAACAACAAAATACACTAAACCCCAACAAGAAACAACCCTAAACCCCTAACAACAAACAACACTAACACCCTAACAACAAACAACCCTAACCAAAGAACAAAAAACCCTAACCCACTAACAACAAACAACCCTAACACCCTAACAACAAACAAAACTAACCCCCTAACAACAAACAACACTAACACCCTAACAACAAACAACCCTGACCCCCAACAACAAACAACACTGACCCCCTAACAACAAAAAACACTAAACCCCTGACAAGAAACTAACCTAACCCCGTAACAACAAACAACAGTAACCCCGTAACAACAAACAACCCTAACACCCAAACAACAAACAACCCTAACCCCCTAACAACAAACAATCCTAACCCCCTAACAACAAACAATCCTAACCCCCGAACAACCAACAACACTAACCCCCTAACCACAATAAACACTAACACCCTAACAACAAAAACCACTAAACCCCAACAAGAAACACCCCTAAACCCCTAACAACAAACACTAAACCCCTAACAATAAACAACACTAAACCCCTATCAAGAATCTACCCTAACCACCTAACAACAAAGAACACTAACCCCCTAACAACAAACAACACTAACACCCTAACAACAACCAACCCTAACCCCCTAAGAACAAACGACACTAACCCCCTAAGATCAAACAACACTAACCCCCAACAACGAGCAATACTAATCCCCTAACAACACAAAACCAAAACCCTTATCAACAAACCATCCTAACCCACTAACAAAAAACAACCCTAACACCCTAACAACAAACAACCCTAACCCCCTAACAACAAACAACACTAACCCTCTAACAACAAACAACCCTAACCCCCAAACAACAAACAACCCTAACCCCCTAGCAACAAACAATCCTAACCCCCGAACAACCAACAACACTAACCCCCTAACCACAATAAACACTAACACCCTAACAACAAAAACCACTAAAACCCAACAAGAAACAACCCTAAACCCCTAAAAACAAACACTAACCCCCTAACAACAAACAACTCTAAACCCCTAAGAAGAAACCAACGTAACCCCGTAACAACAAACAGCACTAACCTCCTAACAACAAACAACCTTAACCCACTAACAACAAACACCCCTAAACTCCTAACAACAAACAATCCTAACCCCCTAACAACCTACAACACTAACCCCCTAACCACAAACAACACTAACCCCGTAAGAACAAACAACACTAACCCCCTAACAACAGTCCTAACCACCTAACAACAAACAACACTAACCCCCTAAAAAGAAACAACAATAAACCCCTAAAAACAAACAACACTCATCCCCTAAGAACAAACAACACTAACCCTCTAACAACAAACAACACTAACCCCTAAGAACAAAAACACTAACCCCCTAACAACAAACAACACTAACCCCCAAAAACAAACAACCCTAAAACCCTAAAAACAAACAACACTGAACCCCTTAAAACAAACAACACTAAGCCCCTAACAACAAACAGCACTAACACTCTAACAACAAAAAACACTGACACGCTAACAACAACCAACACTAACCCCCTAACAGCAAACAATCCTAACCCCCTGAAAACAAACAACACTAACCCCCTAAAAACAAACAACCCTAAAACCCTAAAAACAAACAACACTGAACCCCTAAAAACAAACAACACTAAGCCAATAACAACAAACAGTACTAACCCACTAACAACAAAAAACACTGACACGCTAACAACAACCAACACTAACCCCCTAACAACAAACAATCCTAACCCCCTAAAAACAAACAACACTAACCCCCTAAAAACAAACAACCCTAAAACCCTAAAAGCAAACAACACTGAACCCCTAAAAACAAACAACACTAAGCCCCTAACAACAAACACCACTAACACCCGAACAACAAACACCACTAAACCCCTAACAACAAACAACTCTAACCCCCTAACATCAAAGGACACTAACACCCTAACAACAAACAACACTAGCCCCCTAACAACAAACAACACTAACCCCCAAACAACAAACAACCCTAACCCCTAAAAACCAAAAACACTAACCCACTAACAACAAACAACCCTAACCCCCTAACAACAAACAATCCTAACCCCCGAACAACCAACAACACTAACCCCCTAACCACAATAAACACTAACACCCTAACAACAAAAACCACTAAACCCCAACAAGAAACAACCCTAAACCCCTAACAACAAACAACACTAACCCCCTAACAACAAACAACCCTAACCAAACAACAAGCAAACCTAAAACACTAACAACAAACAACACTAACACCCTAACAACAAACAACCCTAAACCCCTAACAACAAACAACACTAACACCCTAACAACAAACAACCCTAACCCCCTGACAACAAACAACACTAACCCCCTAACAACAAACAACCCTAAACCCCTAACATCAAAGAACACTAACCCCCTAACAACAATCAACCCCAAACCCCTAACAACACACACTAACCCCCAAACAACAAACAACCCTAACCCCTGAAAACCAAAAACACTAACCCACTAACAACAAACAACCCTAACCCACTAACAACAACCCTAACACCCTAACAACAAACAACACTAACCCCCTAACAACAAACAACCCTAAACCCCTAACATCAAACAACACTAAACCCCTAACAACACAAAACACTAACACCCTAACAACAAACAACACTAACACCCTAACAACAAAAACCACTAAACCCCAACAAGAAACAACCCTAAACCCCTAAAAACAAACACTAACCCCCTAACAACAAACAACACTAAACCCCTAACAAGAAACTAACCTAACCCCGTAACAACAAACAACACTAACCTCCTAACAAGAAACAACCTTAACCCCCTAACAACAAACACCCCTAAACCCCTAACAACAAACAATCCTAACCCCCTAAGAACCTACAACACTAACCCCCTAACCACAAACAACACTAACCCCGTAAGAACAAACAACACTAACCCCCTAAAAACAGTCCTAACCACCTAACAACAAACAACACTAACCCCCTAAAAAGGAACAACAATAAACCCCTAAAAACAAACAACACTCATCCCCTAAGAACAAACAACACTAACCCTCTAACAACAAACAACACTAACCCCTAAGAACAAAAACACTAACCCCCTAACAACAAACAACACTAACCCCCTAAAAACAAACAACCCTAAAACCCTAAAAAGAAACAACACTGAACCCCTTAAAACAAACACCACTAAGCCCCTAACAACAAACAGCACTAACACTCTAACAACAAAAAACACTGACACGCTCACAACAACCAACACTAACCCCCTAACAACAAACAATCCTAACCACCTAACAACAAACACTAACCCCCAAACAACAAAGAACCCTAAACCACTAACAACAAACAACCCTAACACCCTAACAACAAACAACACTAACCCCCTAACAACAACCAACCCTTAACCCCTAACATCAAACAACACTAACCCCCTAACAACACAAAACACTAACACCCTAACAACAAACAACACTAACACCCTAACAACAGAAACCACTAAACCCCAACAAGAAACAACCCTAAACCCCTAACAACAAACACTAATCCCCTAACAACAAACAACACTGAACCCCTAACAAGAAAATACCCTAACCCCGTAACAACAAACAACACTCAACCGTAACAACAAACAACCCTAACCCCCAAAAAACAAACAACCCTAAACCCCAAAAAACAAACAACCCTAACCCCTGAACAACAAACAATCCGAACCCCCCGAACAACCAACAACACTAACCCCCTAACCACAATGCACACTAACACCCTAACAACAAAAACCACTAAACCCCAACAAGAAACAACCCTAAACCCCTAACAACAAACAACACTAACCCCCTAACAAAAAACAACCCTAACCAAAAACAAAAAACACTAACCCACCAACAAACAACACTAACACCCTAACAACAAACAACCCTAACTCCCTAAAACAAACAACACTAACACCCTAACAACAAACAACCCTATCCCCCTAACAACAAACAACACTAACCCCCTAACAAGAAACTACCGTAACCCCGTAACAACAAACAACACTAACCCCGTAACAACAAACAACCCTAACGCCCAAACAACAAACAACCCTAACTCCCTAACAACAAACAATCCTAACCCCCGAACAACCAACAACACTAACCCCCTAACCACAATAAACACTAACACCCTAACAACAAAAACCACTAAACGCCAACAAGAAACAACCCTAAACCCCTAAGAACAAAGAACACTAACCCCCTAACAACAAACAACCCTAACCAAACAACAAAAAACCCTAACCCACTAACAACAAACAACACTAACACCCTAACAACAAACAACCCTAAATCCCTAACAACAAACAACACTAACACCCTAACAACAAACAACCCTAACCCCCTAACAACAAACAACACTGAACCCCGAACAAGAAACTACCCTAACCCCGTAACAACAAACAACACTAACCCCGTAACAACAAACACCCCTAACCCGCAAACAACAAACAACCCTAACCCCCTAACAACAAACAATCCTAACTCCCGAACAAACAACAACACTAACCCCCTAACCACAATAAAGACTAACACCCTAACAACAAAAACCACTAAACCCCAACAAGAAACAACCCTAAACCCCTAACAACAAACAACACTAACCCCCTAACAACAAACAACACTAACCCCCTAACAACAAACAATCCTAACCAAACAACAAAAAACCCTAACCCACTAACAACAAACAACACTAACACCCTAACAACAAACAACCCTAACCCCCTAACAACAAACAACACTAACACCCTAACAACAAACACTAACCCCCTAAAAGAAAAACCCTAAACCCCTAACATCAAAGAACACTAACACCCTAACAACAAACAACCCTAACACCCCAACAACAAACACTGACCCCGAAACAACAAACAACCCTAACCCCTAAAAACCAAAAACACTAACCCAGTAACAACAAACAACCCTAACCCACTAACAACAAACAACCCGAACTCCCTAACAACAAACAACACTAACCCCCTAACAACAAACAACCCTAAACCCCTAACAAGAAACTACCCTAACCCCGTAACAACAAACAACACTAACCCCGTAACAACAAACAACCCTAACCCCCAAACAACAAACAACGCTAACCCCTGAAAACCAAAAACCCTAACCCAGTAACAACAAACAACCCTAACCCACTAACAACAAAGAACCCTAACACCCTAACAACAAACAACACTAACCCCCTAACAACAAACAACCCTTAACCCCTAACATCAAACAACACTAACCCCCTAACAACACAAAACTCTAACACCCTCACAACAAACAACACTAACACCCTAACAACAAAAACCACTAAACCCCAACAAGAAACACCCCTAAACCCCTAACAACAAACACTAAGCCGCTAACAACAAACAACACTAAACCCCTGACAAGTAACTACACTAACCCCGTAACAAAAAACAACACTAACCCCGTAACAACAAACAACCCTAACCCCCAAACAACAAACAACCCTAACCCCCTTACAACAAACAATCCGATCCCCCGAACAACCAACAACACTAACCCCCTAACCACCATAAACAGTAACACCCTAACAACAAAAACCACTAAACCAAAACAAGAAACAACCCTAAACCCCTAACAACAAACAACACTAACTCCCTAACAACAAACAACCCTAACCAAACAACAAACAAACCTAACCCACTAACAACAAACAACACTAACACCCGAACAACAAACAACCCTAACCCCCTAACAACAAACAACACTAACACCCTAACAACAAACAACCCTAACCCCCTAACAACAAACAACACTAACCCCATAACAACAAACAACCCTAAACCCCTAACATCAAAGAACACTAACACCCTAACAACAAACACTAACCCCCTAAAAGAAAAACCCTAAACCCCTAACATCAAAGAACACTAACACCCTAACAACAAACAACCCTAACCCCCCAACAACAAACACTGACCCCGAAACAACAAACAACCCTAACCCCTAAAAACCAAAAACACTAACCCAGTAACAACAAACAACCCTAACCCACTAACAACAAACAACCCTAACTCCCTAACAACAAACAACACTAACCCCCTAACAAGAAACAACACTAACCCCCTAAGAAGAAACAACACTAAACCCCTAAAAACAAACAACACTAACCCCCTAAGAACAAACAACACTAACCCCCAACAACGAACAATACTAACCCCCTAACAACACAAAACCTAACCCCTTATCAACAAACAACCCTAACCAACTAACAAAAAACAACCCTAACCCGCTAACAACAAACAACCCTAACCCCCTAACAACAAACAACACTAACCCTCTAACAACAAACAACTCTAAACCCCTAACATCCAAGAACACTAACACCCTAACAACAAACAACCCTAACTCCCTAACAACAAACACTAACCCCCAAACAACAAACAAACCTAACCCCTAAAAACCAAAAACACTAACCCACTAACAACAAACAACCCTAACCCACTAACAACAAACAACCCTAACACCCTAACAACAAACAACACTAACCCCCTAACAACAAACAACCCTAAACCCCTAACATCAAACAACACTACCCCCCTAACAACACAAGACAATAACACCCTAACAACAAACAACACTAACACCCTAACAACAGTCCTAACCACCTAACAACAAACAACACTAACCCCCTAAAAAGAAACAATAAACCCCTAAAATCAAACAACTCTAAGCCAATAACAACAAACAGCACTAACCCACTAACAACAAAAAACACTAACCAGCTGACAACATCGAGCAGTAACGCCCTAACCACAAACAACACGAACCCCCTAACAACAAACAATCCTAACCCCCTAAACAACCAACAACACTAACCCCCTAACAACCAACAGCACTAACCCAGTAAAAACATAAAACACTATGCCCCTAACAACAACCAACACTTATCCCCTGAAAACAAACAACACTAACCCCCTAACAAGAAAGAACCCAAATCCTCTAACAACAAACAACACTAACCCACTAACAACAAACAACACTAACCCCCTAACAAGAAACTACCCTAACCCAGTAACAACAAACAACCCTAACCCCTAACAACAAACAATCCTAACCAACTAACAAAAAACAATCATAACCCCCTAACAACCAACAACCGTAAACCCCTAACAACAACCCTAACCCCCTAACAACCAACAACACTAACCCCCTAACAACAAACAACCCTAACCCCCTAACAACAAAAAACCCTAACCCCCTAAACAACCAACAACACTAACCCCCTAATCACCAACACCACTAACCCAGTAAAAACAAAAAAAAGTAACCCCCTAAGAACAACCAACACTTATCCCCTAAAAACAAACAACACTAACCCCCAACAAGAAAGAACCCAAATCCTCTAACAACAAACAACTCTAACCCCCTAACAACAAAATCTCTGAACCCCTATCAACAAACAACACTAACCCACTAACAACAAACAACCCTAAACCCCTAACAAAACACAACCCTTACCCCCTAACAACCAACAACACTAACCCCCTAACCAAAAACACTAACACCCTAACAACAAAAACCACTAAACCCCAACAAAAAACAACCCTAAACACCTAACAACAACACTAACACCCTAACAACAAACAACACTACCACCTTAACAACAACCATCCCTAACCCCCTAACAACAAACAACACTAAGCCCCAACAACAAACAACACTAACCCTCTAACAACAACCCTAATCCCCTAACTACAAACAACACTAACCCACTAACAACAAACAAAACTAACCCCCTAAAAAACAACACAAACCAGCAACAACAAACAACTCTCACACCCTAACAACAAACAACACTAACCCCTAACAACAACAACACAAACCCCCAAAAACAAACAACACTAGCACCCTAACAACAAACACTACTAAACCGCAACTAGAAACAACCCTAACCCCCTAACAACAAAGAACACTACCCCTCTAACAACAAACAACACTAACCCCCTAACAACAGTCCTAACCACCTAACAACAAACAACACTAACCCCCTAAAAAGAAAGAAGAATAAACTCCTAAAAACAAACAACACTCATCCCCTAAGAACAAACAACACTAACCCTCTAACAACAAACAACACTAACCCCTAAGAACAAAAACACTAACCCCCTAACAACAAACAACAATAACCCCCTAAAAACAAACAACCCTAAAACCCTAAAAACAAACAACAATGCACCCCTTAAAACAAACAACACTAAGCCCCTAACAACAACCAGCACTAACACACTAACAACAAAAAACACAGACACGCTAAAAACAACCAACACTAAACCCTTACAACAAACAATCCTAACCCCCTAAAAACAAACAACACTAAACCCCTAAAAACAAACAACCCTAAAACCTTAAAAACAAACAACACTGAACCCCTGAAAACAAACAACACTAAGCCCCTAACAACAAACAAAACTAACACCCTAACAACAAACACTACTAAACCACAACTAGAAACAACCCTAACCCCCTAACAACAAACAACACTAACCCTCTAACAACAAACAACACTAACCCCCTAACAACAGTCCGAACCACTTAACAACAAACAACACTAACCCCCTAAAAAGAAACAACAAACCCCTAAAAACAAACAACACTCATCCCCTAAGAACAAACAACACTAACCCTCTAAAAACAAACACTAACCCCTAAGAACAAAAACACTAACCCCCTAACAACAAACAACACTAAAGACCTAACAAGAAAAAACCCTAAACCCCTCACAACAACCAACACTAACCCCCTAACAACAAACAATCCTAACCCCCTAAAAACAAACAACACTAAAACCCTAAAAGCAAACAACACTGAACCCCTAAAAACAAACAACACTAAGCCCCTAACAACAAACAACACTAACCCCCTAGCAACAACCAACCCTAACCCCCTAAGAACAAACAACACTAACCCCCTAAGGAAAAACAACACTAACCCCCAACAATGAACAATACTAACCCCCTAACAACACAAAACCTAACCCCTTATCAACAAACAACCCTAACCCACTAACGACAAACAACCCTAACACCCTAACAACAAACAACACTAACCCCCTAACAACAAACAACCCTAAAACCCTAACCACAAACAACACTAACACCGTAAAAACAAACAACAGTATCCGCCTAACAACAAACAACACTAACACCCTAACAACAAACACCACTAAACCCCAACAAGAAACAACCCTAAGCCCCTAACAACAAACAACACTAACCCCCTAACAAGAAACAACCCTAAACCCCTAACAACAAACAACACTATCCCTCTAACAACAAACAACCCTAACCAAACAACAAACAACCCTAACCAAACAACAAACAACCCTAACCCACTAACATCAAACAACACTAACCCCCTAACAAGGAACTACCCTAACCCCGTAACAACAAACAACCCTAAACCCTAAAAACAAGCAACCCTAACCCCCTAACAACAAACAACCCTAACCAAACAACAAACAACCCTAACCGACTAACAACAAACAACACTAAACCCCTAACTAGAAACTACCCTAAACCCGTGACAACAACCAACCCTAACCCCCTAACAACAAACAAAACTAACCCCCTAAGAACAAACAACACTAACCCCTTAACAACAAACAACACTAAACCACTAACAACAAACAACACTAACCCCCTAACAACAAACAACCCTAACCCCATATCAACAAACAACTCTAACCCCCTAACAACAAACAAACCTAACCCCCTAACAACCAACAACACTAACCCCCGAACAATAAACAACACTAACCGCCTATCCACAAACAACACTAACCCCCTAACAACAAACAACACTAACCCCCTAACAACAAACAACCCTAAAACCCTAAAAACAAACAACACTGAACACCTAAAAACAAACAACACTAAGCCCCTAACAACAAACAGCACTAACCCACTAACAAGAAAAAACACTAACCCCTTAACAACCAACAACACTAACCCCCTAACAAGAAACTACCCTAACCCCGTAAAAACAAACAACACTAACCCCCTAACAACAAACAACCCTAAGTCTCTAACAACAAACAACCCTCACCCCCTAAAAGCCAACAACCCAAAACCCCGAACAACAAACAGTAACCCCCTATCAACAAACAACCCTAACCCCATAACAACCAACAACACTAACCCCCATCCACAAACAACTCTAACCCCCTAATAACAAACAACACTAACCCTCTAACAGCAAAGAATCCTAACCCCCTAACAACAAACAACACTAACCCCCTAACAACAAACATCCCTAACCCACTAACAACAAACAAAACTAACGCCCTAACAACACTAACCCCCGACCAGAAACAACACTAACCCCCTAACAAAAATCAACCCTAACTCCCTAACAACAAACAACCCTAACCCACTAACAACAAACAAACTTAACACCCTAACAACAAACAACACTAACCCCCTAACAACAAACAACCCTGAACCCCTAACAACAAACAACACTATCCCCCTAAGAACAAACAACCTTGACCCCCTAACAACAAACAAACCTAACCCCCAAACAACAAACAACCCTAACCTCCAAACAACAAAGAACCCTAACCCCCTCACGAAAACAACCCTAAGCCCCTAACAAGCACAACTCTAAACCCCGAAAAATACAATCGTAACCCCGTAACAAACACAACCCTAACCCCCTAACAAAGCCTAACAATAACTTTAAACCTGACCATAAGCATAACCCCAAACCCTAGCACTAACTCTAACTCTAAACTTAACACTAACCTAGCCCTGCCCTTTACCGTAAACCTAGCCTTAACCCTAACCTTACCCCTACCCGAACCCTAACTCTATACCTAACCCGAACACTAACCTTGACCCTACTCTAACTTTAACTCTAACGTGACTATTAACTGAAACATCACCCTAACCCTAAGCCTAAATCTAACTCGAGCCCTAACCATAACAATTACAATAAACCCTCGCCTTAACTGTAAACCTAACCCTAACCCTCACCCTAATCCTTAACCGTATCCCCAACCCTAAACCTAACGCTATCCCCAAACTTATCCCTAACCCTAACCCTAATACGAACAGTAACCCAAATCTAACCCTAACCCTAATATTAAACTTAAACTTAAATCTACCCTAACCATAAACCTAACCCTAACACCCTAAACCTAACGTCTAACACCGTCTATAATCCTAACCCTTACCATAACCCTCACCCTTAACCTAAGCTTCACACTAACCCTAAACCTAACCTAACGCTGACCCTAGACATAACGTCTAACGCTAACCGAACCCTAAACCTATCCTTAACACTAACCTGAACACAAACCCAAACCCTAGCCCTCACCATAAAAATAACCTTCACCCTATCCTGAACTTCATCCAAACACTAACCATAACCTTAACCCTAAACCTAGACCTAACCCAAACCCTAACCTTAAACCTAACTCTAAGAATAACGCTAGTCCATCTGTAACCCTAAACCGAACACTTACAATAGCCCTGAACCTAACCCTAAAATAATCCTAATCCTAACCCTAGACCTAATCCTAACCCTACCCCTAACCTTGACCCTAAATAGAACACTAAGTCTAACCCTCAACATGGACCTAAACCTAATTCTTACCCTACACCTAACCCTAATCCTAAACCAAACCCTAACTCTGACTATAACCCTAATCATAACAATTACCCTAATCCCTCACCTTAACTGTAAAACTAACCGTAACCCGCACCCTAAATCCTAACCGTATCCCACAACCCTAACCCTAATGCTATCCCTAACCCTAACCCTAACATTAACCTGAAACCCCTGAGCCCTAATGATAAACCTAACCCTAACACAAACCCTAAACCTAACACCAAAGCCTAGCAAAAACCTTAACACTAACTCTCACCCTAACTCTAACACTAACCGGAAAACGAATCATGAACCTAACCCTAAGCCTAAACCAAACCTAACCATGACCAGAACCGCAAGGCCTAACCGGAACCCTCACCCAAACCCTAAACCTAAACTACACCTCTAACCCCTAACGCCTTATCATAACGATAATCCTAACCCTAACCAACCCTAACCCTAAAACTAACCCTCACCCCAACCACAAAGCCTAACACAACCGTGACCCTAACCCTAAACGTAACACTAAACTTAACCCTAACCTTAAATCTAACCCTAACCCTAAAACTGAACACAACGCCTGAACGTAACCCTAACCCTGAACATAACCTTAACACTAACCTGAAAACAAGCCCAAACCTTAGCCATAACCCTAACCCTCACCCTATCTTAAACTTCACCCTATCCCTAACCTAAAACTCACCCTGACTTTAACCCTAACCCTCCCCATAAACCTAACCCTCACCTTAACCTTGGCCCACCTGTAACCCGAAACCTAACCATTACAATAACTCTGACCCTAATCCTCGCCCTAAACCTAATTCTAATTCTAACCCTGACCCTAACCCTAACCTAACCTTAACCCTATCTTTAAGCCTACCATAAACTTAAACCTAACCCTAACCCTTAACCTTAACTCTAACTCTAACCCTAGCCCTAACCCTAACCTTAACGGTGACACTTACCCAGAACCCTCACCTTAACTGTAAATGTAACTCTAACTCTTACCCTAACCCTAAACTTAACCCTAATTATAACCTTAACCTAAACCTAACTGAAACAGTAACCCTTAGCCCTAACTCTAATCCTAATCCTTAGCCTAAAACTAACCTTAACCCTAAACCTAACCCTAACCACTGACCCTAACTCTAACCCTAACCCTGAGCCGAACCCTCACCCTTAACCAGAATTTCACCCTAAGCATAACGCTAAGCGTACCCTAACTTCATTCAAACCCGAACCCTAAGCAAAACTAACACTAACACTACACGTAACCCTAACCCTAAACCTAACCCTAACCCTGACTCGGACCTGAACCCAAACCCCTAACCCCAACCCTCTCGCTTAACATAAACTTCTCTGTAACCCTAACCCTAAAACTAAACGTCACACTAAATCTCCCCTAACCCTGACCGTACCATAAACGTAACCCTAACTCTAAACTCAAAACTAACCCTGACCCTAACTCTAACTCTAACCCTAATCCTAACCCTAAAACTTACCCTACACACTCAGCTTAAATGGAAACCTAGCACTAACCCTCATCTTACCATCTAAACCTAACCTCAACCCTTAACCTAACCCTATCTATAACCTTCACCTAGCCCTAAACCTAAACATGACTTAACCCTAACACTAACCCTAACCCTAAATCTAAACCTAACCTTAACCCTAAACTTAATCCTAACCTAAGCTCTAACACTAACCCCTAACGCTAACCCTAAGCTCAACCCTCACCCTTGAATTAAACTTTACCCCAGCTGTAGCCCTAACCCTAAGCCGAACCCTAAACCTGACCCTAACATTAACCCAAACACCTAACCCTAACCCTAAGCCTAATCCTAAACCTAACCCTAACCTTAACCCAAATGCCTAACCCTAACCCTAACCCTCATCCTTAACCTAAACTTCACCCTAAACCTAAGGCTAACCCTAACCCTGAAAGTAAAGCTAACCCTTAACTATCCCCTAACTCTAGCCCTGACCCTAAACCTAATGCTAACCCTAGCCCTAACAGTAACACCCTAAAACATCAGCTTAATGTAAACTTAACACTAACCCTCCCATGAACCCCTAACCCTAACCCTACCCCGCATCCTACACCTAACCCAGACCTAAACCTAACCCTTTCTCTAACCCTAAATTAACCCTAACCTTAACTCTACCCTAACCCTAACAATAACTCTAAACCTGACCATAACCATAATCCTAAACCCTAGCACTAACTCTAACTCTAAATCTAACCCTAAGCTAGCCCTACCCTTTACCGTAAACCTAGCCTTAACCCTAACCTTACCCCTACCCATACCCTAACGCTATACCTAAGCCAAACACTAACCTTAACCCGACTCTAACATTAAGCCTAACCCTGACTATTAACTGAAACTTCACCCTAACCCTAAGCCTAACTCTAACCCTAACCATAACAATTACCCTAAACCCTCGCCTTAACTGTAAACCTAACCCTAACCCTCACCCTAATCCTTAACCGTATCCCCAACCCTAAACCTAACGCTATCCCCAAACTTATCCCTAACCCTAACCCTAATACGAACAGTAACCCAAATCTAACCCTAACCCTAATATTAAACCTAAACTTAAATCTACCCTAACCATAAAACTAACCCTAACACCCTAAACCTAACATCTAACACCGTCTATAATCCTAACCCTTATCATAACCCTCACCCTTAACCTAAACTTCACACTAACCCTAAACCTAACCTAACGCTGACCCTAGACATAACGCCTAACCCTAACCGAACCCTAAACCTATCCTTAACACTAACCTGAACACAAACCCAAACCCTAGCCCTCACCATAAAAATAACCCTCACCCTATCCTGAACTTCATCCAAACACTAACCATAACCTTAACCCTAAACCTAAAGCTAACCCAAACCCTAACCTTAAACCAAACTCTAAGAATAGCGCTAGTCCATCTGTAACCCTAAACCAAACACTTACAATAGCCCTGAACCTAACCCTAAACTTAATCCTAATCCTAAACCTAGACCTAATCCTAACCCTAACCCTAACTCTAACCTTGACCCTAAATAGAACACTAAGTCTAACCCTCAACTTGGACCTAAACCTAAATCTTACCCTACACCTAACCCTAACCCTAAACCTAACCCTCACTCTAACTCTAACCCTAATCATAACACTTACCCTAAACCCTCACCTTAACTGTAAAACTAACCGTAACCCTCACCCTAACCCCTAACCGTACCGTATCCCACAACGCTAACCCTAATGCTATCCCTAACCCTAACCCTAACACTAACCTGAAACCCCTGAGCCCTAATGATAACCCTAACCCTAACCCAAACCCTAACACCAAAGCGAAAGCCTAGCAAAAACCTTAACCCTAACTCTCACCCTAACTCTAACACTAACCCGAAACCTAATCATGAACCTAACCCTAACCCTAAACCAAACCTAACCATGACCAGAACCACAAGGTCTAACCGGAACCCTCACCCAAAACCTAATCCTAAACTACACCTCTAACTCTAACACTTTACCATAACCATAATCCAAACCCTACCCAATCCTAACCGTAAACCTAACCCTCACCCCAACCACGATGCCTAACACAACCATAACCCTTACCCGAACCGTAACACTAAACTTAACCCTAACCTTAAATCTAACCCTAACCCTAAAACTAAACACAACCCATGAACTTAACCCTAACCCTGAACATAACCTTAACACTAACCTGAAAACAAGCCCAAACCTTAGCCATAACCCTAACCCTCACCCTGTCTTAAACTGCACCCTATCCCTAACCTAAAACTCGCCCTAACTTTAACCCTAACCCTACCCCTAAACCTAACCCTCACCTTAACCTTGGCCCACCTGTAACCCTAAACCTAACCCTTACAATAACTCTGACCCTAATCCTCACCCTAAACCTAATTCTAATCCTAACCCTGACCCTAACCCTAACCTAACCTTAACCCTATCTTTAAGCCTACCATAATCTTAAACCTAACCCTAACCCTTAACCCTAACTCTAACCCTAACCCTAACCCTAACCCTAATCTTAACTGTAACACTTACCCAAAACCCTCATCTTAACTGTAAATGTAACTCTAACTCTTACCCTAACCCTAAACTTAACCCTAATTATAACCCTAACCTAAACCTAACTGAAATGCTAACCCTTAACCGTAACGCTAACCCTAATCCTTAGCCTAAACCTAACCTTAACCCTAAACCTAACCCTAACCACTGACCCTAACTCTAACCCTAAGCCTAAGCCGAACCCTCACCCTTAACCAAAATTTCACCCTAAGCATAACACTAAGCCTACCCTAACTTCATTCAAACCCTAACCCTAAGCGAAACTAACACTAACACTAAACCTAACCCTAACCCTAAACCTAACCCTAACCCTGACTCTAACCTGAACCCAAACCCCTAACCCTAACCCTCTCGCAGAACATAAATTCGCTGTAACCCTAAACACTAAATCTCCCCAACCCTGACCCTAACCATAAACATAATCCCAACACTAAACTTAAACCTAACCCTGACTCTAACTCTAACTTTAACCCTAAAACTTACCCTACACACTCAGTTTGAATGGAAACCTAGCACTATCCCTCACCCTAACATCTAAACCTAACCCCAACCCTGAACCCAACCCTATCTCTAACTAAAAACTAGTCCTAAACCTAACTATGACTTAACCCTAACACTTACCCTAACTCTAAATCTGACCTTAAGCCTAAACTTAATCCTAAACTTAAGCCTAACCCTAACCCCAACACTAACCCTAAGCTCAACACTCACCCTTAACTTAAACTTCACCCTAACCCTAACCCTAACCCTAAACCAAACACTAACCCTAACCCTAAACCTAACCTTAAACCTGACCCTAACATTAACCCAAACACTTAACGCTAAACCTAACACTAAGCCTAACCCTAAACGTAACCCTAACCTTAACCTAAACACCAAAGCCTAATCCTAACCCTCATCCTTAACCTAAACTTCACCCTAAACCTAAGCCTAACCCTAACCCTAACCCTAAAATTACACCTAACCCTAAACTATCCTCTAACTCTCGCCCTAACCCTAAACCTAACCCTAACCCTAACTCTAACCCTAACCCTGGTAAACCCTGGTAGTAACACCCTAAAACATCAGCTTAACTGTAAATGTAACACTAAGCCTCACACGAACCCCTAACCCTTTCCCTAACCCTATCACTCATCCTAACCCTAACCCTGACCTAAACTTAATCCTTACCCTAACCCTAAACTTAACGCTAACCTTAACTCTACCCTAAACCTAACAATAACTCTAAACCGGACCCTAACCCTAACCCTAAACCCTAGATCTAACTCGAACTCTAAACCTAACCCTAACCCTAACCTGGCCCCACCCTTTACAGTAAAGCTAGCCTTAACCCTAACCTTACCCCTACCCTAACCCTAAACCTAACCCTTACAATATCAATAACCCCTAGCAGGGTCCTGTCTAGTCTCTCCCACCTCATCACTCCTTACAAAGAGCCCTGCTTTGTCTCTCCCACATCCTCACTCCCTAAGCAGGGCTCTGCCTGTCCTCTCCCACCTCCTCACTCTCTATGCAGGACTCTGCCTTGTTCTCCCACCTCTTCACTCCCTACACAGGGCCCTGGCTAGTGTCTCCCATCTTCTCACTCCATACACAGCTTTCTGCCTCTTCTTTCCCACTTCCTCACTTCCTACACGGGGCCCTGCCTGGTCTCTCCCACCTCCTCACTCCCTACACCAGTCCCTGCCTGATCTCTCCTACCTCCTCACTCCCTGCACAGGGCCCTGCCTGGTCTCTCCCACATCCTTACTCCATACAAAGGGACTTGCCTGATCTCTGGCCTCCTCACTCCCTGCACAGAGCCCTGCCTGGTCTCTCCCAACTCCTCACTCCCTATTCAGGTCTCTGAATGTTTCTCCCACCTCTTCCCTCCCTACACAGGGCCCTGCCTGCTGTCTTCCATCTTCTCACTCCCTACACAAGTTTCTGCCTATTCTCTCTCACCCCCTCACTTGCTAAACACAGTCCTGCCTGTTCTTTCCCACCTCCTGACTCAGTACACAGGTCTCTGCCTGGTCTCTTCCAACTCCTCACTCCCTAGACAGGGCCCTGCCTGGTCTCTGCCACCTCCTCACTCCCTACACAGGGCCCTGCCTGGTATCTCCCACCTCCTCACTCCCTACACAGGGCTCTGTCTTTTCTCTCCCACCTCCTCAGTCCCTACACAGGTATCTGGGTGGTCTCTCCCACCTCCTCACTCCCTTTACAGGGCCCTGATGATCTCTCCCACCTCCTCACTCCCTAAACAGGACCCTGCCTGGTCTCTCCACCTCCTTACTCCCTACACAGGGCTCTGGCTAGTCTCTCCTACATCCTCACTCTTTATACAGCATCCTACCTGGTCTCTCTCACCTCCTCACTCCCTATGCAGGTCTCTGCCTGGTCTCTCCCACCTCCTCACTCCCTACACAGGGCCCTGCCTGGTCTCTCCTAACGCCTAACTCCCTACACAGGTCCCTGACTGGCCTCTCTCACCTCCTCACTCCCTATACAGGGCCCTGCCTGGCCTCTCCCACATCCTCAATTCACACAGGGCCCTGCCTCCTCTCTCTCACATCCTGACTGCACACACAGGGCCCTAACTGGTCCCTCCCACCTTCTCCATCCCTACACAGGTCTCTGCATGGTTCTCCCACCTCCCCATTCCCTACAAGGGTCTCTGCCTGTTCTCTCCCACCTCTTCAATCCCTAGACAGGGCCCTGCCTCTTCTCTCCCACTTCCTCACTCCCTACTCAGGGCCCTGCCTGGTATTTCTAACCTCCTCAGGCCATACACAGGGCCCTGCCTGGTCTCTCCCAAATCCTCACTCCCTACACAGGACTCTGCCTGGTCTCTCCCAACACCTCACTCCCTACAAAGGGCCCTGCCTGGAATCTCCCACCTCCTCACACCCTACCCAGGGTCCTGCCTAGTCAATCCCACCTCCTCACTCCCTACGCAGGGCTCTGCCTGTCCTCTCTCACCTTCTCACTCCCTATGCAGGACTCTGCCTGGTTCTCCACCTCTTCGCTCCCTACACAGGGCCTTGCCTGGTCTCTCCTACCTCCTCACTCCCTACACAGTTCTCTGCCTGTTCCCTCCCATTCCTCAATCCCTACACAGGTCTCTGGGTGGTCTTTCCCACCTCCTTACTACATACACAGGTGTTAGCCTGTTTTCTCCCTCCTCCTCACTCCCTACACAGGGCCCTGATGTTCTCTCGCACCTGCTCACTCCCTAAACAAGCCACTGCCTGGTCTCTCCACCTCCTTACTCCCTCCACAGGGCCCTGCCTGGTCTCTCCCACCTCCTCACTCCCTACACAGGGCCATGCCTGGCCTCTCCCACCTCCTCACTCCCTACACAGGGCTCTGCCTGGTCTCTATCACCCCCTCACTCCCTACACAGGGTCCTGCCTTACCTCTCCCACCTCCTCAGTCCCTGCACTGTGTTTCTGGCTGTTATCTCCCTTCTTCTCACTCCCTACACAGGGCTGTGCTTGTTCTCTCCCATCTCCTCACTCCCTATACAGGGCCCTGCCTGGTGTATCCCATCTGCTCACTCCCTGCACAGGGCCCTGATGATCTCTCCCACATCCTCACTCCCTACACAGGGCCCTGCCTGGCATCTCCACCTCCTTACTCCCTACACACAGACCTGCCTGGTCTCTCCCACATCCTCACTCTGTACACAGGGTCCAACCTGGTCTCTCCCACCTCCTCACTCCCTACACAGGGCCCTGCCTGGTCTCTCCTAACACCTCACTTCCTACACAGGGCTCTGCCTGATCTCTCCCACTTCCTGACTCCCTACTCAGGTATCTGGGTGGTCTCTCCCAACTCCTCACTGTGTATGCAGGGCCTTACCTGTTCTCTATCACCTCCTCACTCCCTACACAGGGCCCTGATGGTCTCTCCCACCTCCTCACTCCCTACACAGGGTCCTGCCTAGTCTCTCCCACTTCCTCAATCCCTACACAGGTCCCTGACTGGTATCTCCACCACCTTACTTCCTACACACAGCCTTGCCTGTTCTCTTCCACATCCTCACTCTGTACACAGGGTCCTACCTGGTCTCTCTCACCTCATCACTCCCTACACAGGGCCCTGCCTGGTCTCTCCTAACACCTCACTCCCTACACAGGGCTCTGCCTGGCCTCTCCCACCTCCTCACTCCCTACACAGGGCCCGGCCTGGTCTCTCCTTCTTCTCAATCCCTACACAGGTCTCTGCCTCTTCTCTCCAAGATACTCACTCCCTACACTGGGCCCTGCCAGGTCTCTCCCACCTCCTCAGTCCCTTCACAGGTCTTTGCCTGGTCTCTCCCACATCTCTGCCTCTTCTCTCCTGCATCCTCACTCCCAACATAGGGCCCTGCCTGGTCTCTCCCACCTTCTCACTCCCTACACAGGACGCTGCCTGGCCTCTCCCACCTCCTCAGGACCTACACAGGTCCCTGCCTGGTCTCTTCCAGCTCCTCACTCCCTACACAGGTGTCTGCCTGGATTCTCCCACCTCCTCACTCCTTACACAGGGCCCTGCCTGGTATGTCCCTCCTCCTCACTCCCTACAGAGGGCCCTGCCTGGTGTCTCCCTTCTGCTTACTCCCTACATATGTCTCTGTCTGTTCTCTCCCACCTCCTCACTCTCTACACAGGGCCCTGCCTGATCTCTGGCACATTCTCACTCCCTACACAGGACCTGTGTGGTCTCTCCCAACACCTCACTCCCTCCACAGGGCCCTGCCTGGATGCTCCCTCCCCCTCACACCCTGCACAGGGTCCTGCTTGGTCTCTCCCACCTCATCACTCCTTACACAGGGCCTGCCTGGTCTCTCCCATATCCTCACTCCCTATACTTGGCTCTGCCTGGTCTCTCCCATCTCCTCACTCCCTAAGCAGGACTCTGCCTGGGTCTCCCTCTTCTTCACTCCCTACACAGGGCCCTGTCTGCTGTCTCCCATCTTCTCTATGCACAGACCCCTGCCTGGTCTGTCCCACCTCCTCACTCCCTACACTCTTCTCTGCCTGTTCTCTCCCACCTCCTAACTCCCTGCACAGGGCCCTGCCTGGTCTCTCCCATATCCTTGCTCCATACAGGGACATGCCTGATCTCTGGCCAACTCACTCCCTACAGAGGGCCCTTCCTGGTCTCTCCCATCTCCTCACTCCCTATGCAGGTCTCTGAATGGTTCTCCCACCTCTTCACTCCCTACACAGGGCCCTGCCTGCTGTCTACCATCTTCTCAATCCCTACACAGGTTTCTGCCTATTCTCTCCCACCTCCTCACTCCCTACACAGGTCTCTGCCTGGCCTCTCCCACTTCCTCACTCCCTACACAGGTCCCTGCTTCGTCTCTCCCACCTCATCACTCCTTACACAGGGCCCTGCCTGGTCTCTCCTACATCCTCACTCTTTACACAGCATCCTACCTGGTCTCTCTCACCTCCTCACTCCCTATGCAGGTCTCTGCCTGGTCTCTCCTAAGGCCTAACTCCCTACTCAGGTCCCTGCCTGACCTCTCCCACCTCCTCACTCCCTAGACATGGCCGTGCCTGGTTGCTCCCAGCTCCTCACTCCCTACTCAGGGCCCCGCCTTTTCTCTCCCACCTCCTCCATCCCTGTAAAGGTCTCTGCCTGGTCTGTCCCACCTCCTTACTCCCTACAGAGTTCTCTGCCTGTTCTCTTCCACATCCTCACTCCTTACACAGGGCCCTTCCTGGTCCCTCCCACCTCCTCACTTCCTACACCTGTCCCTGCCTGGTCTCTTCCATCTCCTCTCTCCCTACTCAGGGCCCTGCCTGGTCTCACCCACCTCCTCACTCCCTACAAAGGTCTCTGTCTGGTCTCTCAGCTCTTCACTCCCTACACAGGTTTCTGTCTCTTTTGTCCCACCATCTTACTCCCTATACAGTGCCCTGCCTGGTCTCTCACTCTCTATACAGGGCCCTGCATGGTCTCTCCCACCTCCTGACTCCCTTCACAGCGCCCAGCCTAGTCCCTCCCACCTCCTCACTCCCTACACAGGTTAGGGTTTAGGGTTTAGTTTAGTGTTAGGGTTATGGTTCGGGATCGGGTTTAGGGGTTAAGGTTAGGTTTTAGGGTTTAGTGTTCGAGTTTAGGGTCAGGGTCAGTTTTTAGTGTCAGGGTCAGGGTTTATGGTCAGGGTCAGGGTTAGGGGTTAGGGTCAGGGTTAGGTTTAGGGTTTGTTTTTATGGTTAGGGTTTAGGGTTTAGGATTAGGGTTGGGGTAAGGTTAGGGCTATGTGTTAGGGCTAGGGGTTAGGGTTTAGTGTTTAGTGATAGAGTTTAGGGTCAGGGTCAGAGTCAGTGTTTAGTGTCAGGGTCAGAGTTTAGGGTCAGGGTTAGGGTCATGGTCAGGGTTAGGGTCATGGTCAGGGTTTAGGGTCATTGTCACGGTTTAGGGTCAGGGTCTGGGTCAGGGTTAGGGGTTAGAGTCAGGGTTAGGTTTAGGGTTTGGGTTTAGGGTTAGGATTTAGGGTTTAGGGTTAGGGCTAGGGTTAGTTTTAGAGGTTAGAGGTTAGGGTTAGGGTTAGGGCTAGGGCTAGGGCTTGGTGTTAGGGCTAGGTCTAGGGCTAGGGTTTTAGGGCTAGAGTTTAGGGTTAGGGTTAGGGTTTTGGGTTAGGCTGATGGTTAGAGTTTAGGGTTAGGGTTTATGGTTAGTGTTCGGGTTAGTGTTAGGGTTTAGGGTTAGGGTTAGGGTTTAGGGTTAGCAGTTAGTGTTAGGGTTAGTGTTCAGGGTTAGGGTTAATGTTTAGGGTTAGGTTTTAGGGTTCGAGTTAGTGTTAGGGTTAGGGCTAGGGCTAGGGCTAGGACTTGGGCTAGGGCCTAGGGCTAGGGCTAGTGATATGGTTTGGGTTTAGGGTTCGGGTTTGGGTTCACGTTAGGCTTCGGTTTAGGCTTCGGGTTAGGATTTGGGTAAGGGTTATTGTTAGGTTCAGGGCTATTGTAAGGGTTAGGTTTAGGGTTACAGGTGGACTAGCGTTATGATTAAAGTTTATGTTTAGGGTTTGGGTTAGGTTTAGATTTAGGGTTAGGGTTTGGATGAAGTTTACGATATGGTAAGTGTTATTTTTAAGGTTAGGGCTAGAGTTTGGGTTCGTGTTCAGGTTAGTGTTAAGGTTAGGTTTAGCGTTTGGATTAGGGTTAGGGGTTATGTTTGGGGGTAGGGTTATGTTTAGATTTAGGGTTAGTGTGAAGTTTAGGTTAAGGGTGAGGGTTATGGTTAGGGTTAGGGTAAGGGTGAGGGTTAGGGTCAGAGTTATTGTAAGGGTTAGGTTTAGGGTACTACAGGTGGGCCAAGGTTAAGTTTAGGGTTTGATTTAGGGGTAGGGTTAGGGTTAAAGTTAGGGTGAGCTTTAGCTTAGGGATAGGGTGAAGTTTAAGATAGGCTGAGGGTTAGTGTTAGGGTTATGGCTAAGGTTTGAGTTTGGTTTCAGGTTAGTGTTAAGGTTATGTTTAGGGTTAGAGTTAAGTTTACGGGTTCTTTTTAGTTTTAGGGTTAGGGTTAAATTTTAGGTTAGGGTTAAGTTTAGTGTTATGGTTAGGATTAGGGTCACGGTTTGTGTTAGGCTTTGTCGTTTGGGTGAGGGTTAGGTTTAGGTTTCGGGTTGGGTAGGGTTAGGATTATGGTTATGGTAAGGTGTTAAGGGTTAGAGTTTTAGTTTAGGGTTAGGGTTTGGGTGAGGGTTCCGGTTAGTCATTGTGGTTCTGGTCATGGTTAGGTTTGGTTTAGGGTTAGGGTTAGGTTTATTATTAGGTTTCGGGTTAATGTTAGAGTTAGAGTTAGGGTGAGACTTAGGGTTAAGGTTTGGGTTAGGCTTTGGTGTTAGGGGTTAGGGTTTGGGTTAGGGGTTAGGGTTATCGTTAGGGCTTAGGGGTTCAGGTTAGTGTTAGGGTTAGGAATAGCATTAGGGTTAGGGTTGGAGGATACGGTTAGGGGTTAGGGTGAGGGTTGCGGTTAGTTTTACAGTTAAGGTGAGGGTTTAGGGTAAGTGTTATTTTTAGGGTTAGAGTTAGGGTTAGGTTCAGGGTTAGGGTTAGGTGTAGGGTAAGATTTCGGTTTAGGTTCAGGTTTAGAATTAGAGTTAGTGTTCTATTTAGGATCAAGCTTAGAGTTAGGGTTAGGGTTAGGATTAGGGTTAGGTCTAGGGTTAGGTTCAGGGCTAATGTAAGGCTTAGTTTTAGGGTTACAGGTGGAGTAGTGTTATGGTTAGAGTTTGGTTTAAGGTTAGGGTTTGGTTTAGGTTGAGGGTGAAGGTTAGGGTTAGTGTTGGATGAACCTTAGGACGGGGTGAGGGTTATTCTTATGATTAGGGCTGAAGTTTGATTTTGTGTTCAGGTTAGTGTTAAGGTTAGTTTTACGGTTCGGGTTAGTGTTAGGAGTTACGTTTAGGGTTAGTGTTAGGTTTAGGTTCAGGGTTAGAGTGATGTTTAGGTTCATAGTGAGGGTCAAGGTAAGGGTTAGGATTACGGTGAGGATTATGCTTAGTGTTAGAGTTTACGTTTAGGGTGTTAGGGTTAGGTTTATGGTTAGGGTAGGGTTAAGTTTAGGGTTAATGTAAGGGTTAGTATTAGATTAGTGTTACTGTTCGTGTTTGGGTTAGGGTTAGGGATAAGTTTAGGGGTAGCGGCAGGTTTAGGGTTGGGGATTCGGTTAGGGGTTCGGGTGAGGTTTAGTGTTAGGTTTACAGTTAAGGTGAGGGTTTAGGGTAAGTGTTATGGTTAGCGTTAGAGTTAGAGTTAGGGTTAGGGTTAGGGTGAATTTTCAGTTAATAGTGAGGGTTAGGGTAAGGGTTAGGGTTAAGGTTAGAGTTAGGATTAAGATTAGTGTTCGGGTTAGGTTTAGGGTTAGGGTTAGGATAGGGGTAAGGTTAGGGTTAAGGCTAGGTTTACGGTCAAGGGTACATCTAGGTTAGGGTTAGGATTAGGTGTAGAGTTAGAGTTAGTGCTAGGGTTTAGGGGTAGGGTTCGGGTCAGGTTTAGAGTTATTGTTAGTGTTAGGGTTAGGGTAGAGTTAAGGTTAGGGTTAAGTTTAGGGTTAGGGTAAGGGTTATGTTTAGGTCAGGGTTAGGGTTAGGGTTAGGGATAGGGTTAGGTTTAGGGAAAGGGTTAGGGTTCGTGTGAGGGTTAGTGTTAGATTTACAGTTAAGCTGATGTTTTACAGTGTTACAGTTAGGGTCAGGGTTAGAGTTAGAGTTAGGGTTAGGGCTAGACTGAGGGGATAGTTTAGGGTTAGGTTTAATTTTAGGGTTATGCTTATGTATAGGGTGAAAGTTAAGTTAAGATTAGCGTTAGGGTAAATATTAGAGTTAGGTGTTTGGGTTGAGGTTAGGATCAGGTTAGGGTTAGGTTTAGGGTTAGTGTTAGTGTCAGGGTTAGGTTTTGGTGTTTGGGTTAATGTTAGGGTTAGCTTTAGGGTTAGGGTTTAGTTTAAGGTTAGGGTCAGGGTGAAGTTTAAGTTAAGGGTGAGGGTTGAGCTTAGGGTTAGTGTTAGGGGTTAGGGTTAGGGTTAGGGTTAAGGTTAGGATTAGGATTAGGGTTAAGATTAGTTTTAGGGTTAGGGTAAGTGTTACGGTTAATTCATGGTTAGGTTTAGGGCTAGGTAAAGGTTAGAGATAAGATTAGGTTAAGGGTAGGGTTTAGGTTTAGATGTTAGTGTGAGGGTTAGTGCTAGGTTTCCATTTAAGCTGAGTGTGTAGGGCAAGTTTTAGGGTTAGGATTAGGGTTAGAGATAGATTTAGGGTCAGGGTTAGGATTATGTTTAAGGTTAGGGTTAGGTATATGGTTAGGATTAGGGCTAGGGTCAGGGTTGGGGAGATTTAGTATTATGTTTAGTTTTAGGGCTAGGGTTAGGGTGAAGTTTATGTCAAGCGTGAGGGTTAGGGTTAGGGTTAGGGGTAAGGGTTCAGGTTAGGGTCAGGGTTAGGGTTTGCGTTAGGTTTAGGGTTAGCTTTAGTTTTGGTTAGGGTTAGGATTTGAATGAAGTTAGGGTAGGTTTAGGGTTATGGGTAGGGTGAAATTTTGGTTAGAGTTATTGTTCGGGGTTAGGGTTAGGTTTGAGTTTATCGTAGGGTTAAAGTTAGGGTTAAGGTTAGGTTAGGGTTATGGTCAGGGTTAGGATTAGGATTAGGTTTAGGGTGAGGGTTAGGGTCCGAGTTATTGTAAGGGTTAGTTTTAGGGTTACAGGTGGGCCAAGGTTAAGGTTAGGGTTAGGTTTAGGGGTAGGGATAGGTTTAGAATTAGGTTAACATAAACTTCACCCTAACCTTAGCCCTAAAACTAAACATAATTAGAATTAGGGTGAGCTTTTTTTTTAGGTTAGGGATAGGGTGAAGTTTAAGTTAGGGTGAGGGTTAGGGTTAGGGTTATGGCTAAGGTTTGGGTTAGTTTTCAGGTTCGTGTTAAGGTTGTGTTTCGTGTTAGGGTTAAGTTTACGGGTTCTGTTTAGTTTTAGGGTTAGGGTTATGTTTAAGGTTAGGGTTAAGTTTAGTGTTACAGTTAGGGTTAGGGTTACGTTTTGTGTTAGGCGTTGTGGTTGGGGTGAGGTTTAGGTTTAGGGTTAGGGTTGGGTAGGGTTAGGATTATGGTTACGGTAAGGTGTTAGGTGTTAGAGGTGTAGTTTAGGGTTAGGGTTTGGGTGAGGTTCCGGTTAGACATTGTGGTTCTGGTCATGGTTAGGATTGGTTTAGGGTTAGGGTTAGGTTTATGATTAGGTTTCGGGTTAGTGTTAGAGTTAGAGTTAGGGTGAGAGCTACCTTTAAGGTTAGGGTTAGGTTTTGGTGTTATGGGTTAGGTTTGGGGTTAGGGTTAGGGTTATCATTAGGGCTTAGGTGTTCAGGTTAGTGTTAGGGTTAGGGATAGCATTAGGGTAAGGGTTGTGGGATACCGTTAGGGGTTAGAGTGAGTGTTACGGTTAGTTTTACATTTAAGGCGAGGGTTTAGGATAAGTGTCCCGATTATCGTTAGACATAGAGTTAGGGGTAGGTTTACGTTTAGGGTTAGGTGTAGGGTAAGATTTAGCTTTAGTTTCAGGTTTAGGGGTAGAGTTAGTGTTCTATTTAGGGTCAAGGTTAGAGTTCGGGTTAGGGTTAGGATTAGGTCTAGGGTTAGGAGTAGGTTTAGGGTTAGGTTGAGGGGTATTTTAAGGGTTAGGTTTAGGGTTACAGGTGGACTAGCATTATGGTTAGAGTTAGATTTAATGTTAGGGGTTGGGTTAGGTTTAGGTTTAGATTTAGGACTAAGGTTAGCGTTAGGGTTTGGATGAAGTTTAGGATAGGGTGAGGGTTATTTTTAGGGTTAGGGCTAGACTTTGGGTTTGTGTTCATGTTAGTGCTAAGGTTAGGTTTAGGGTTCAGGTTAGGGTTAGTGGTTATGTTCAGATTAGGTTTAGGTTTAGGGTTAGTGTGAAGTTTAGGTTAAGGGTGAGGGTTAGGATAAGGGTTTGCATTAGGGTTTGGATTCTAGTTAGTGTTAGAGTTTAGGTTTAGGGTGTTAGGGTTAGGTTTATGGTTAGGGAAGGGTTAAGTTTAGGGTTAATGTTAGGGTTAGCATTAGATTAGGGTTACTGTTCGTCTTCGGGTTAGGGTTAGGGATAATGTGAGGGATAGATAGCATTAGGTTTAGGGTTGGGGATACGGTTAAGGGTTAGGTTTAGGTTTACATTGAAGGTGAAGGTTTAGGGTAATTGTTATGGTTAGGGTTAGAGTTAGAGTTAGGCTTATGGTTAGGGTGAAGTTTCAGTTAATAGTCAGGGTTAGGGTTAAGGTTAGAGTTATGCTTAAGGTTAGTGTCAGGGTTAGGTTTAAGGTAGGGGTAAGGTTAGGGTTTAGGCTAGGTTTACGGTAAAGGGTAGGGCTAGGTTAGGCTTAGGGTTAGGTTTAGAGTTAGAGTTAGTGCTAGGCTTTAGGCTTAGGGTTAGGGTCAGGTTTAGAGTTATTGTTAGGGTTAGGGTTAAGTTCGAGTTAAGGTTAGTGTTAAGTTTAGGGTTAGGGTAAGGGTTAGGATTAGGTCAAGGTTAAGGTTAGGATTAGGGATAGGGGTAGGATTAGGGAAAGGGTTAGCGATTCATGTGATGGTTAGTGTTAGGTTTACAGTTTAGCTGATGTTTTAGAGTGTTATGGTTAGGGGTATGGTTAGAGTTAGGGTTAGGGTTAGGATTAGGGTTAGGGCTAGACTGAGGGGATAGTTTAGGGTTAGGTTTAGTTTCAGGTTAGGCTTAGGCTTACGTTTAGGGTGAAGCATACGTTAAGGATGAGGGTTAGGACTAGTGTTAGCGTTACGTGTTTGCGTTAAGGTTAGGGTTAGATTTAGGGTTAGTATTAGGGTCAGGTTTACGTGTTTGGGTTAATGCTAGGGTCAGGTTTAGGCTTAGGTTTAGGGTTAGGGTTAGGGTTCAGTTTAGGGTTAGGGTTAGGGTGCATTTAAAGTTAAGGGCGAGTGTTGAGCTCAGGTTAGCGTTAGGTGTTAGGGTTAGGGTTAAGGTTAGGATTAGGTTTAGGGTTAAGTTTAGGTTTATGCTTAGGTTTAGAGTACCTGTTAGGGTTAAGTCATTGTTAGGTTTAGGGCTCGGTTAAGGTTAGAGATAGGGTTAGGTTAAGGGTTGGGGTTAGGTTTAGATGTTAGGGTGAGGGTTAGTTCTAGGTTTCCATTTAAGCTGAGTGTGTAGGGTAAGTTTTAGGGTTAGGATTAGGGTTAGGGTTAGAGTTAGGTTCAGGTTTGGGTTAGGTTTATGGTTAGGATTAGGGTTAGGGTCCGGGTTAGGCGGAGATTTAGTGTTATATTTAGTTTTAGGGTTAGAGTTAGGGTGAAGTTTATGTTAAGCGTGAGGGTTAGGGTTAGGGGTTAGGGTTCAGGTTATGGTCCGGGTTAGGGTTAGGTTTACATTTAGGGTTAGGTTTAAGTTTAGTTTTATTTTTGGTTAAGGTTAGGGTTTGAATGAAGTTAGGGGAGGTTTAGGGTCATGGTTAGGGTGAATTTTGGTTAAGAGTGAGGGTTCGGTTTAGGGTTAGGGTTAGGTTTACGTTTAAGGGTAGGCTTAGGCTAAGGATTAGGGTTAGAGTTAGGGTTAGGGGTTAGTGTTTCAGTTTGGTTTACGGTAGAGTTATATTTAGGGTTAAGTTTAGGGTTAGGGTAAGAGTTAGAGTTACGTTTACAGTTAAGATGAGGGTTTTGGGTAAGTGTTAGTGTTAGGGTTAGGCTTAGTGCTAGGGTTAGGGTTAGAGTTAGGGTTAGGAGTTAGGGTTTGGTTTAAGATTATGGTAGGGTTAAGGTTAGGTTAGGGTTAGGATTAGCATTAGGTTTAGGGCGAAGGATAGGGTCAGAGTTATTGTAAGGGTTTGGATGAGGGTTACAGGTTGGCCAAGGTTAAGGTTAGGGTTAGGTTTAGGGTTAAAGTTAGGGTTAGCTTTAGGATAGAGATAGGGTGAAGTTTAAGATAGGGTGCGGGTTAGGTTTAGGGTTATGGCTAAGGTTTGCGTTAGTTTTCAGGTTATTGTTAAGGTTATGTTTAGGGTTAGGGTTAAGTTTACGGGTTCTGTTTAGTTTTAGGGTCAGGTTTAGATTTTAGGTTAGGGTTATTTACAGTGTTACTGTTAGGGTTAGGGTTATGGTTTGTGTCAGGCGTTGTGGTTGGGATGAGGGTTAGGTTTAGGGTTAGGTTTGGTTAGGGTTAGGATTATGGTTATGGTAATGTGTTAGGAGTTAGAGGTGTAGTTTAGGGTTAGGGTTTGGGTGAGGGTTTTGGTTAGGCATTGTGGTTCTGGTCATGGTTAGGTTTGGTTTAGGGTTAGGGTTAGATTTATGATTAGGTTTCCGGTTAGTGTTAGAGTTAGGGTGAGAGTTAGGGTTAAGGTTTGGGTTATGCTTTGGTGTTATGCGTTAGGGTTTGATTTCAGGTTCGGGTTATCCTTAGGGCTTAAAGGTTCAGGTGAGTGTTAGGGTTAGGCTTAGGGATAGCTTTAGGGTTAGGGTTCGGGATACAGTTGGGGTTAGGTTGAGGGTTATGGTTAGTTTTACAGTTAAGGTGAGTGTTCAGGGTAAGTGTTATGGTTATGGTTAGAGTTAGGGTTAGTGTTTGGGTGAAGTTTCAGTTAATAGTGAGGGTTACGCTAAAAGTTAGGGTTAATGTTAGAGTTAGGGTTAAGGTTAGCGTTAGTGTTAGGTTTAGGGTAGGTAAGGTTAGGGTTAAGACTAGGTTTACGGTAAAGGGTTGGGCTGGGTTAGGGTTAGGGTTAGGTTTAGAATTATACTTAGTGCTGAGTTTAGGGTTAGGGTTAGGGTCAGGATTCGAGTTATTGTTTGGTTTAGGTATAGGTAGAGTTAAGGTTAGGTTTAATTTAGGTTTAGGGGAAGGGTTAGGTTTACGTCAGCGTTAGGTTTAGGATTAGGGATCGGGTTAGGGTTTGTGAAAGGGTTAGGGGTTCGTCTGAGGGTAAGTGTTAGGTTTACAGTTAAGCTGATGTTTTAGGCTGTTATGGTTAGGGTCATTGTTAGGTTTAGCGTTCGGGCTAGAGTTAGGTGATAGTTTAGGGTTAGGTTTAGTTTTAGGGTTAGGCTTAGGCTTAGGTTTAGGGTGAAGTTTAGGTTAAGGATGAGGGTTATGTTTAGGGTTAGTGTTAGGGTTAGGTGTTTGGGTTAAGGTTAGGGTCAGTTTAGGGTTCGGTTTAGAGTTCGGGTTAGCGTTAGGGTTCGGGTTAGGTGTTTGGGTTAACGTTAGGGTCAGGTTTATGTTTGCGTTTAGGGTTAGTGTTGGGTTCGTTTTAGGGTTAGTGTTTGGGTGAAATTTAAGTTAAGAGTGAGGGTTGAGCTTAGGGTTAGGGGTTAGGGTTAGGGTTAAGGTTAGTTTTAGGTTTAGGTTTAAGATTAGGTTTAGGGTTAGGTTTAGGGTAAGTGTTAGGGTTAAATCATGGTTAGGCTAGGGCATGGTTAAGATTAGAGATAGGGTCAGGTTAAGGGTTGGGGTTAGGTTTAGATGTTAGGGTGAGGGTTAGTGCTAGGTTTCCATTTAAGTTGAGTTTGTAGGGTAAGTTTTAGGGTTGGATTAGGGTTAGAGTTAGGGTCAGGGTTAGGGTTAAGGTTCGAGTTAGGGTTAGGTTTATGGTTAGGATTTGGGTTACGGTCAGGGTTAGGGGGAGATTTAGTGCTTTGTTTAGTTTCAGGGTCAGGGTTAGGGTGCAGTTTAGGTTAAGGATGAGGGTTAGGGTTAGGTTTAGTGTTAGGGTTAGGTGTTTGGGTTAAGGTTAGGGTCAGGTTAGGGTTAGGGTTAGGGTTAGGCTTACTGTTAGGGTTAGGTGTTTGGGTTAATGTTAGAGTCAGGTTTAGGGTTAGGTTTAGAGTTAGGATTAGGTTTTGGTTTAAAGTTAGAGTTCGGGATAGGGTGAAGTTTAATTTAAGGGTGAGGGTTGAGCTTAGGGTTTGGGGTAGGGGTTAGGGTCCAGGTTAGGATTAGGTTTAAGGTTAAGGTTAGGTTTAGGGTCAGGTTTAGGGTAAGTGTTAGGATTAAGTCATGTTTAGGTGTAGGGCTAGGATAAGGTTAGAGATAGGGTTAGGTTAAGGGTTGGGTTTAGGTTTAGATGTTAGGGTGTGGGTTAGTGGTAGGTTTCCATTTAAGCTGAGTGTGTAGGGTAATTTTTATGGTTAGGATTAAGGTTAGAGTTAGGGTCAGGGTCAGGGTTAGGGTTAAGTTTAGGGTTAGTTTTATGCTTCGGATTGGGTTAGGTTCATGGTTGGGGGAGATTTAGTGTTATGTTTAGTTTTAGGATAGGGTTAGGGTGAAGTTGATGTTAAGCATGCGGGTTAGGGTTAGGGCTAGGGGTTATTGTTCAGATTAGTGTCAGGGGTAGGGTTAGGGATAGGTTTAGGGTTTGTTTTAGTTTTGTTTAAGGTTAGGGTTTGAATAAAGTTAGGGTAGGTTTAGGGTTATGGTTAGGTCTGGGCTAAGGATTAGGGTTAGAGTTAGGGTTAGGGGTGTTTTGGTTAGGTTTAGGGTAGGGTTTTATTTAGGGTTAGGGTAAGAATTAGAGTTACGTTTACAGTTAAGGTGAAGGTTTTGGGTATGTGTTACGGTTAGGGTTAGGGTTGGAGTTAGGATTAGGGTTTAGGGTTAGGTTTAATTTTATGGTAGGGTAGAAGTTAAGGTTAAGGTTAGGTTAGAGTTAGGGTAGGGTTAGGATTAGGATTAGGTTTAGGGTGAGGTTTAGGGTCAGAGTTATCGTAAGGGTTAGGTGTAGGGTGACTGGTGGGCCAAGGTTAAGGTTAGTGTTAGGTTTAGGGGTAGGGTTAGGGTTAAAGTTAGGGTTAGCTTTAGGTTAGGGATAGGGTGAAGTTTAAGATAGGGTGTGGGTTAGGGTGAGGGTTATGGCTAAAGGTTTGGGTAAGTTTTCAGGTTATTGTTAAGGTTACGTTTAGGGTTCGGGTTAAGTTTATGGGTTATGTTTAGTTCTGGGTTAGGGTTAGATTTTAGGTTAGGCTTAAGTTTAGTGTTACGGTTAGGGTTAGGGTTATGGTTTGTTTTAGGCGTTGTGGTTGGGTTGAGGGTAAGTTTTAGCGTCAGGGTTGAGTAGGCTTAGGAATATGGTTATGATAAGGTGTTAGGGGTTAGAGGTGTAGTTTATGGTTAGGGTTTCGGTGAGGGTTCTGGTTAGGCATTTTGGTTCTGGCCATGGTTAGGTTTGGTTTAGGGTTAGGGTTAGGTTTATGATTAGGTTTCGGGTTAGTGTTAGATTTAGGGTGAGTGTTTGGTTTAAGGTTTGGGTTAGGCTTTGGTGTTAGGGGTTTGGTTTGGGTTAGGGTTATCGTTAGGGCTTAGGGTTTCAGGTTAGTGTTAGGGCTAGCATTAGGGTTAGTGTTGGGGGATAGGTTTAGGGGTTCTGGTGAGGGTTAAGGTTAGTTTTACAGTTAAGGGGAGGGTTTAGGGCAAGTCTTATGATTAGGGTTAGAGTTAGAGTTACGGTTAGGTTTAGGGTTAGGTTTAGATGTAGGGTAAGATTTAGGTTTACTTTCAGGTTCAGGGTGAGAGGTAGTGTTCTATTTAGGGTCAAGGTTAGAGTTAGGTTTAGGATTCGGTCTAAAGTTAGGATTAGGATTAGTTTTAGGGTTAAGTTCAGGGCTATTGAAATGCTCAGGTTTAGGGTTACAGGTGGACTAGCATTATACTTAGAGTTAGGTTTAAGGTTAGGGTTAGGGTTAGGTTTAGGTCTACAGTTAAGAATAGGATTAGGGTTTGGATGAAGTTTAGGATAGGGTGAGGGTTATTTTTATGGTTTGGGCTAAAGTTTGGTTTTGTGTTCAGCTTAGTGTTAAGGTTAGGTTTAGGGTTCGGTTTTTGGGTTAGGGGTTATGTTTAGGGTTTGGGTTACGCTTTGGTTTAGGGTTAGTGTGAAGTTTAGGTTAAGGGTGAGGGTTAGGATAAAGGTTAGGATTAGGTTTATGGTAAGGTGTTAGTGGTTAGAGGTGTAGTTTAGGGTTAGGGTTTCGGTGAGGGTTCCAGTTAGGAATTGTGGTTCTGGTCATGGTTGGGTTTGGTTTAGGTTAGTGATTCGGTTTCGGGTTAGTGTTAGAGTTAGGGTGAGAGTTAGGGTTAAGGTTTGGATTAGGCTTTGGTGTTAGGGGTTAGGGTTTGTGTTAGAGTTAGGGTTATCGTTAGGGCTCAGGGGTTTCAGGTTAGTTTTAGGGTTAAGGTTAGGGATTGCATTAGGGTTAGGTTTGGGGGATACGGTTAGGGGTTAGGGTGAGGGTTACGGTTAGTTTTACAGTTAAAGTGTGGGTTTAGGATAAGTGTTATGATTAGGGTTAGAGTTGGAGTTATTTTTAGGTTTAGGGTTAGGTGTAGGGGAAGATTTAGGTTTAGGTCCAGGTTTAGGGTTAGAGTTAGTGTTCTCTTTAGGGTCAAAGGTGCAGTTAGGGTTAGGTTAGGATTAGGTCTAGGGCTAGGATTAGGTTTAGGGTTAATTTCAGGGCTATTGTAAGGGTTAGGTTTAGGGTTACAGATGGACTAGCGTTATGGTTAGAGGTAGGTTTAAGGTTAGGGTTTGGGTTAGGTTTAGGTTTAAGGTAGTGTTAGAGTTTGGATGAAGTTTAGGATAGGGTAAAGGTTATTTTTATGGTTAGGGCTAGAGTTTGGGTTTGTGTTCAGGTTAGCTTTAAGGCTAGGGTTCAGGTTAGGGTTAGGGGTTATGTTTAGGGTTAGGGTTATGTTTTGGTTTAGGGTTAGTGTGAAGTTTAGGTTAAGGGTGAGGGTTAGGATAAGAGTTTGAATTAGGGTTAGGATTATAGTTAGTGTTAGAGGTTAGATTTAGGATGCTAACGTTAGGTTTATGGTTAGGGTTGGGTTCATGTTAGAGTTAGGGTTAGATTAGGTTTAATGTTCGTGTTTGGGTTAGGGATAGGGTTAGGGATAGCATTAGGTTTAGGGTTGGGGATACGGTTAGGGGTTAGGGTGAGGGTTGTGGTTAGGGTGTGGGTTAGGGTTAGGTTTACAGTTAAGGTGAGGGTTTAGGGTAAGTGTTATAGTTAGGGTTCGAGTTAGAGTTTGGGTTAGGTTTAGGGTGAAGTTTCAGTTAATAGTCAGGGTCAGGGTAAGGGTTAGGGTTAAGATTACAGTTAGGGTTAAGTTTAGTGTTAGCGTTAGGGTTAGGGTAGGGGTAAGGTTAGAGTTAAGGCTAGGTTTACGGTAAAGGGTAGGGCTAGGTTAGGGTTAGGTTTAGAGTTAGAGCTAGTTCTAGGGTTTAGGGTAAGAGGTAGGGTCAGGTTTAGAGTTTTTGTTAGTTTTAGGGTGGAGTTAAGGTTAAGTTTAGCGTTAGGGTAAGTGTTAGGTTTAGGTCAGGGTTAAGGTTAGGATTAGGGATAGGGTTAGGGTTAGGGAAAGGGTTAGGTGTTCGTGGGAGGGTTAGTGTTAGGTTTACACTTAAGCTGATGTTTTACAGTGTTACGGTTAGGTCAGGGTTGTAGTTAGGGTTAGGATGAGGTTTAGGTTTAGGGCTATATTTAGGGGATAGTTTAGGGTTAGGTTTAGTTTTAGGGTTAAGGTTAGGCTTAGGTTTATCTTGAAATTTATGTTAAGGATGAGGGTTAGGGTTAGCGTTAGGGTTAGGTGTTTGGGTTAAGGTTAGGGTTAGGTTTAGGGTTTGGGTTAGGGTTCGGTGTTTTGGTTAATGTTAGGGTCAGGTTTAGGGTAAGGGTTAGGGTTCGGTATAGGATCAGGCTTAGGGTTAGGGTTAGAATTAGGGTTAGTGGTTAGGGTTAGGCTTAGGGTTAAGGTTAGGTTTAGGCTAAAGATCAGGATTTGATTTCGAGTTAGGTGTTAGTGTTTCGGTTAGGTTTAGGGTAGGTTTATATTTAAGGTTAGGTTAAGAGTTAGATTTATGTTTACAGTTAAGGTGAGGGTTTTGAGTAAGTGTTACATTTAGGGTTAGGGTTAGGTGTAGGGCTAGGGCTAGGGTTAGGTTTAGATTTCGGGTTACCGGTTAGGGTTAGGTTTAAGTTTATGGTAGGGTAAAGTTAGGGTTAAGGTTTGGTTAGGGTTAGGGTCAGGGTTAGGATTAGGATTAGGTTTAGGGTGAGGGTTAGGGTCAGAGTTATTGTAAGGGTTAGGTTTGGGGTTACAGGTGGGTCAAGGTTAAGGTTACGGTCAGGGTTAAAGTTAGGGTGTGCTTTAGATTAGGGATAGGGTGAAGTTTAAGATAGGGTGAGGGTTAGGGTTATGGCTAAGGTTTGCTTGAGTTTTCAGGTTAGTGTTAAGGTTATGTTTAGGGTTAGGAATAAGTTTATGGGTTCTGTTTACTTTTAGGGTTAGGGGTAGATTTTAGGTTAGGGTTAAGTTCAGTGTTACGGTTAGGGTTAGGTTTACGGTTTGTGTTAGGCATTGTGGTTGGTGTGAGGATTAGGTTTAGGATTAGGGTTGGGTAGGGTTAGGATTCTGGTTATGGGAAGGTGTTAGGGATTAGAGGAGTAGTTTTGGGTTAGGGCTTGGGTGAGGGTTCCGGTTAGGCATTGTGGTTCTGGTCATGGTTAGGTTTGGTTTAGGGTTAGGGTTAGTTTTATGATTAGGTTTAGGGTTAGTGTTAGAGTTAGGGTTAGGCTTTGGTGCTAGGGGTTAGGTTTTGGGTTAGGGTTATCGTTAGGGCTTAGGTTTTCAGGTGAGTGTTAGGGTTAGGGTTAGGGATAGCATTAGGGTTAGCTTTTGGGGGTACGGTTAGGAGTTAGGTGAGGGTTACAGTTAGTATTGCAGTTAAGGTTAGGTTTTAGGGCAAGTGTTAGGATTAGGGTTAGAGTTAGAGTTAGGGTTAGGTGCAGGGTTAGGTGCAGAGTAAGTTTTAGGTTCAAGTCCTGGTTTAGGGTTCGAGTTAGTGTTCTATTTAGGGTCAAGTTTAGAGTTCGGCTTAGGTTTAGGATTAGGTCTATTGTTGGGCTTAGGATTAGGGTTAGGTTCAGAGCTATTGTAAGGCTTAGGTTTAGGGTTACAGATGGACTAGCTTTACGGTTAGAGTTAGGTTTAAGGTTAGGGTTTGGGCTAGGTTTACGTTTACGGTTATGGTTAGGGTTAGGATTTGGTTGAAGCTTAGCATAGGCTGAGGGTTACTTTTAGGGTTAGGGCTAGAGTTTGGGTTTGTGTTCAGGTTAGTGTTATGGTTAGATTTAGGGTCCAGTTTAGGGTTAGGGGTTAGGTTTAGTGTTAGGGTTAGTTTTAGGTTTAGGGTTAGTGTGAAGTTTAGGTTAAGGGTGAGAGTTAGGGTTAGGGTTAGGATTAGGGTTAGTGTTAGACGTTAGGTTTAGGGTGCTAGTTTTAGGTTTATGGTTAGGGTAGGTTTAAGTTTAGGGTGAATGTTAGGGTTAGTGTTCGATTAGGGTTACTGTTCGTGTTAGGGTTACAGTTAGGGTTAGGGATAGCATTAGGTTTAGTGTTAGGAATATAGTTAGGGGTTAGGGTGAGGGTTGCGGATATGGTGAGGGTTAGGTTTAGGTTTACAGTTAAGGTGAGGGTTTAGGGTAATTGTTATGGTTAGGGTTAGAGTTAGGGTCATGGTGAAGTTTCAGGTAATAGTGGGGTTCAGGGTTAATGTTAGATTTAGGGTTAAGGTTAGTGTTACGGTTAGGTTTAGATTAGGGTTAAGGTAGCGGTCAGGTTAGGGTTAAGACTAGGTTTACGGTAAAGTGTAAGGCTAGGTTAGGGTTAGGTTTAGAGTTAGTGCTAGGGCTTAGGCTTAGGGTTAAGGTCAGGTTTAGAGTTATTGTTAGGTTTACGGTTAAGGTTAGGGTAGAGTTAAGGTTAAGGTTAAGTTTAAGGTTAGGGTAAGAGTTAGGTTTACGTCAGGTTTAGGGTTAGGATGAGGGATAGGGTTAGGGAAAGGGTTAGGGTTTCGTGTGAGGATTAGTGTTATGTTTACATTAAGCTGATGTTTTTGGGTGCTAAAGTAAGGTTCAGGGTTAGAGTTAGGTTAGTTTAGAGTTAGGGCTAGAGTATGGTGATAGTGCTTTAGGCTTAGGTTTAGGGTGAAATTTAGGTTAAGGATGAGGGTTAGGGTTGGGGTAGGTGTTTGGATTAATGTTAGGGTCAGGTTTAGGGTTTGGGTTTAGAGTTCAGGTTAGATTCAGGGTTAGGGTTAGATTTAGGTTTAGGGTTAGGGTTAGGTTTAGTGTTAGTTTAGCTTAGGGTTAGGGTTTGAATGAAGTTAGGGTAGGTTTAGGGTTATGGTTAGGTTGAAATTTTGGTTAAGTGTGAGGGTTTGGTTTCGGGTTAGGGTTAGAGTTAGGATTAGTGGTTAAGGTTAGGTTTAGGGTTAAGGTTAGGTTTAGGCTAAGCATTAGGGTTAGAGTTAGGGTTAGTGGTTAGTGTTTCAGTTAGGTTTAGGATAGGGTTATAATTAGGGTTAAGTTTAGGGTTACGGTAAGAGTTAGATTTACGTTTACAGTTAAGGTGAGGGTTTTGCGTAACTGTTACGGTTAGGGTTAGGGCTAGGTTTAGGGTTAGAGTTGGGTTAGGGGTTAGGTTTAGGTTAAGTTTATGGTAGGCTTAAAGTTAGGGTTAAGGTTAGGTTAGGGTTACGTCAGGGTTAGGATTAGAATTAGGTTTCGGGCGAGTGTCAGAGTTATTATAAGGGTTAGGTTGAGGGTTACAGATGGGCCAAGGTTAAGGTTAGGGTTAGGTTTAGGGGTAGGATTAGGGTTAAAGTTAGGGTTAGCTTTAGGTTAGGGATAGGGTGAAGTAAAGTAGGGTGAGGGTTAGGGTTATGGCTAAGGTTTGGGTTCGTTTTCAGGTTAGTGTTAAGTTTATGTTTAGGGTTAGGGTTAAGTTTATGGGTTGTGTTTAGTTTTAGGGTTAGGGTTAGATTTTAGGTTAGGGTTAAGTTAAGTGTAACAGTTAGGGTTACGATTTGTGTTAGGCATTGTGGTTGGGGTGAGTGTTAGGCTTATGGTTAGGGTTGGGTAGAGTTAGGATTATGGTTATGGTAAGGTGTTAGGGTTTAGAGGTGTAGTTTAGGGTTAGGGTTTGGGTGAGGGTTAGGTTGAAATTTTGGTTAAGTGTGAGGGTTTGGTTTCGGGTTAGGGTTAGAGTTAGGATTAGTGGTTAAGGTTAGGTTTAGGGTTAAGGTTAGGTTTAGGCTAAGCATTAGGGTTAGAGTTAGGGTTAGTGGTTAGTGTTTCAGTTAGGTTTAGGATAGGGTTATAATTAGGGTTAAGTTTAGGGTTACGGTAAGAGTTAGATTTACGTTTACAGTTAAGGTGAGGGTTTTGCGTAACTGTTACGGTTAGGGTTAGGGCTAGGTTTAGGGTTAGAGTTGGGTTAGGGGTTAGGATTAGGTTAAGTTTATGGTAGGCTTAAAGTTAGGGTTAAGGTTAGGTTAGGGTTACGTCAGGGTTAGGATTAGAATTAGGTTTCGGGCGAGTGTCAGAGTTATTATAAGGGTTAGGTTGAGGGTTACAGATGGGCCAAGGTTAAGGTTAGGGTTAGGTTTAGGGGTAGGATTAGGGTTAAAGTTAGGGTTAGCTTTAGGTTAGGGATAGGGTGAAGTAAAGTAGGGTGAGGGTTAGGGTTATGGCTAAGGTTTGGGTTCGTTTTCAGGTTAGTGTTAAGTTTATGTTTAGGGTTAGGGTTAAGTTTATGGGTTGTGTTTAGTTTTAGGGTTAGGGTTAGATTTTAGGTTAGGGTTAAGTTAAGTGTAGCAGTTAGGGTTACGATTTGTGTTAGGCATTGTGGTTGGGGTGAGTGTTAGGCTTATGGTTAGGGTTGGGTAGAGTTAGGATTATGGTTATGGTAAGGTGTTAGGGTTTAGAGGTGTAGTTTAGGGTTAGGGTTTGGGTGAGGGTTTCGGTTAGGCATTGTGGTTCTGGTCATGGTTAAGTTTGGTTCAGTGTTAGGGTTAGGTTTATGATTAGGTTTCGGGTTAGTGTTAGAGTTAGGATGAGGGATAGTGTTAAGGTTTAGCTTAGGTTTTGGTGTTATAGGTTAGGGTTTGCGTTAGGGTTAGTGTTATCTTTATGGCTTAGGGGTTTCAGGTTAGTGTTGTGGTTAGGGCTAGGGTTAGCATTAGGGTTAGGGTTGTGGGCTACGGTTAGGGGTTAGAGTGAAGGCTACGGTTAGTTTTACAGTTAAGGTGAGGGTTTAGGGTAAGTGTTATGATTAGGGTTAGAGTTCGAGTTAGGGTTAGGTTTAGGGTTAGGGTTAGGTGTAGGGTAATATTTAGGTTTACGTTCAAGTTTAGGGTTAGAGTTAGTGCTGTATTTAGGGTCAGAGCTAGTGTTCTATTTAGGGTCAAGTTTAGAGTTAGGGTTAGGTTTAGGATTAGGATTATGTTTAGGGTTAGGGTTAGGTTCAGGGCTATCGTAAGGGTTAGGTTTAGGGTTTCAGATGGACTAGTGTTATGGTTAGAGTTAGGTTTAAGGTAAGGGTTTTGCTTAGGTTTAGGTTAGGGCTAAGGTTAGGGTTAGGGTTTGGATGATGTTTAGGCTAGGGTGAGGGTTATTTTTATGGTTAGGGCTGGAGTTTGGGTTTGTGCTCACGTTACTTTTAAGGTCAGGTTTAGGGTTTGGATTAGGGTTAGGGGTTATGTTTAGGGTTAGATTTACGAACAGGGTTAGTATTAGTGTGAAGTTCAGGTTAAGTGGGAGGGTTAGGATAAGGGTTAGGATTAGGGTTAGAATTATAATGTTAGACATTAGGTTTAGGGTGTTAGGTTTAGGTTCATGGTTAGGCTAGTCTTAAGTTTAAGGTTAATGTTAGGGTTAGGATTAGATTAGGGTTACTCTTCGTGTTAGAGTTAGGGTTAGGGATAAGTTTCGGGATAGCATTAGGTTTAGGGTTGGGGACACGGTTAAGGGTTAGGGTGTGTGTTAGTGTTAGTTTTACCGTTAAGGAGAGGGTTTAGGTTAATTGTTATGGTTAGGGTTAGAGTTAGAGTTAGGGTTAGGGTTAGGGTGAAGTTTCAGTTAATAGTGAGGGTTAGGGTTAAGGTTAGAGTTAGGGTTAAGGTTAGTGTCAGGGTTAGGTTTAGGGTTAGGGTTACGGTAGGGGTAAGGTTACTGTGAAGGCTAGGTTTACAGTAAAGGGTAGTGCTGGGTTAGGGTTAGGGTTACGTTTAGAGTTATTGTTAGGCTTAAGTTTAGGGTTAGGGTAGAGTTAATGTTAGGGTTAATTTTAGGGTTAGGGTAAGGGTTAGGTTTAGTTCAGGGTTAGGGCTAGGATTAGGGATAGGGTTAGGATTGGGGGATGGGTTAGGGATTCTTGTGAGGGTTGGTGTCAGGTTTACAGTTAAGCTGATGTTTTAGGGTGTTACAGTTAGGGTTAGGGTTAGAGTTAGGGTTAGGACTAGGTTTATGCTTAGGATTAGGGTTAGGGTTAGGGTCAGGGTTAGGTGGACATTTAGTGTCATGTTTAGGTTGTTTTTTTAGTTTTAGGGTTAGGCTTAGTGTGAAGTTTATTTTAATTATGAGGTTTAGGGTTAGGGGTTAGGCTTAGGTTATGTTTAGTTTTAGGTTTGGGGTTAGTGTTAGCGTTAGGGGTAGTTTTAGTTTTGGTTAGGGTTTGAATGAATTTAAGGTAGGTTTAGCGTTATGGTTAGGGTGAAATTTTGGTTAAGGGTGAGGGTTTGTTTTAGGTTTAGGGTTAGAGTTAGAGTTCGGGTGAGTGTTTATGTTTTAGGTTTAAGGTTAAGTTTAGGTTTAGGCTAATGATTAGGTTTAGAGTTAGGGTTAGGGGTTATTGTTTCGGTAAGGTTTAGGGTAGGGTTCTGTTTAGGGTTAAGAATAGTGTTAGGGTAAGAGTTAGAGTTCCATTTACAGTTGAGTGTTTTGGGTGTTACTGTTAGGGTTAGGGCTAGGGTTACAGTTAGAGTTAGGGTTAGAGGTTAGGGTTAGGTGTAAGTTTATGGTAGCCTTAATGTTAGGTTAAGGTTAGGTTAGGGTTAGGGTCAGGGTTAGGATTAGGTTTAGGGTGAGGGTTAGGGTCAGAGATATTGTAAGGGTTAGGTTTAGGGTTACAAGTGGGCCATGGTTAAGGTTAGGGTTAGGTTTAGGGTTAAAGTTAGGGTTAGCTTTAGGTTAGGGATAGGATGAAGTTTAAGATAGGGTGAGGGTTAGGGTTATGGCTAAGGTTTGGGTTAGTTTTCAGATTAGTGTTAAGGTTATGTTTAGGGTTAGGGTTAAGTTTATGGGTTGTGTTTAGTTTTAGGGTTAGGGTTAGATTTTAGGTTAGGGTTAAGTTTAGTGTAAACAGCTAAGGTTACGGTTTGTGTTAGGCATTGTGGTTGGGGTGAGGTTTAGGTTTAGGGTTAGGGTTGTGTATGCTTAGGATTATGGTTATGGTAAGGTGTTAGGGGTTAGAAGTGTAGTTTAGGGTTAGGGGTGGGTGAGGGTTCTGGTAAAGCATTGTGGTTCTGACCATGGTTAGGTTTGGTTTAGGGTTACGGTTAGGTTTATGATTAGGTTTCAGGTTAGTGTTCGAGTTAGAGTTAAGGTTTGGGTTAGGCTTTGGTGTTAGGGGTTAGGGTTTGGGTTATGGTTAGGTGTAGGGCAATATTTAGGTTTAGGTGCCGGTTTAGTGTTAGAGTCAGTGTTCAATTTAGGGTCAAGGTTAGATTTAGGGTTAGGGTTAGGTTTAGGTCTAGGGTTAGGATTAGGTTTAGGGTTAGGTTCAGGGCTATTGTAAGGGTTAGGTTTAGGGTTACATTTGGACTAGCATTATGGTTAGAGTTATGTTCAAGGATAGGGTTTGGGTTAGGTTTAGGTTTCGGGTTAGGGTTTGGATGAAGTTTAGGATAGGGTGAGGGTTATTTTTATGGTTTGGGCTAAAGTTTGGTTTTGTGTTCAGCTTAGTGTTAAGGTTAGGTTTAGGGTTCGGTTTTGGGTTAGGGGTTATGTTTAGGGTTTGGGTTACGCTTTGGTTTAGGGTTAGTGTGAAGTTTAGGTTAAGGGTGAGGGTTAGGATAAAGGTTAGGATTAGGTTTATGGTAAGGTGTTAGTGGTTAGAGGTGTAGTTTAGGGTTAGGGTTTGGGTGAGGGTTCCGGTTAGGAATTGTGGTTCTGGTCATGGTTGGGTTTGGTTTAGGTGTATGATTCGGTTTCGGGTTAGTGTTAGAGTTAGGGTGAGAGTTAGGGTTAAGGTTTGGATTAGGCTTTGGTGTTAGGGGTTAGGGTTTGTGTTAGAGTTAGGGTTATCGTTAGGGCTCAGGGGTTTCAGGTTAGTTTTAGGGTTAAGGTTAGGGATTGCATTAGGGTTAGGTTTGGGGGATACGGTTAGGGGTTAGGGTGAGGGTTACGGTTAGTTTTACAGTTAAAGTGTGGGTTTAGGATAAGTGTTATGATTAGGGTTAGAGTTGGAGTTATTTTTAGGTTTAGGGTTAGGTGTAGGGGAAGATTTAGGTTTAGGTCCAGGTTTAGGGTTAGAGTTAGTGTTCTCTCTAGGGTCAAGGGTGCAGTTAGGGTTAGGTTAGGATTAGGCCTAGGGCTAGGATTAGGTTTAGGGTTAATTTCAGGGCTATTGTAACGGTTAGGTTTAGGGTTACAGATGGACTAGCGCTATGGTTAGAGGTAGGTTTAAGGTTAGGGTTTGGGTTAGGTTTAGGTTTAAGGTAGTGTTAGAGTTTGGATGAAGTTTAGGATAGGGTGAGGGTTATTTTTATGGTTAGGGCTAGAGTTTGGGTTTGTGTTCAGGTTAGCTTTAAGGCTAGGGTTCAGGTTAGGGTTAGGGGTTATGTTTAGGGTTAGGGTTATGTTTTGGTTTAGGGTTAGTGTGAAGTTTAGGTTAAGGGTGAGGGTTAGGATAAGAGTTAGAATTAGGGTTAGGATTATAGTTAGTGTTAGAGGTTAGATTTAGGATGCTAACGTTAGGTTTATGGTTAGGGTTGGGTTCATGTTAGAGTTAGGGTTAGATTAGGTTTAATGCTCGTGTTTGGGTTAGGGATAGGGTTAGGGATAGCATTAGGTTTAGGTTTGGGGATACGGTTAGGGGTTAGGGTGAGGGTTGTGGTTAGGGTGTGGGTTAGGGTTAGGTTTACAGTTAAGGTGAGGGTTTAGGGTAAGTGTTATAGTTAGGGTTCGAGTTAGGGTTTGGGTTAGGTTTAGGGTGAAGTTTCAGTTAATAGTCAGGGTCAGGGTAAGGGTTAGTGTTAAGATTACAGTTAGGGTTAAGTTTAGGGTTAAGATTACAGTTAGGGTTCAGTTAATAGTCAGGGTCAGGGTCAGGGTTAGGGTTAGGGTTAGGGTAGGGGTAAGGTTAGGGTTAAGGCTAGGTTTACGGTAAAGGGTAGGGCTAGGTTAGGGTTAGGTTTAGAGTTAGAGCTAGTACTAGGGTTTAGGGTAAGAGGTAGGGTCAGGTTTAGAGTTTTTGTTAGTTTTAGGGTGGAGTTAAGGTTAAGCTTAGCGTTAGGGTAAGTGTTAGGTTTAGGTCAGGGTTAAGGTTAGGATTAGGGTTAGGGTTAGGGAAAGGGTTAGGTGTTCGTGGGAGGGTTAGTGTTAGGTTTACACTTAAGCTGATGTTTTACAGTGTTACGGTTAGGTCAGGGTTGTAGTTAGGGTTAGGATGAAGTTTAGGTTTAGGGCTATATTTAGGGGATAGTTTAGGGTTAGGTTTAGTTTTAGGGTTAAGGTTAGGCTTAGGTTTATCTTGAAATTTATGTTAAGGATGAGGGTTAGGGTTAGCGTTAGGGTTAGGTGTTTGGGTTAAGGTTAGGGTTAGGTTTAGGGTTTGGGTTAGGGTTAGGTGTTTCGGTTAATGTTAGGGTCAGGTTTAGGGTAAGGGTTAGGGTTCGGTATAGGATCAGGCTTAGGGTTAGGATTAGAATTAGGGTTAGTGGTTAGGGTTAGGCTTAGGGTTAAGGTTAGGTTTAGGCTAAAGATCAGGATTTGATTTCGAGTTAGGTGTTAGTGTTTCGGTTAGGTTTAGGGTAGGTTTATATTTAAGGTTAGGTTAAGAGTTAGATTTATGTTTACAGTTAAGGTGAGGGTTTTGAGTAAGTGTTACATTTAGGGTTAGGTTTAGGTGTAGGGCTAGGGCTAGGGTTAGGTTTAGATTTCGGGTTACCGGTTAGGGTTAGGTTTAAGTTTATGGTAGGGTAAAGTTAGGGTTAAGGTTTGGTTAGGGTTAGGGTCAGGGTTAGGATTAGGATTAGGTTTAGGGTGAGGGTTAGGGTCAGAGTTATTGTAAGGGTTAGGTTTGGGGTTACAGGTGGGTCAAGGTTAAGGTTACGGTCAGGGTTAAAGTTAGGGTGTGCTTTAGATTAGGGATAGGGTGAAGTTTAAGATAGGGTGAGGGTTAGGGTTATGGCTAAGGTTTGCTTGAGTTTTCAGGTTAGTGTTAAGGTTATGTTTAGGGTTAGGAATAAGTTTATGGGTTCTGTTTACTTTTAGGGTTAGGGGTAGATTTTAGGTTAGGGTTAAGTTCAGTGTTACGGTTAGGGTTAGGTTTACGGTTTGTGTTAGGCATTGTGGTTGGTGTGAGGATTAGGTTTAGGATTAGGGTTGGGTAGGGTTAGGATTCTGGTTATGGTAAGGTGTTAGGGATTAGAGGAGTAGTTTTGGGTTAGGGCTTGGGTGAGGGTTCCGGTTAGGCATTGTGGTTCTGGTCATGGTTAGGTTTGGTTTAGGGTTAGGGTTAGTTTTATGATTAGGTTTAGGGTTAGTGTTAGAGTTAGGGTTAGGCTTTGGTGCTAGGGGTTAGGTTTTGGGTTAGGGTTATAGTTAGGGCTTAGGTTTTCAGGTGAGTGTTAGGGTTAGGGTTAGGGATAGCATTAGGGTTAGCTTTTGGGGGTACGGTTAGGGGTTAGGTGAGGGTTACAGTTAGTATTGCAGTTAAGGTTAGGTTTTAGGGCAAGTGTTAGGATTAGGGTTAGAGTTAGAGTTAGGGTTAGGTGCAGGGTTAGGTGCAGGGTAAGTTTTAGGTTCAAGTCCTGGTTTAGGGTTCGAGTTAGTGTTCTATTTAGGGTCAAGTTTAGAGTTCGGGTTAGGTTTAGGATTAGGTCTATTGTTGGGCTTAGGATTAGGGTTAGGTTCAGAGCTATTGTAAGGCTTAGGTTTAGGGTTACAGATGGACTAGCTTTATGGTTAGAGTTAGGTTTAAGGTTAGGGTTTGGGCTAGGTTTACGTTTACGGTTATGGTTAAGGTTAGGATTTGGTTGAAGCTTAGCATAGGCTGAGGGTTACTTTTAGGGTTAGGGCTAGAGTTTGGGTTTGTGTTCAGGTTAGTGTTATGGTTAGATTTAGGGTCCAGTTTGGGGTTAGAGGTTAGGTTTAGTGTTAGGGTTAGTTTTAGGTTTAGGGTTAGTGTGAAGTTTAGGTTAAGGGTGAGAGTTAGGGTTAGGGTTAGGATTAGGGTTAGTGTTAGACGTTAGGTTTAGGGTGCTAGTTTTAGGTTTATGGTTAGGGTAGGTTTAAGTTTAGGGTGAATGTTAGGGTTAGTGTTCGATTAGGGTTACTGTTCGTGTTAGGGTTACAGTTAGGGTTAGGGATAGCATTAGGTTTAGTGTTAGGAATATAGTTAGGCGTTAGGGTGAGGGTTGGGGATATGGTGAGGGTTAGGTTTAGGTTTACAGTTAAGGTGAGGGTTTAGGGTAATTGTTATGGTTAGGGTTAGAGTTAGGGTCATGGTGAAGTTTCAGGTAATAGTGGGGTTCAGGGTTAATGTTAGATTTAGGGTTAAGGTTAGTGTTAGGGTTAGGTTTAGATTAGGGATAAGGTAGCGGTCAGGTTAGGGTTAAGACTCGGTTTACGGTAAAGTGTAAGGCAAGGTTAGGGTTAGGTTTAGAGTTAGTGCTAGGGCTTAGGGTTAGGGTTAAGGTCAGGTTTAGAGTTATTGTTAGGTTTACGGTTAAGGTTAGGGTAGAGTTAAGGTTAAGGTTAAGTTTAAGGTTAGGGTAAGAGTTAGGTTTACGTCAGGTTTAGGGTTAGGATGAGGGATAGGGTTAGGGAAAGGGTTAGGGTTTCGTGTGAGGATTAGTGTTATGTTTACATTAAGCTGATGTTTTTGGGTGCTAAAGTAAGGTTCAGGGTTAGAGTTAGGTTAGTTTAGAGTTAGGGCTAGAGTATGGTGATAGTGCTTTAGGCTTAGGTTTAGGGTGAAATTTAGGTTAAGGATGAGGGTTAGGGTTGGGGTAGGTGTTTGGATTAATGTTAGGGTCAGGTTTAGGGTTTGGGTTTAGAGTTCAGGTTAGATTCAGGGTTAGGGTTAGATTTAGGTTTAGGGTTAGGGTTAGGTTTAGTGTTAGTTTAGCTTAGGGTTAGGGTTTGAATGAAGTTAGGGTAGGTTTAGGGTTATGGTTAGGTTGAAATTTTGGTTAAGTGTGAGGGTTTGGTTTCAGGTTAGGGTTAGAGTTAGGATTAGTGGTTAAGGTTAGGTTTAGGGTTAAGGTTAGGTTTAGGCTAAGCATTAGGGATAGAGTTAGGGTTAGTGGTTAGTGTTTCAGTTAGGTTTAGGATAGGGTTATAATTAGGGTTAAGTTTAGGGTTACGGTAAGAGTTAGATTTACGTTTACAGTTAAGGTGAGGGTTTTGCGTAACTGTTACGGTTAGGGTTAGGGCTAGGTTTAGGGTTAGAGTTGGGTTAGGGGTTAGGTTTAGGTTAAGTTTATGGTAGGCTTAAAGTTAGGGTTAAGGTTAGGTTAGGGTTACGTCAGGGTTAGGATTAGAATTAGGTTTCGGGCGAGTGTCAGAGTTATTATAAGGGTTAGGTTGAGGGTTACAGATGGGCCAAGGTTAAGGTTAGGGTTAGGTTTAGGGGTAGGATTAGGGTTAAAGTTAGGGTTAGCTTTAGGTTAGGGATAGGGTGAAGTAAAGTAGGGTGAGGGTTAGGGTTATGGCTAAGGTTTGGGTTCGTTTTCAGGTTAGTGTTAAGTTTATGTTTAGGGTTAGGGTTAAGTTTATGGGTTGTGTTTAGTTTTAGGGTTAGGGTTAGATTTTAGGTTAGGGTTAAGTTAAGTGTAACAGTTAGGGTTACGATTTGTGTTAGGCATTGTGGTTGGGGTGAGTGTTAGGTTTATGGTTAGGGTTGGGTAGAGTTAGGATTATGGTTATGGTAAGGTGTTAGGGTTTAGAGGTGTAGTTTAGGGTTAGGGTTTGGGTGAGGGTTTCGGTTAGGCATTGTGGTTCTGGTCATGGTTAAGTTTGGTTCAGTGTTAGGGTTAGGTTTATGATTAGGTTTCGGGTTAGTGTTAGAGTTAGGGTGAGGGATAGTGTTAAGGTTTAGCTTAGGTTTTGGTGTTATAGGTTAGGGTTTGCGTTAGGGTTAGTGTTATCTTTATGGCTTAGGGGTTTCAGGTTAGTGTTGTGGTTAGGGCTAGGGTTAGCATTAGGGTTAGGGTTGTGGGCTACGGTTAGGGGTTAGAGTGAAGGCTACGGTTAGTTTTACAGTTAAGGTGAGGGTTTAGGGTAAGTGTTATGATTAGGGTTAGAGTTCGAGTTAGGGTTAGGTTTAGGGTTAGGGTTAGGTGTAGGGTAATATTTAGGTTTACGTCCAAGTTTAGGGTTAGAGTTAGTGCTGTATTTAGGGTCAGAGCTAGTGTTCTATTTAGGGTCAAGTTTAGAGTTAGGGTTAGGTTTAGGATTAGGATTATGTTTAGGGTTAGGGTTAGGTTCAGGGCTATCGTAAGGGTTAGGTTTAGGGTTTCAGATGGACTAGTGTTATGGTTAGAGTTAGGTTTAAGGTAAGGGTTTTGCTTAGGTTTAGGTTAGGGCTAAGGTTAGGGTTAGGGTTTGGATGATGTTTAGGCTAGGGTGAGGGTTATTTTTATGGTTAGGGCTGGAGTTTGGGTTTGTGCTCACGTTACTTTTAAGGTCAGGTTTAGGGTTTGGATTAGGGTTAGGGGTTATGTTTAGGGTTAGATTTACGAACAGGGTTAGTATTAGTGTGAAGTTCAGGTTAAGTGGGAGGGTTAGGATAAGGGTTAGGATTAGGGTTAGAATTATAAGGTTAGACATTAGGTTTAGGGTGTTAGGTTTAGGTTTATGGTTAGGCTAGTCTTAAGTTTAAGGTTAATGTTAGGGTTAGGATTAGATTAAGGTTACTCTTCGTGTTAGAGTTAGGGTTAGGGATAAGTTTCGGGATAGCATTAGGTTTAGGGTTGGGGACACGGTTAAGGGTTAGGGTGTGTGTTAGTGTTAGTTTTACCGTTAAGGAGAGGGTTTAGGTTAATTGTTATGGTTAGGGTTAGAGTTAGAGTTAGGGTTAGGGTTAGGGTGAAGTTTCAGTTAATAGTGAGGGTTAGGGTTAAGGTTAGAGTTAGGGTTAAGGTTAGTGTCAGGGTTAGGTTTAGGGTTAGGGTTACGGTAGGGGTAAGGTTACTGTGAAGGCTAGGTTTACAGTAAAGGGTAGTGCTGGGTTAGGGTTAGGGTTACGTTTAGAGTTATTGTTAGGCTTAAGTTTAGGGTTAGGGTAGAGTTAATGTTAGGGTTAATTTTAGGGTTAGGGTAAGGGTTAGGTTTAGTTCAGGGTTAGGGCTAGGATTAGGGATAGGGTTAGGATTGGGGGATGGGTTAGGGATTCTTGTGAGGGTTGCTGTCAGGTTTACAGTTAAGCTGATGTTTTAGGGTGTTACAGTTAGGGTTAGGGTTAGAGTTAGGGTTAGGATTAGGTTTATGCTTAGGATTAGGGTTAGGGTTAGGGTCAGGGTTAGGTGGACATTTAGTGTCATGTTTAGGTTGTTTTTTTAGTTTTAGGGTTAGGCTTAGTGTGAAGTTTATTTTAATTATGAGGTTTAGGGTTAGGGGTTAGGCTTAGGTTATGTTTAGTTTTAGGTTTGGGGTTAGTGTTAGCGTTAGGGTTAGTTTTAGTTTTGGTTAGGGTTTGAATGAATTTAAGGTAGGTTTAGCGTTATGGTTAGGGTGAAATTTTGGTTAAGGGTGAGGGTTTGTTTTAGGTTTAGGGTTAGGGTTAGAGTTCGGGTGAGTGTTTATGTTTTAGGTTTAAGGTTAAGTTTAGGTTTAGGCTAATGATTAGGTTTAGAGTTAGGGTTAGGGGTTATTGTTTCGGTAAGGTTTAGGGTAGGGTTCTGTTTAGGGTTAAGAATAGTGTTAGGGTAAGAGTTAGAGTTCCATTTACAGTTGAGTGTTTTGGGTGTTACTGTTAGGGTTAGGGCTAGGGTTACAGTTAGAGTTAGGGTTAGAGGTTAGGGTTAGGTGTAAGTTTATGGTAGCCTCAATGTTAGGTTAAGGTTAGGTTAGGGTTAGGGTCAGGGTTAGGATTAGGTTTAGGGTGAGGGTTAGGGTCAGAGATATTGTAAGGGTTAGGTTTAGGGTTACAAGTGGGCCATGGTTAAGGTTAGGGTTAGGTTTAGGGTTAAAGTTAGGGTTAGCTTTAGGTTAGGGATAGGATGAAGTTTAAGATAGGGTGAGGGTTAGGGTTATGGCTAAGGTTTGGGTTAGTTTTCAGGTTAGTGTTAAGGTTATGTTTAGGGTTAGGGTTAAGTTTATGGGTTGTGTTTAGTTTTAGGGTTAGGGTTAGATTTTAGGTTAGGGTTAAGTTTAGTGTAAACAGCTAAGGTTACGGTTTGTGTTAGGCATTGTGGTTGGGGTGAGGTTTAGGTTTAGGGTTAGGGTTGTGTATGCTTAGGATTATGGTTATGGTAAGGTGTTAGGGGTTAGAAGTGTAGTTTAGGGTTAGGGGTGGGTGAGGGTTCTGGTAAAGCATTGTGGTTCTGACCATGGTTAGGTTTGGTTTAGGGTTACGGTTAGGTTTATGATTAGGTTTCAGGTTAGTGTTCGAGTTAGAGTTAAGGTTTGGGTTAGGCTTTGGTGTTAGGGGTTAGGGTTTGGGTTATGGTTAGGTGTAGGGCAATATTTAGGTTTAGGTGCCGGTTTAGTGTTAGAGTCAGTGTTCAATTTAGGGTCAAGGTTAGATTTAGGGTTAGGGTTAGGTTTAGGTCTAGGGTTAGGATTAGGTTTAGGGTTAGGTTCAGGGCTATTGTAAGGGTTAGGTTTAGGGTTACATTTGGACTAGCATTATGGTTAGAGTTATGTTCAAGGATAGGGTTTGGGTTAGGTTTAGGTTTCGGGTTAGGGTTTGGATGAAGTTTAGGATAGGGTGAGGGTTATTTTTATGGTTTGGGCTAAAGTTTGGTTTTGTGTTCAGCTTAGTGTTAAGGTTAGGTTTAGGGTTCGGTTTTGGGTTAGGGGTTATGTTTAGGGTTTGGGTTACGCTTTGGTTTAGGGTTAGTGTGAAGTTTAGGTTAAGGGTGAGGGTTAGGATAAAGGTTAGGATTAGGTTTATGGTAAGGTGTTAGTGGTTAGAGGTGTAGTTTAGGGTTAGGGTTTGGGTGAGGGTTCCGGTGAGGAATTGTGGTTCTGGTCATGATTGGGTTTGGTTTAGGTGTATGATTCGGTTTCGGGTTAGTGTTAGAGTTAGGGTGAGAGTTAGGGTTAAGGTTTGGATTAAGCTTTGGTGTTAGGGGTTAGGGTTTGTGTTAGAGTTAGGGTTATCGTTAGGGCTCAGGGGTTTCAGGTTAGTTTTAGGGTTAAGGTTAGGGATTGCATTAGGGTTAGGTTTGGGGGATACGGTTAGGGGTTAGGGTGAGGGTTACGGTTAGTTTTACAGTTAAAGTGTGGGTTTAGGATAAGTGTTATGATTAGGGTTAGAGTTGGAGTTATTTTTAGGTTTAGGGTTAGGTGTAGGGGAAGATTTAGGTTTAGGTCCAGGTTTAGGGTTAGAGTAAGTGTTCTCTCTAGGGTCAAGGGTGCAGTTAGGGTTAGGTTAGGATTAGGCCTAGGGCTAGGATTAGTTTTAGGGTTAATTTCAGGGCTATTGTAACGGTTAGGTTTAGGGTTACAGATGGACTAGCGCTATGGTTAGAGGTAGGTTTAAGGTTAGGGTTTGGGTTAGGTTTAGGTTTAAGGTAGTGTTAGAGTTTGGATGAAGTTTAGGATAGGGTGAGGGTTATTTTTATGGTTAGGGCTAGAGTTTGGGTTTGTGTTCAGGTTAGCTTTAAGGTTAGGGTTCAGGTTAGGGTTAGGGGTTATGTTTAGGGTTAGGGTTATGTTTTGGTTTAGGGTTAGTGTGAAGTTTAGGTTAAGGGTGAGGGTTAGGATAAGAGTTAGAATTAGGGTTAGGATTATAGTTAGTGTTAGAGGTTAGATTTAGGATGCTAACGTTAGGTTTATGGTTAGGGTTGGGTTCATGTTAGAGTTAGGGTTAGATTAGGTTTAATGCTCGTGTTTGGGTTAGGGATAGGGTTACGGATAGCATTAGGTTTAGGTTTGGGGATACGGTTAGGGGTTAGGGTGAGGGTTGTGGTTAGGGTGTGGGTTAGGGTTAGGTTTACAGTTAAGGTGAGGGTTTAGGGTAAGTGTTATAGTTAGGGTTCGAGTTAGGGTTTGGGTTAGGTTTAGGGTGAAGTTTCAGTTAATAGTCAGGGTCAGGGTAAGGGTTAGGGCTAAGATTACAGTTAGGGTTAAGTTTAGTGTTAGGGTTAGGGTTACGGTAGGGGTAAGGTTAGGGTTAAGGCTAGGTTTACGGTAAAGGGTAGGGCTAGGTTAGGGTTAGGTTTAGAGTTAGAGCTAGTACTAGGGTTTAGGGTAAGAGGTAGGGTCAGGTTTAGAGTTTTTGTTAGTTTTAGGGTGGAGTTAAGGTTAAGCTTAGCGTTAGGGTAAGTGTTAGGTTTAGGTCAGGGTTAAGGTTAGGATTAGGGTTAGGGTTAGGGAAAGGGTTAGGTGTTCGTGGGAGGGTTAGTGTTAGGTTTACACTTAAGCTGATGTTTTACAGTGTTACGGTTAGGTCAGGGTTGTAGTTAGGGTTAGGATGAGGTTTAGGTTTAGGGCTATATTTAGGGGATAGTTTAGGGTTAGGTTTAGTTTTAGGGTTAAGGTTAGGCTTAGGTTTATCTTGAAATTTATGTTAAGGATGAGGGTTAGGGTTAGCGTTAGGGTTAGGTGTTTGGGTTAAGGTTAGGGTTAGGTTTAGGGTTTGGGTTAGGTTTAGGTGTTTCGGTTAATGTTAGGGTCAGGTTTAGGGTAAGGGTTAGGGTTCGGTTTAGGATCAGGCTTAGGGTTAGGATTAGAATTATGGTTAGTGGTTAGGGTTAGGCTTAGGGTTAAGGTTAAGTTTAGGCTAAAGATCAGGATTTGATTCCGAGTTAGGTGTTAGTGTTTCGGTTAGGTTTAGGGTAGGGTTATATTTAGGGTTAGGTTAACAGTTAGATTTATGTTTACAGTTAAGGTGAGGGTTTTGGGTAAGTGTTACATTTAGGGTTAGGGTTAGGTTTAGGGCTAGGGCTAGGGTTAGGTTTAGATTTCAGGTTACAGGTTAGAGTTAGGTTTAAGTTTATGGTAGGATAAAGTTAGGGTTAAGGTTTGGTTAGGGTTAGGGTCAGGGTTAGGATTAGGATTAGGTTTAGGGTGAGGGTTAGGGTCAGAGTTATTGTAAGGGTTAGGTTTGGGGTTACAGGTGGGTCAAGGTTAAGGTTACGGTCAGGGTTAAAGTTAGGGTGTGCTTTAGATTAGGGATAGGGTGAAGTTTAAGATAGGGTGAGGGTTAGGGTTATGGCTAAGGTTTGCTTGAGTTTTCAGGTTAGTGTTAAGGTTATGTTTAGGGTTAGGAATAAGTTTATGGGTTCTGTTTACTTTTAGGGTTAGGGGTAGATTTTAGGTTAGGGTTAAGTTCAGTGTTACGGTTAGGGTTAGGTTTACGGTTTGTGTTAGGCATTGTGGTTGGTGTGAGGATTAGGTTTAGGATTAGGGTTGGGTAGGGTTAGGATTCTGGTTATGGTAAGGTGTTAGGGATTAGAGGAGTAGTTTTGGGTTAGGGCTTGGGTGAGGGTTCCGGTTAGGCATTGTGGTTCTGGTCATGGTTAGGTTTGGTTTAGGGTTAGGGTTAGTTTTATGATTAGGTTTAGGGTTAGTGTTAGAGTTAGGGTTAGGCTTTGGTGCTAGGGGTTAGGTTTTGGGTTAGGGTTATAGTTAGGGCTTAGGTTTTCAGGTGAGTGTTAGGGTTAGGGTTAGGGATAGCATTAGGGTTAGCTTTTGGGGGTACGGTTAGGGGTTAGGTGAGGGTTACAGTTAGTATTGCAGTTAAGGTTAGGTTTTAGGGCAAGTGTTAGGATTAGGGTTAGAGTTAGAGTTAGGGTTAGGTGCAGGGTTAGGTGCAGGGTAAGTTTTAGGTTCAAGTCCTGGTTTAGGGTTCGAGTTAGTGTTCTATTTAGGGTCAAGTTTAGAGTTCGGGTTAGGTTTAGGATTAGGTCTATTGTTGGGCTTAGGATTAGGGTTAGGTTCAGAGCTATTGTAAGGCTTAGGTTTAGGGTTACAGATGGACTAGCTTTATGGTTAGAGTTAGGTTTAAGGTTAGGGTTTGGGCTAGGTTTACGTTTACGGTTATGGTTAAGGTTAGGATTTGGTTGAAGCTTAGCATAGGCTGAGGGTTACTTTTAGGGTTAGGGCTAGAGTTTGGGTTTGTGTTCAGGTTAGTGTTATGGTTAGATTTAGGGTCCAGTTTGGGGTTAGGGGTTAGGTTTAGTGTTAGGGTTAGTTTTAGGTTTAGGGTTAGTGTGAAGTTTAGGTTAAGGGTGAGAGTTAGGGTTAGGGTTAGGATTAGGGTTAGTGTTAGACGTTAGGTTTAGGGTGCTAGTTTTAGGTTTATGGTTAGGGTAGGTTTAAGTTTAGGGTGAATGTTAGGGTTAGTGTTCGATTAGGGTTACTGTTCGTGTTAGGGTTACAGTTAGGGTTAGGGATAGCATTAGGTTTAGTGTTAGGAATATAGTTAGGCGTTAGGGTGAGGGTTGGGGATATGGTGAGGGTTAGGTTTAGGTTTACAGTTAAGGTGAGGGTTTAGGGTAATTGTTATGGTTAGGGTTAGAGTTAGGGTCATGGTGAAGTTTCAGGTAATAGTGGGGTTCAGGGTTAATGTTAGATTTAGGGTTAAGGTTAGTGTTAGGGTTAGGTTTAGATTAGGGATAAGGTAGCGGTCAGGTTAGGGTTAAGACTCGGTTTACGGTAAAGTGTAAGGCAAGGTTAGGGTTAGGTTTAGAGTTAGTGCTAGGGCTTAGGGTTAGGGTTAAGGTCAGGTTTAGAGTTATTGTTAGGTTTACGGTTAAGGTTAGGGTAGAGTTAAGGTTAAGGTTAAGTTTAAGGTTAGGGTAAGAGTTAGGTTTACGTCAGGTTTAGGGTTAGGATGAGGGATAGGGTTAGGGAAAGGGTTAGGGTTTCGTGTGAGGATTAGTGTTATGTTTACATTAAGCTGATGTTTTTGGGTGCTAAAGTAAGGTTCAGGGTTAGAGTTAGGTTAGTTTAGAGTTAGGGCTAGAGTATGGTGATAGTGCTTTAGGCTTAGGTTTAGGGTGAAATTTAGGTTAAGGATGAGGGTTAGGGTTGGGGTAGGTGTTTGGATTAATGTTAGGGTCAGGTTTAGGGTTTGGGTTTAGAGTTCAGGTTAGATTCAGGGTTAGGGTTAGATTTAGGTTTAGGGTTAGGGTTAGGTTTAGTGTTAGTTTAGCTTAGGGTTAGGGTTTGAATGAAGTTAGGGTAGGTTTAGGGTTATGGTTAGGTTGAAATTTTGGTTAAGTGTGAGGGTTTGGTTTCAGGTTAGGGTTAGAGTTAGGATTAGTGGTTAAGGTTAGGTTTAGGGTTAAGGTTAGGTTTAGGCTAAGCATTAGGGATAGAGTTAGGGTTAGTGGTTAGTGTTTCAGTTAGGTTTAGGATAGGGTTATAATTAGGGTTAAGTTTAGGGTTACGGTAAGAGTTAGATTTACGTTTACAGTTAAGGTGAGGGTTTTGCGTAACTGTTACGGTTAGGGTTAGGGCTAGGTTTAGGGTTAGAGTTGGGTTAGGGGTTAGGTTTAGGTTAAGTTTATGGTAGGCTTAAAGTTAGGGTTAAGGTTAGGTTAGGGTTACGTCAGGGTTAGGATTAGAATTAGGTTTCGGGCGAGTGTCAGAGTTATTATAAGGGTTAGGTTGAGGGTTACAGATGGGCCAAGGTTAAGGTTAGGGTTAGGTTTAGGGGTAGGATTAGGGTTAAAGTTAGGGTTAGCTTTAGGTTAGGGATAGGGTGAAGTAAAGTAGGGTGAGGGTTAGGGTTATGGCTAAGGTTTGGGTTCGTTTTCAGGTTAGTGTTAAGTTTATGTTTAGGGTTAGGGTTAAGTTTATGGGTTGTGTTTAGTTTTAGGGTTAGGGTTAGATTTTAGGTTAGGGTTAAGTTAAGTGTAACAGTTAGGGTTACGATTTGTGTTAGGCATTGTGGTTGGGGTGAGTGTTAGGTTTATGGTTAGGGTTGGGTAGAGTTAGGATTATGGTTATGGTAAGGTGTTAGGGTTTAGAGGTGTAGTTTAGGGTTAGGGTTTGGGTGAGGGTTTCGGTTAGGCATTGTGGTTCTGGTCATGGTTAAGTTTGGTTCAGTGTTAGGGTTAGGTTTATGATTAGGTTTCGGGTTAGTGTTAGAGTTAGGGTGAGGGATAGTGTTAAGGTTTAGCTTAGGTTTTGGTGTTATAGGTTAGGGTTTGCGTTAGGGTTAGTGTTATCTTTATGGCTTAGGGGTTTCAGGTTAGTGTTGTGGTTAGGGCTAGGGTTAGCATTAGGGTTAGGGTTGTGGGCTACGGTTAGGGGTTAGAGTGAAGGCTACGGTTAGTTTTACAGTTAAGGTGAGGGTTTAGGGTAAGTGTTATGATTAGGGTTAGAGTTCGAGTTAGGGTTAGGTTTAGGGTTAGGGTTAGGTGTAGGGTAATATTTAGGTTTACGTCCAAGTTTAGGGTTAGAGTTAGTGCTGTATTTAGGGTCAGAGCTAGTGTTCTATTTAGGGTCAAGTTTAGAGTTAGGGTTAGGTTTAGGATTAGGATTATGTTTAGGGTTAGGGTTAGGTTCAGGGCTATCGTAAGGGTTAGGTTTAGGGTTTCAGATGGACTAGTGTTATGGTTAGAGTTAGGTTTAAGGTAAGGGTTTTGCTTAGGTTTAGGTTAGGGCTAAGGTTAGGGTTAGGGTTTGGATGATGTTTAGGCTAGGGTGAGGGTTATTTTTATGGTTAGGGCTGGAGTTTGGGTTTGTGCTCACGTTACTTTTAAGGTCAGGTTTAGGGTTTGGATTAGGGTTAGGGGTTATGTTTAGGGTTAGATTTACGAACAGGGTTAGTATTAGTGTGAAGTTCAGGTTAAGTGGGAGGGTTAGGATAAGGGTTAGGATTAGGGTTAGAATTATAAGGTTAGACATTAGGTTTAGGGTGTTAGGTTTAGGTTTATGGTTAGGCTAGTCTTAAGTTTAAGGTTAATGTTAGGGTTAGGATTAGATTAAGGTTACTCTTCGTGTTAGAGTTAGGGTTAGGGATAAGTTTCGGGATAGCATTAGGTTTAGGGTTGGGGACACGGTTAAGGGTTAGGGTGTGTGTTAGTGTTAGTTTTACCGTTAAGGAGAGGGTTTAGGTTAATTGTTATGGTTAGGGTTAGAGTTAGAGTTAGGGTTAGGGTTAGGGTGAAGTTTCAGTTAATAGTGAGGGTTAGGGTTAAGGTTAGAGTTAGGGTTAAGGTTAGTGTCAGGGTTAGGTTTAGGGTTAGGGTTACGGTAGGGGTAAGGTTACTGTGAAGGCTAGGTTTACAGTAAAGGGTAGTGCTGGGTTAGGGTTAGGGTTACGTTTAGAGTTATTGTTAGGCTTAAGTTTAGGGTTAGGGTAGAGTTAATGTTAGGGTTAATTTTAGGGTTAGGGTAAGGGTTAGGTTTAGTTCAGGGTTAGGGCTAGGATTAGGGATAGGGTTAGGATTGGGGGATGGGTTAGGGATTCTTGTGAGGGTTGCTGTCAGGTTTACAGTTAAGCTGATGTTTTAGGGTGTTACAGTTAGGGTTAGGGTTAGAGTTAGGGTTAGGATTAGGTTTATGCTTAGGATTAGGGTTAGGGTTAGGGTCAGGGTTAGGTGGACATTTAGTGTCATGTTTAGGTTGTTTTTTTAGTTTTAGGGTTAGGCTTAGTGTGAAGTTTATTTTAATTATGAGGTTTAGGGTTAGGGGTTAGGCTTAGGTTATGTTTAGTTTTAGGTTTGGGGTTAGTGTTAGCGTTAGGGTTAGTTTTAGTTTTGGTTAGGGTTTGAATGAATTTAAGGTAGGTTTAGCGTTATGGTTAGGGTGAAATTTTGGTTAAGGGTGAGGGTTTGTTTTAGGTTTAGGGTTAGGGTTAGAGTTCGGGTGAGTGTTTATGTTTTAGGTTTAAGGTTAAGTTTAGGTTTAGGCTAATGATTAGGTTTAGAGTTAGGGTTAGGGGTTATTGTTTCGGTAAGGTTTAGGGTAGGGTTCTGTTTAGGGTTAAGAATAGTGTTAGGGTAAGAGTTAGAGTTCCATTTACAGTTGAGTGTTTTGGGTGTTACTGTTAGGGTTAGGGCTAGGGTTACAGTTAGAGTTAGGGTTAGAGGTTAGGGTTAGGTGTAAGTTTATGGTAGCCTCAATGTTAGGTTAAGGTTAGGTTAGGGTTAGGGTCAGGGTTAGGATTAGGTTTAGGGTGAGGGTTAGGGTCAGAGATATTGTAAGGGTTAGGTTTAGGGTTACAAGTGGGCCATGGTTAAGGTTAGGGTTAGGTTTAGGGTTAAAGTTAGGGTTAGCTTTAGGTTAGGGATAGGATGAAGTTTAAGATAGGGTGAGGGTTAGGGTTATGGCTAAGGTTTGGGTTAGTTTTCAGGTTAGTGTTAAGGTTATGTTTAGGGTTAGGGTTAAGTTTATGGGTTGTGTTTAGTTTTAGGGTTAGGGTTAGATTTTAGGTTAGGGTTAAGTTTAGTGTAAACAGCTAAGGTTACGGTTTGTGTTAGGCATTGTGGTTGGGGTGAGGTTTAGGTTTAGGGTTAGGGTTGTGTATGCTTAGGATTATGGTTATGGTAAGGTGTTAGGGGTTAGAAGTGTAGTTTAGGGTTAGGGGTGGGTGAGGGTTCTGGTAAAGCATTGTGGTTCTGACCATGGTTAGGTTTGGTTTAGGGTTACGGTTAGGTTTATGATTAGGTTTCAGGTTAGTGTTCGAGTTAGAGTTAAGGTTTGGGTTAGGCTTTGGTGTTAGGGGTTAGGGTTTGGGTTATGGTTAGGTGTAGGGCAATATTTAGGTTTAGGTGCCGGTTTAGTGTTAGAGTCAGTGTTCAATTTAGGGTCAAGGTTAGATTTAGGGTTAGGGTTAGGTTTAGGTCTAGGGTTAGGATTAGGTTTAGGGTTAGGTTCAGGGCTATTGTAAGGGTTAGGTTTAGGGTTACATTTGGACTAGCATTATGGTTAGAGTTATGTTCAAGGATAGGGTTTGGGTTAGGTTTAGGTTTCGGGTTAGGGTTTGGATGAAGTTTAGGATAGGGTGAGGGTTATTTTTATGGTTTGGGCTAAAGTTTGGTTTTGTGTTCAGCTTAGTGTTAAGGTTAGGTTTAGGGTTCGGTTTTGGGTTAGGGGTTATGTTTAGGGTTTGGGTTACGCTTTGGTTTAGGGTTAGTGTGAAGTTTAGGTTAAGGGTGAGGGTTAGGATAAAGGTTAGGATTAGGTTTATGGTAAGGTGTTAGTGGTTAGAGGTGTAGTTTAGGGTTAGGGTTTGGGTGAGGGTTCCGGTGAGGAATTGTGGTTCTGGTCATGATTGGGTTTGGTTTAGGTGTATGATTCGGTTTCGGGTTAGTGTTAGAGTTAGGGTGAGAGTTAGGGTTAAGGTTTGGATTAAGCTTTGGTGTTAGGGGTTAGGGTTTGTGTTAGAGTTAGGGTTATCGTTAGGGCTCAGGGGTTTCAGGTTAGTTTTAGGGTTAAGGTTAGGGATTGCATTAGGGTTAGGTTTGGGGGATACGGTTAGGGGTTAGGGTGAGGGTTACGGTTAGTTTTACAGTTAAAGTGTGGGTTTAGGATAAGTGTTATGATTAGGGTTAGAGTTGGAGTTATTTTTAGGTTTAGGGTTAGGTGTAGGGGAAGATTTAGGTTTAGGTCCAGGTTTAGGGTTAGAGTAAGTGTTCTCTCTAGGGTCAAGGGTGCAGTTAGGGTTAGGTTAGGATTAGGCCTAGGGCTAGGATTAGTTTTAGGGTTAATTTCAGGGCTATTGTAACGGTTAGGTTTAGGGTTACAGATGGACTAGCGCTATGGTTAGAGGTAGGTTTAAGGTTAGGGTTTGGGTTAGGTTTAGGTTTAAGGTAGTGTTAGAGTTTGGATGAAGTTTAGGATAGGGTGAGGGTTATTTTTATGGTTAGGGCTAGAGTTTGGGTTTGTGTTCAGGTTAGCTTTAAGGTTAGGGTTCAGGTTAGGGTTAGGGGTTATGTTTAGGGTTAGGGTTATGTTTTGGTTTAGGGTTAGTGTGAAGTTTAGGTTAAGGGTGAGGGTTAGGATAAGAGTTAGAATTAGGGTTAGGATTATAGTTAGTGTTAGAGGTTAGATTTAGGATGCTAACGTTAGGTTTATGGTTAGGGTTGGGTTCATGTTAGAGTTAGGGTTAGATTAGGTTTAATGCTCGTGTTTGGGTTAGGGATAGGGTTACGGATAGCATTAGGTTTAGGTTTGGGGATACGGTTAGGGGTTAGGGTGAGGGTTGTGGTTAGGGTGTGGGTTAGGGTTAGGTTTACAGTTAAGGTGAGGGTTTAGGGTAAGTGTTATAGTTAGGGTTCGAGTTAGGGTTTGGGTTAGGTTTAGGGTGAAGTTTCAGTTAATAGTCAGGGTCAGGGTAAGGGTTAGGGCTAAGATTACAGTTAGGGTTAAGTTTAGTGTTAGGGTTAGGGTTACGGTAGGGGTAAGGTTAGGGTTAAGGCTAGGTTTACGGTAAAGGGTAGGGCTAGGTTAGGGTTAGGTTTAGAGTTAGAGCTAGTACTAGGGTTTAGGGTAAGAGGTAGGGTCAGGTTTAGAGTTTTTGTTAGTTTTAGGGTGGAGTTAAGGTTAAGCTTAGCGTTAGGGTAAGTGTTAGGTTTAGGTCAGGGTTAAGGTTAGGATTAGGGTTAGGGTTAGGGAAAGGGTTAGGTGTTCGTGGGAGGGTTAGTGTTAGGTTTACACTTAAGCTGATGTTTTACAGTGTTACGGTTAGGTCAGGGTTGTAGTTAGGGTTAGGATGAGGTTTAGGTTTAGGGCTATATTTAGGGGATAGTTTAGGGTTAGGTTTAGTTTTAGGGTTAAGGTTAGGCTTAGGTTTATCTTGAAATTTATGTTAAGGATGAGGGTTAGGGTTAGCGTTAGGGTTAGGTGTTTGGGTTAAGGTTAGGGTTAGGTTTAGGGTTTGGGTTAGGTTTAGGTGTTTCGGTTAATGTTAGGGTCAGGTTTAGGGTAAGGGTTAGGGTTCGGTTTAGGATCAGGCTTAGGGTTAGGATTAGAATTATGGTTAGTGGTTAGGGTTAGGCTTAGGGTTAAGGTTAAGTTTAGGCTAAAGATCAGGATTTGATTCCGAGTTAGGTGTTAGTGTTTCGGTTAGGTTTAGGGTAGGGTTATATTTAGGGTTAGGTTAACAGTTAGATTTATGTTTACAGTTAAGGTGAGGGTTTTGGGTAAGTGTTACATTTAGGGTTAGGGTTAGGTTTAGGGCTAGGGCTAGGGTTAGGTTTAGATTTCAGGTTACAGGTTAGAGTTAGGTTTAAGTTTATGGTAGGATAAAGTTAGGGTTAAGGTTTGGTTAGGGTTAGGGTCAGGGTTAGGATTAGGATTAGGTTTAGGGTGAGGGTTAGGGTCAGAGTTATTGTAAGGGTTAGGTTTGGGGTTACAGGTGGGTCAAGGTTAAGGTTACGGTCAGGGTTAAAGTTAGGGTGTGCTTTAGATTAGGGATAGGGTGAAGTTTAAGATAGGGTGAGGGTTAGGGTTATGGCTAAGGTTTGCTTGAGTTTTCAGGTTAGTGTTAAGGTTATGTTTAGGGTTAGGAATAAGTTTATGGGTTCTGTTTACTTTTAGGGTTAGGGGTAGATTTTAGGTTAGGGTTAAGTTCAGTGTTACGGTTAGGGTTAGGTTTACGGTTTGTGTTAGGCATTGTGGTTGGTGTGAGGATTAGGTTTAGGATTAGGGTTGGGTAGGGTTAGGATTCTGGTTATGGTAAGGTGTTAGGGATTAGAGGAGTAGTTTTGGGTTAGGGCTTGGGTGAGGGTTCCGGTTAGGCATTGTGGTTCTGGTCATGGTTAGGTTTGGTTTAGGGTTAGGGTTAGTTTTATGATTAGGTTTAGGGTTAGTGTTAGAGTTAGGGTTAGGCTTTGGTGCTAGGGGTTAGGTTTTGGGTTAGGGTTAGGGTTATCGCTAGGGCTTAGGTTTTCAGGTGAGTGTTAGGGTTAGGGTTAGGGATAGCATTAGGGTTAGCTTTTGGGGGTACGGTTAGGGGTTAGGTGAGGGTTACAGTTAGTATTGCAGTTAAGGTTAGGTTTTAGGGCAAGTGTTAGGATTAGGGTTAGAGTTAGAGTTAGGGTTAGGTTTAGGGTTAGGTGCAGGGTAAGTTTTAGGTTTAAGTCCTGGTTTAGGGTTAGAGTTAGTGTCCTATTTAGGGTCAGGTTTAGAGTTCGGGTTAGGTTTAGGATTAGGTCTATTGTTGGGCTTAGGATTAGGGTTAGGTTCAGAGCTATTGTAAGGCTTAGGTTTAGGGTTACAGATGGACTAGCTTTACGGTTAGAGTTAGGTTTAAGGTTAGGGTTTGGGCTAGGTTTACGTTTACGGTTATGGTTAGGGTTAGGATTTGGTTGAAGTTTAGCATAGGCTGAGGGTTACTTTTAGGGTTAGGGCTAGAGTTTGGGTTTGTGTTCAGGTTAGTGTTATGGTTAGATTTAGGGTCCAGTTTAGGGTTAGGGGTTATGCTTAGTGTTAGGGTTAGTTTTAGGTTTAGGGTTAGTGTGAAGTTTAGGTTAAGGGTGAGAGTTAGGGTTAGGGTTAGGATTAGGGTTAGTGTTAGACGTTAGGTTTAGGGTGCTAGTTTTAGGTTTATGGTTAGGTTAGGTTTAAGTTTAGGGTTAATGTTAGGGTTAGTGTTCGATTAGGGTTACTGTTCGTGTTAGTGGTACAGTTAGGGTTAGGGATAGCATTAGGTTTAGGGTTAGGAATATAGTTAGGGGTTAGGGTGAGGGTTGGGGATATGGTGAGGGTTAGGTTTAGTTTTACAGTTAAGGTGAGGGTTTAGGGTAATTGTTATGGTTAGGGTTAGAGTTAGGGTCATGGTGAAGTTTCAGTTAATAGTGGGGTTCAGGGTTAATGTTAGATTTAGGGTTAAGGTTTGTGTTAGGGTTAGGATTAGGTTAGGGTTAAGGTAACGGTCAGGTTAGGGTTAAGACTAGGTTTACGGTAAAGTGTAAGGCTAGGTTGGGGTTAGGTTTAGAGTTAGTGCTAGGGTTTAGGGTTAGGGTTAAGGTCAGGTTTAGAGTTATTGTTAGGTTTACGGTTAAGGTTAGGGTAGAGTTAAGGTTAAGGTTAAGTTTAAGGTTAGGGTAAGAGTTAGGTTTACGTCAGGTTTAGGGTTAGGATGAGGGATAGGGTTAGGGTTAGGGAAATGGTTAGGGTTTCGCGTGAGGATTAGTGTTACGTTTACATTAAGCTGATGTTTTTGGGTGTTACAGTAAGGTTTAGGGTTAGAGTTAGGTTAGGTTTAGAGTTAGGGCTAGAGTATGGTGATAGTGCTTTAGGCTTAGGTTTAGGGTGGAATTTAGGTTAAGGATGAGGGTTAGGGTTGGGGTAGGTGTTTGGATTAATGTTAGGGTCAGGTTTAGGGTTTTGGTTTAGAGTTCAGGTTAGATTCAGGGTTAGGGTTAGATTTAGGTTTAGGGTTAGGTTTAGTGTCAGTATAGCTTAGGGTTAGGGTTTGAATGAAGTTAGGGTAGGTTTAGGGTTATGGTTAGGTTGAAATTTTGGTTAAGTGTGAGGGTTTGGTTTCGGGTTAGCGTTAGAGTTAGGGTTAGTGGTTAAGGTTAGGTTTACGGTTAAGGTTAGGTTTAGGCTAAGCATTAGGGTTAGAGTTAGGGTTAGTGGTTAGTGTTTCAGTTAGGTTTAGGATAGGGTTATAATTAGGTTTAAGTTTAGGGTTACGGTAAGAGTTAGATTTACGTTTACAGTTAAGGTGAGGGTTTTGCGTAACTGTTACGGTTAGGGTTAGGGCTAAGTTTAGGGTGAGAGTTGGGTTAGGGGTTAGGTTTAGGTTAAGTTTATGGTAGGCTTAAAGTTAGGGTTAAGGTTAGGTTAGGGTTAGGGTCAGGGTTAGGATTAGAATTAGGTTTCGGGCGAGGGTTAGTGTCAGAGTTATTATAAGGGTTAGGTTTAGGGTTACAGATGGGCCAAGGTTAAGGTTAGGGTTAGGTTTAGGGGTAGGATTAGGGTTAAAGTTAGGGTTAGCTTTAGGTTAGGGATAGGGTGAAGTAAAGTAGGGTGAGGGTTAGGGTTATGGCTAAGGTTTGGGTTCGTTTTCAGGTTAGTGTTAAGTTTATGTTTAGGGTTAGGGTTAAGTTTATGGGTTCTGTTTAGTTTTAGGGTTAGGGTTAGATTTTAGGTTAGGGTTAAGTTAAGTGTAACAGTTAGGGTTACGATTTGTGTTAGGCATTGTGGTTGGGGTGAGTGTTAGGTTTATGGTTAGGGTTGGTAGATTTAGGATTATGGTTATGGTAAGGTGTTAGGGTTTAGAGGTGTAGTTTAGGGTTAGGGTTTGGGTGAGGGTTTCGGTTAGGCATTGTGGTTCTGGTCATGGTTAAGTTTGGTTCAGTGTTAGGGTTAGGTTTATGATTAGGTTTCGGGTTAGTGTTAGAGTTAGGATGAGGGATAGTGTTAAGGTTTAGCTTAGGTTTTGGTGTTATAGGTTAGGGTTTGCGTTAGGGTTAGTGTTATCTTTATGGCTTAGGGGTTTCAGGTTAGTGTTGTGGTTAGGGCTAGGGTTAGCATTAGGGTTAGGGTTGTGGGCTACGGTTAGGGGTTAGAGTGAAGGCTACGGTTAGTTTTACAGTTAAGGTGAGGGTTTAGGGTAAGTGTTATGATTAGGGTTAGAGTTCGAGTTAGGGTTAATTTTAGGGTTAGGGTTAGGTGTAGGGTAATATTTAGGTTTACGTCCAAGTTTAGGGTTAGAGTTAGTGCTGTATTTAGGGTTAGAGCTAGTGTTCTATTTAGGGTCAAGTTTAGAGTTAGGGTTAGGTTTAGGATTAGGATTATGTTTAGGGTTAGGGTTAGGTTCAGGGCTATCGTAAGGGTTAGCTTTAGGGTTTCAGATGGACTAGTGTTATGGTTAGAGTTAGGTTTAAGGTAAGGGTTTTGCTTAGGTTTAGGTTAGGGCTAAGGTTAGGGTTAGGGTTTGGATGATGTTTAGGCTAGGGTGAGGGTTATTTTTATGGTTAGGGCTGGAGTTTGGGTTTGTGCTCATGTTACTTTTAAGGTTAGGTTTAGGGTTTGGATTAGGGTTAGGGGTTATGTTTAGGGTTAGATTTACGAACAGGGTTAGTATTAGTGTGAAGTTCAGGTTAAGTGGGAGGGTTAGGATAAGGGTTAGGATTAGGGTTAGAATTATAATGTTAGACATTAGGTTTAGGGTGTTAGGTTTAGGTTCATGGTTAGGCTAGTCTTAAGTTTAAGGTTAATGTTAGGGTTAGGATTAGATTAGGGTTACTCTTCGTGTTAGAGTTAGGGTTAGGGATAAGTTTCGGGATAGCATTAGGTTTAGGGTTGGGGACACGGTTAAGGGTTAGGGTGTGTGTTAGTGTTAGTTTTACCGTTAAGGAGAGGGTTTAGGTTAATTGTTATGGTTAGGGTTAGAGTTAGAGTTAGGGTTAGGGTTAGGGTGAAGTTTCAGTTAATAGTGAGGGTTAGGGTTAAGGTTAGAGTTAGGGTTAAGGTTAGTGTCAGGGTTAGGTTTAGGGTTAGGGTTACGGTAGGGGTAAGGTTACTGTGAAGGCTAGGTTTACGGGAAAGGGTAGTGCTGGGTTAGGGTTAGGGTTACGTTTAGAGTTATTGTTAGGCTTAAGTTTAGGGTTAGGGTAGAGTTAATGTTAGGGTTAATTTTAGGGTTAGGGTAAGGGTTAGGTTTAGTTCAGGGATAGGGCTAGGATTAGGGATAGGGTTAGGATTGGGGGATGGGTTAGGGATTCTTGTGAGGGTTAGTGTCAGGTTTACAGTTAAGCTGATGTTTTAGTTTGTTACAGTTAGGGTTAGGGTTAGAGTTAGGGTTAGGATTAGGTTTATGCTTAGGATTAGGGTTAGGGTCAGGGTTAGGTGGAGATTTAGTGTCATGTTTAGGTTGTTTTTTTAGTTTTAGGGTTAGGCTTAGTGTGAAGTTTATTTTAATTATGAGGTTTAGGGTTAGGGGTTAGGGTTAGGTTATGTTTAGTTTTAGGTTTGGGGTTAGTGTTAGCGTTAGGGTTAGTTTTAGTTTTGGTTAGGGTTTGAATGAATTTAAGGTAGGTTTAGCGTTATGGTTAGGGTGAAATTTTGGTTAAGGGTGAGGGTTTGTTTTAGGTTTAGGGTTAGGGTTAGAGTTCGGGTGAGTGTTTAGGTTTAGGTTTAAGGTTAAGTTTAGGTTTAGGCTAATGATTAGGTTTAGAGTTAGGGTTAGGGGTTATTGATTCAGTAAGGTTTAGGGTAGGGTTCTGTTTAGGGTTAAGAATAGTGTTAGGGTAAGAGTTAGAGTTCCATTTACAGTTGAGTGTTTTGGGTGTTACTGTTAGGGTTAGGGCTAGGGTTACAGTTAGAGTTAGGGTTAGAGGTTAGGGTTAGGTGTAAGTTTATGGTAGCCTTAATGTTAGGTTAAGGTTAGGTTAGGGTTAGGGTCAGGGTTAGGATTAGGTTTAGGGTGAGGGTTAGGGTCAGAGATATTGTAAGGGTTAGGTTTAGGGTTACAAGTGGGCCATGGTTAAGGTTAGGGTTAGGTTTAGGGTTAAAGTTAGGGTTAGCTTTAGGTTAGGGATAGGATGAAGTTTAAGATAGGGTGAGGGTTAGGGTTATGGCTAAGGTTTGGGTTAGTTTTCGGGTTAGTGTTAAGGTTATGTTTAGGGTTAGGGTTAAGTTTATGGGTTGTGTTTAGTTTTAGGGTTAGGGTTAGATTTTAGGTTAGGGTTAAGTTTAGTGTAAACAGCTAAGGTTACGGTTTGTGTTAGGCATTGTGGTTGGGGTGAGGTTTAGGTTTAGGGTTAGGGTTGTGTATGCTTAGGATTATGGTTATGGTAAGGTGTTAGGGGTTAGAAGTGTAGTTTAGGGTTAAGGGTGGGTGGGGGTTCTGGTAAAGCATTGTGGTTCTGACCATGGTTAGGTTTGGTTTAGGGTTACGGTTAGGTTTATGATTAGGTTTCAGGTTAGTGTTCGAGTTAGAGTTAAGGTTTGGGTTAGGCTTTGGTGTTAGGGGTTAGGGTTTGGGTTAGGGTTAGGGTTATTGTTAGGGCTCAGGGGTTCAGGTTAGTGTTAGGGTTAGGGTTACGGATAGCATTAGGGTTAGGGTTGGGGATACGGTTAGGGGTTAGGGTGAGGGTTACGGTTACTTTTACAGTTTAGGTGAGGGTTTAGGTTAAGTGTCATCATTAGGGTTAGAGTTAGGGTTATGGTTAGGTGTAGGGCAATATTTAGGTTTAGGTGCCGGTTTAGTGTTAGAGTCAGTGTTCAATTTAGGGTCAAGGTTAGATTTAGGGTTAGGGTTAGGTTTAGGTCTAGGGTTAGGATTAGGTTTAGGGTTATGTTCAGGGCTATTGTAAGGGTTAGGTTTAGGGTTACATTTGGACTAGCATTATGGTTAGAGTTATGTTCAAGGATAGGGTTTGGGTTAGGTTTAGGTTTAAGGTTAGGGTTTGGATGAAGTTTAGGATAGGGTGAGGGTTATTTTTATGGTTTGGGCTAAAGTTTGGTTTTGTGTTCAGCTTAGTGTTAAGGTTAGGTTTAGGGTTCGGTTTTGGGTTAGGGGTTATGTTTAGGGTTTGGGTTACGCTTTGGTTTAGGGTTAGTGTGAAGTTTAGGTTAAGGGTGAGGGTTAGGATAAAGGTTAGGATTAGGTTTATGGTAAGGTGTTAGTGGTTAGAGGTGTAGTTTAGGGTTAGGGTTTGGGTGAGGGTTCCGGTTAGGAATTGTGGTTCTGGTCATGGTTGGGTTTGGTTTAGGTTTATGATTAGGTTTCGGGTTAGTGTTAGAGTTAGGGTGAGAGTTAGGGTTAAGGTTTGGATTAGGCTTTGGTGTTAGGGGTTAGGGTTTGTGTTAGAGTTAGGGTTATCGTTAGGGCTCAGGGGTTTCAGGTTAGTTTTAGGGTTAAGGTTAGGGATTGCATTAGGGTTAGGTTTGGGGATACGGTTAGGGGTTAGGGTGAGGGTTACGGTTAGTTTTACAGTTAGAGTGTGGGTTTAGGATAAGTGTTATGATTAGGGTTAGAGTTGGAGTTATTTTTAGGTTTAGGGTTAGGTGTAGGGGAAGATTTAGGTTTAGGTCCAGGTTTAGGGTTAGAGTTAGTGTTCTCTCTAGGGTCAAGGGTGCAGTTAGGGTTAGGTTAGGATTAGGCCTAGGGCTAGGATTAGGTTTAGGGTTAATTTCAGGGCTATTGTAACGGTTAGGTTTAGGGTTACAGATGGACTAGCGCTATGGTTAGAGGTAGGTTTAAGGTTAGGGTTTGGGTTAGGTTTAGGTTTAAGGTAGTGTTAGAGTTTGGATGAAGTTTAGGATAGGGTGAGGGTTATTTTTATGGTTAGGGCTAGAGTTTGGGTTTGTGTTCAGGTTAGCTTTAAGGCTAGGGTTCAGGTTAGGGTTAGGGGTTATGTTTAGGGTTAGGGTTATGTTTTGGTTTAGGGTTAGTGTGAAGTTTAGGTTAAGGGTGAGGGTTAGGATAAGAGTTAGAATTAGGGTTAGGATTATAGTTAGTGTTAGAGGTTAGATTTAGGATGCTAACGTTAGGTTTATGGTTAGGGTTGGGTTCATGTTAGAGTTAGGGTTAGATTAGGTTTAATGCTCGTGTTTGGGTTAGGGATAGGGTTACGGATAGCATTAGGTTTAGGTTTGGGGATACGGTTAGGGGTTAGGGTGAGGGTTGTGGTTAGGGTGTGGGTTAGGGTTAGGTTTACAGTTAAGGTGAGGGTTTAGGGTAAGTGTTATAGTTAGGGTTCGAGTTAGGGTTTGGGTTAGGTTTAGGGTGAAGTTTCAGTTAATAGTCAGGGTCAGGGTAAGGGTTAGGGTTAAGATTACAGTTAGGGTTAAGTTTAGTGTTAGGGTTAGGGTTAGGGTAGGGGTAAGGTTAGGGTTAAGGCTAGGTTTACGGTAAAGGGTAGGGCTAGGTTAGGGTTAGGTTTAGAGTTAGAGCTAGTACTAGGGTTTAGGGTAAGAGGTAGGGTCAGGTTTAGAGTTTTTGTTAGTTTTAGGGTGGAGTTAAGGTTAAGCTTAGCGTTAGGGTAAGTGTTAGGTTTAGGTCAGGGTTAAGGTTAGGATTAGGGATAGGGTTAGGGTTAGGGAAAGGGTTAGGTGTTCGTGGGAGGGTTAGTGTTAGGTTTACACTTAAGCTGATGTTTTACAGTGTTACGGTTAGGTCAGGGTTGTAGTTAGGGTTAGGATGAGGTTTAGGTTTAGGGCTATATTTAGGGGATAGTTTAGGGTTAGGTTTAGTTTTAGGGTTAAGGTTAGGCTTAGGTTTATCTTGAAATTTATGTTAAGGATGAGGGTTAGGGTTAGCGTTAGGGTTAGGTGTTTGGGTTAAGGTTAGGGTTAGGTTTAGGGTTTGGGTTAGGGTTAGGTGTTTCGTTTAATGTTAGGGTCAGGTTTAGGGTAAGGGTTAGGGTTCGGTTTAGGATCAGGCTTAGGGTTCGGATTAGAATTAGGGTTAGTGGTTAGGGTTAGGCTTAGGGTTAAGGTTAGGTTTAGGCTAAGCATCAGGATTTGATTCCAAGTTAGGTGTTAGTGTTTCGGTTAGGTTTAGGGTAGGGTTATATTTAGGGTTAGGTTAACAGTTAGATTTATGTTTACAGTTAAGGTGAGGGTTTTGGGTAAGTGTTACATTTAGGGTTAGGGTTAGGTTTAGGGCTAGGGCTAGGGTTAGGTTTAGATTTCAGGTTACAGGTTAGGGTTAGGTTCAAGTTTATGGTAGGGTAAAGTTACGGTTAAGGTTTGGTTAGGGTTAGGGTCAGGGTTAGGATTAAGATTAGGTTTAGGGTGAGGGTTAGGGTCAGAGTTATTGTAAGGGTTAGGTTTGGGGTTACAGGTGGGTCAAGGTTAAGGTTAGGGTCAGGGTTAAAGTTAGGGTGTGCTTTAGATTAGGGATAGGGTGAAGTTTAAGATAGGGTGAGGGTTAGGGTTATGGCTAAGGTTTGCTTGAGTTTTCAGGTTAGTGTTAAGGTTATGTTTAGGGTTAGAAATAAGTTTATGGGTTCTGTTTACTTTTAGGGTTAGGGGTAGATTTTAGGTTAGGGTTAAGTTCAGTGTTACGGTTAGGGTTAGGTTTACGGTTTGTGTTAGGCATTGTGGTTGGTGTGAGGATTAGGTTTAGGATTAGGGTTGGGTAGGGTTAGGATTCTGGTTATGGTAAGGTGTTAGGGATTAGAGTAGTAGTTTTGGGTTAGGGCTTGGGTGAGGGTTCCGGTTAGGCATTGTGGTTCTGGTCATGGTTAGGTTTGGTTTAGGGTTAGGGTTAGTTTTATGATTAGGTTTAGGGTTAGTGTTAGAGTTAGGGTTAGGCTTTGGTGCGAGGGGTTAGGTTTTGGGTTAGGGTTAGGGTTATCGCTAGGGCTTAGGTTTACAGGTGAGTGTTAGGGTTAGGGTTAGGGATAGCATTAGGGTTAGCTTTTGGGGGTACGGTTAGGGGTTAGGTGAGGGTTACAGTTAGTATTGCAGTTAAGGTTAGGTTTTAGGGCAAGTGTTAGGATTAGGGTTAGAGTTAGGGTTAGGTTTAGGGTTAGGTGCAGGGTAAGTTTTAGGTTTAAGTCCTGGTTTAGGGTTAGAGTTAGTGTTATATTTAGGGTCAAGTTTAGAGTTCGGGTTAGGTTTACGATTAGGTCTATTGTTGGGCTTAGGATTAGGGTTAGGTTCAGAGCTATTGTAAGGCTTAGGTTTAGGGTTACAGATGGACTAGCTTTACGGTTAGAGTTAGGTTTAAGGTTAGGGTTTGGGCTAGGTTTACGTTTACGATTATGGTTAGGGTTAGGATTTGGTTGAAGTTTAGCATAGGCTGAGGGTTACTTTTAGGGTTAGGGCTAGAGTTTGGGTTTGTGTTCAGGTTAGTGTTATGGTTAGATTTAGGGTCCAGTTTAGGTTTATGGGTTATGCTTAGTGTTAGGGTTAGTTTTAGGTTTAGGGTGAGTGTGAAGTTTAGGTTAAGGGTGAGAGTTAGGGTTAGGGTTAGGATTAGGGTTAGTGTTAGACTTTAGGTTTAGGGTGCTAGTTTTAGGTTTATGGTTAGGGTAGGTTTAAGTTTAGGGTTAATGTTAGGGTTAGTGTTAGATTAGGGTTACTGTTCGTGTTAGGGGTACAGTTAGGGTTAGGGATAGCATTAGGTTTAGGGTTAGGAATATAGTTAGGGGTTAGGGTGAGGGTTGGGGATATGGTGAGGGTTAGGTTTAGGTTTACAGTTAAGGTGAGGGTTTAGGGTAATTGTTATGGTTAGGGTTAGAGTTAGGGTCATGGTGAAGATTCAGTTAATAGTGGGGTTCAGGGTTAATGTTAGATTTAGGGTTAAGGTTAGTGTTAGGGTTAGGTTTAGGTTAGGGTTAGGTTTAGGTTAGGGTTAAGGTAGTGGTCAGGTTAGGGTTAAGACTATGTTTACGGTAACGTGTAAGGCTAGGTTAGGATTAGGTTTAGAGTTAGTGCTAGGGTTTAGGGTTAGGGTTAAGGTCAGGTTTAGAGTTATTGTTAGGTTTACGGTTAAGGTTAGGGTAGAGTTAAGGTTAAGGTTAAGTTTAAGGTTAAGGTAAGAGTTATGTTTACGTCAGGTTTAGGGTTAGGATGAGGGATAGGGTTAGGGAAATGGTTAGGGTTTCGTGGGAGGATTAGTGTTATGTTTATATTAAGCTGATGTTTTTGGGTGTTACAGTAACGTTTAGGGTTAGAGTTAGGTTAGGTTTAGAGTTAGGTCTAGAGTATGGTGATAGTGCTTTAGGCTTAGGTTTAGGGTGAAATTTAGGTTAAGGATGAGGGTTAGGGTTGGGGTAGGTGTTTGGATTAATGTTAGGGTCAGGTTTAGGGTTTGGGTTTAGAGTTCAGGTTAGATTCAGGGTTAGGGTTAGATTTAGGTTTAGGGTTAGGGTTAGGTTTAGTGTCAGTTTAGCTTAGGGTTAGGGTTTGAATGAAGTTAGGGTATGTTTAGGATTATGGTTAGTTTGAAATTTTGGTTAAGTGTGAGGGTTTGGTTTCGGGTTAGGGTTAGAGTTAGGGTTAGTGGTTAAGGTTAGGTTTAGGCTAAGCATTAGGGTTAGAGTTAGGGTTAGTGGTTAGTGTTTCAGTTAGGTTTAGGATAGGGTTATAATTAGGGTTAAGTTTAGGGTTACGGTAAGATTTAGATTTACGTTTACAGTTAAGGTGAGGGTTTTGCGTAACTGTTACGGTTAGGGTTAGGGCTAAGTTTAGGGTGAGAGTTGGGTTAGGGGTTAGGTTTAGGTTAAGTTTATGGTAGGCTTAAAGTTAGGGTTAAGGTTAGGTTAGGGTTAGGGTCAGGGTTAGGATTAGAATTAGGTTTCGGGGGAGGGTTAGTGTCAGAGTTATTATAAGGGTTAGGTTTAAGGTTACAGATGGGCGAAGGTTAAGGTTAGGGTTAGGTTTAGGGGTAGGATTAGGGTTAAAGTTAGGGTTAGCTTTAGGTTAGGGATAGGGTGAAGTAAAGTAGGGTGAGGGTTAGGGTTATGGCTAAGGTTTGGGTTCGTTTTCAGGTTAGTGTTAAGTTTATGTTTAGAGTTAGGGTTAAGTTTATGGGTTCTGTTTAGTTTTAGGGTTAGGGTTAGATTTTAGGTTAGGGTTAAGTGTAACAGTTAGGGTTATGATTTGTGTTAGGCATTGTGGTTGGGGTGAGTGTTAGGTTTATGGTTAGGGTTGGGTAGAGTTAGGATTATGGTTACGGTAAGGTGTTAGGGTGTAGAGGTGTAGTTTAGGGTTAGGGTTTGGGTGAGGGTTTCGGTTAGGCATTGTGGTTCTGGTCATGGTTAAGTTTGGTTCAGTGTTAGGGTTAGGTTTATGATTAGGTTTCGGATTAGTGTTAGAGTTAGGGTGAGGGATAGTGTTAAGGTTTAGGTTAGGTTTTGGTGTTATATTTTAGGGTTTGCGTTAGGGTTTGCGTTAGAAAGAAAAGAGAATAACAAGAGGCCTTTTCTCCCCGGCTGCTCTGCCAAGCCCTTCCAGCTAAAACTATGTCGTTGCTCCTCTGGAAGGATCCCTGCACCGTGACGTAGTTTTTTAGAAGAAGCCTTGCATTTCCAAGAGCAAATGAGGAATTCGTTGCAGAAAAGAGGACGGAAAGAAAGTTTCTCTTCTTCTGCCTGCTTTGGTCAGAGGACTGGATGAAGTCAGGGAGTTCTCCCTTTCACTGATAAACGTGCAGGCTGCTGTTGCCTGGGCGCTCTCTTCTTTGCAAAAGAGTCTGCAGTTCCACGCTTTGAACCGTGGAAAGGCGCCGGGCTCTGCTAAGATTTCCCCCGGCGCTTCCTTTGCCCTGGGCCAAAGCGAGCCTTCACAATAGCTGAACGTTAACACTGCATACTCGTTCTACTTCCAGAACAGGGCTACCGCGAGGCAGTTCTCTGGGGGAAAACGGCCCTTCGCGAAGGGCAGATCTTTCGAGCTCATTGCGGGAAAGCGAAAGCAAAGGACGCTTTTCTCCCTCCAACCGCTTTCGTCAGAGGAACGGGGGAAGTCACAGTGTTCTTTCTCTCACTGAGATACACACAATCTGACGTTGCCTCTGAGCTCCGTTGCTGGCAAAGAACTGAAACAGACATACATTCCTGTGGGGAAACACAGGGCTTTGCTAGGATTTCTCTAGGCAGTGTGTTTTCCCTGGGCCTCACTGTAGCAACACTATCTCGCCAGGGCAACACTGCATGGGATTTCCTCTGCCAGAAGAGAGCTGCTGCTTTGTAGTTTGTGCTGGGAAACCTTGCTTTGGCAAGTGCCAATTGACCGCATTCGGGCAGAAAGAAAAAAGAACAGCCAGAGGCCTTTTCTCCCCGGCTGCTCTGCCAAGTCCTTCCAGCTCAAACTATGTCGTTGCTCCTCTGGAAGGATCCCTGCACCGTGACGTAGTTTTTCAGAAGAAGCCTTGCGTTTGCAAGAGCAAATGAGGAATTCGTTGCAGGAAAGAGGACGGAAAGAAAGTTTCTCTCCTTCTGCCTGCTTTGCTCAGAGGACTGGATGAAGTCAGTGAGTTCTCCCTTTCACTGAGAAACGTGCAGGCTGCTGTTGCCTGTGCGCTCTCTTCTTTGCAAGAGTCTGCAGTTCCACGCTTTGAACCGTGGAAAGGCGCCGGGCTCTCCTAAGATTTCCCCCGGCGCTTCGTTTGCCCTGGGCCAAAGCGAGCCTTCACATTAGCTGAACACTAACACTGCTTACTCGTTCCACTTCCAGAACAGGGCTACCACGAGGCAGTTCTCCGGGGAAAACGGCCCTTCGCGAAGGGCAGATCTGTCGAGCTCATTGCGGGAAAGCGAAAGCAAAGGACGCTTTTCTCCCTCCAACCGCTTTTGTCAGAGGAACGGGGGAAGTCACAGTGTTCTTTCTCTCACTGAGATACACACAATCTGACGTTGCCTCTGAGGTGCGTTACTGGCAAACAAGTGAAATGGACATACATTCCTGTGGGGAAACACAGGGGTTTGCTAGGATTTCTCTAGGCATTGTGTTTTAAACCCCTAACAACAAAAAACACTAACCCCCTAACAACAACCAACATTAACCCCCTAACAACAAACAACTCTAACCCCCTAACAACAAACAATCCTAACCACCTAACAACAAACAACAATCACCCCCAAAAAACAAACTACCCTAAAACCCTAAAAACAAACAACAGTAAGCCCCTAACAACAAATAGTACTAAGCGACTAACAACAAAAAACACAACCCACTAACAACAGCCAACACTAACCCCCTAAAAACAAACAGCACTAACACCCGAACAACACCACTAAACCGCAACAAGAAACAACCCTAAACCCATAACAACAAGCAACACTAACCCCCTAACAACAAACAACATTAACATCCTAACAACAAACATCCCTAACCCCCTAACAGAAAACAACGCTAACCCCCTAAAAACAAACAACACGAACTCCCAACAACAAACAACTCTTACCCCCTAACAACAAACAACCCTAACCCCCTAACAACGAACAAAACTAACCCCCTAACAACCAACAACACTAACCCCCTAACCACAAAAAAAACTAACACCCTAACAACAAGGAACACTAAACCCCTAATAAGAAACTACCCTAACCCCGTAACAACAAACAACACTACCCCCCTAACAACGAACAACACTAAACCCCTAACGAGAAACTAACCTAACCCCGTTACAACAAACAACACTAAGCTCCTAACAACAAACAACCTTAACCCCCTAACAACGAACAATCCTAAACCCCTAACAACAAACAATCCTAACCCCCTAACAACCAACCAAACTAACCCACTAACCACAAACAACACTAACACCCTAACCACAAACAACACTAACCCCGCAAGAAGAAACAACACTAACCCCCTAACAACAAACAACACTAACAGCGTAACAACAAAAAGCACTAAACCCCAACAAGAAACAACTCTAAACCCCTAAATACAAACAACACTAACCCCTGACAACAACCCTAACCCCCTAACAACAAACAACCCTAACCCCCAACAACAAAGAACTTTAACCCACTAACACCAAACAACCCTAACCCCCTAACAACAAAGAACCCTAACTCTCTAAGAAGAAACAACACTAACCCCTTAACAACAAAAAACTCTGAACCCCTAACAACAAACAACACTAACCCACTGAAAACAAACAACCCTAAACCCCTAACAAAAAACAACCCTAACCCCCTAACAACCAACACTAACCCCCTAACAACAGTCCTAACCACCTAACAACAAACACTAAACCCCTAAAAAGAAACAACAATGAACCCCTGAAAACAAACAACACTCATCCCCGAAGAACAAACAACACTAACCCTCTAACAACAAACACTAACCTCTAAGAACAAAAACACTAACCCCCTAACAACAAACAACACTAACCCCCTAAAAACAAACAACACTAAACCCCTAACAACAAACAACACTAACCCCCTAATAACAAACACCACTAACACCCTAACAACAAACAACACTAACCCCCTAAAAACAAACAACACTAAACCCCTAAAAACAAACAACACTAACCCCCTAACAAGAAACAACACTAAACCCCTAACAACAAACAACACTAACCCCCTAATAACAAACACCACTAACACCCTAACAACAAACAACACTAACCCCCTAACAAGAAACAACACTAACCCCGTAACAACAAACAACCCTAACCCCCAAACAACAAACAACCCTAACCCCCTAACAACAAACAATCCTAACCCCCGAACAACCAACAACACTAACCCCCTAACCACAATAAACACTAACACCCGAACAACAAAAACAACTAAACCCCAACAAGAAACAACCCTAAAACCCTAATAACATACAACACTAACCCCCTAACAACAAACAACCCTAACCAAACAACAAACAAACATAACCCACTAACAACAAACAACACTAACACCCTAACAACAAACAACCCTAACGCCCTAACAACAAACAACACTAACCCCCTAACAACAAACAACCCTAACCCCCTAACAACAAACAACACTAACACCCTAACAACAAAAACCACTAAACCCCAACAAGAAACAACCCTAAACCCCTAACAACAAACACTAACCCCCTAACAACAACACTAAACCCCTAACAATAAACTACCCTAAACCCGTAACAACAAACAACACTAACCCCGTAACAACAAACAACCCTAACCCTCAAACAACAAACAACCCTAACCCCTAACAACAAACAATCCTAACCCCTGAACAACCAACAACACTAACCCCTAACCACAATAAACACTACCACCCTAACAACAAAAACCACTAAACCCCAACAAGAAATAACCCTAAACCCCTAACAACAAACAACACTAACCCCGTAACAACAAACAACCCTAACCAAACAACAAACAACCCTAACCCACTAACAACAAACAACACTAACACCCTAACAACAAACAACCCTAACCCCCTAACAACAAACAACACTAACACCCTAACAACAAACAACACTAACCCCCTAACAACAAACAACGCTAACCCCCTAACAACAAACAACCCTAAACCCCTAACATCAAAGAACAGTAACACCCTAACAACAAACAACCCTAACCCCCTAACAAAAAACACTAACCCCCAAGCAACAAACAACCCTAACTCTTAAAAACCAAAAACACTAACCCACTAACCACAAAGAACCCTAACCCACAATCAACAAACAACCCTAACACCCTAAAAACAAAAAACACTAACCCCCTAACAACAAACAACCCTAAACCCCTAACATCAAACAACACTAACCCCCTAACAACACAAAACACTAATACCCTAACAACAAACAACACTAACACCCTAACAACAAAAACCACTAAACCCCAACAAGAAACAACCCCAAACCCCTAACAACAAACAACACCACTCCCTAACAACAAACAACCCTAACCAAACAACAAAAAACTCTAACCCACTAACAACAAACAACACTAACACCCTAACAACAAACAATCCTAACCCCCTAACAACAAACAACACTAACACCCTAACAACAAACAACCCTAACCCCCTAACAAAAAACAACACTAACCCCCAACAACAAACAACCCTAAACCCCTAACATCAAACAACACTAACCCCCTAACAACACAAAACACTAACACCCTAACAACAAACAACAGTAACCCCGTAACGACAAACAACACTAACCCCCTAAAAACAAACAAACCTAAACCCCTAACATCAAACAACAATAACCCCCTAACAACACAAAACACTAACACCCTAACAACAAACAACACTAACACCCTAACAACAAAAACCACTAAACCCCAACAAGAAACAACCCTAAACCCCTAACAACAAACACTAACCCCCTAACAACAAACAACACTAAGCCCCTAACAAGAAACTACCCTAACCCCGTAACAACAAACAACGCTAACCCCCAAACAACAAACAACCCTAACCCCCAAACAACAAACAACGCTAACCCCCTAAAAACAAGCAACACTAACCCCCTAACAACAAACAACCCTAAACCCCTAACATCAAAGAACACTAACACCCTATCAAAAAAGAAAACTAACCCCCTAACAACAAACACTAACCCCCAAGCAACAAACAACCCTAACTCCTAAAAACCAAAAACACTAACCCACTAACAACAAACAACCCTAACCCACAATCAACAAACAACCCTAACACCCTAACAACAAAAAACACTAACCCCCTAACAACAAACAACCCTAAACCCCTAACATCAAACAACACTAACCCCCTAACAACACAAAACACTAATACCCTAACAACAAACAACACTAACACCCTAACAACAAAAACCACTAAACCCCAACAAGAAACAACCCCAAACCCCTAACAACAAACAACACCACTCCCTAACAACAAACAACCCTAACCAAACAACAAAAAACTCTAACCCACTAACAAAAAACAACACTAACACCCTATCAACAAACAATCCTAACCCCCTAACAACAAACAACACTAACACCCTAACAACAAACAACCCTAACCCCCTAACAAGAAACAACACTAACCCCCAACAACAAACAACCCTAAACCCCTAACATCAAAGAACACTAACACCCTAAGAAAAAACAACCCTAACCCCCAACAACAAACACTAACCCCCAAACAACAAACAAACCTAACCCCTAAAAACCAAAAACACTAAACAACTATCAACAAACAACCCTAACCCACTAACAACAAACAACCCTAACATCCTAACAACAAACAACACTAACACCCTAACAACAAACAACACTAACACCCCAACAACAAAAACCACTAAACCCCAACAAGAAACAACCCTAAACCCCTAACAACAAACAACACCACTCCCTAACAACAAACAACCCTAACCAAACAGCAAAAAACTCTAACCCACTAACAACAAACAACACTAACACCCTAACAAAAAACAACCCTAACCCACGAACAACAAACAACCCTAAACCACTAACAACAAACAACCCTAACACCCTAACAACAAACAACACTAACCTCATAACAACAAACAACACTAAACCCCTAACATCAAACAACACTAACCCCCTAACAACACAAAACACTAACACCCTAAGAACAAACAACACTAACACCCTAAGAACAAATACCACTAAACCCCAACAAGAAACAACCCTAAACCCCTAACAACAAACAACACTAACCTCATAACAACAAACAACCCTAAACCCCTAACATCAAACAACACTAACCCCCTAACAATACAAAACACTAACACCCTAAGAACAAACAGCACTAACACCCTAAGAACAAATACCACTAAACCGCAACAAGAAACAACCCTAAACCCCTAACAAAAAACACTAACCCCCTAACAGCAAACAACAGTAAACCCCTAACAACACAAAACACTAACACCCTAAGAACAAACAACACTAACACCCTAAGAACAAATACCACTAAACCCCAACAAGAAACAACCCTAAACCCCTAACAAAAAACACTAACCCCCTAACAACAAACAACAGTAAACCCCTAACAAGAAACTACCCTAACCCCGTAACAACAAACAACACTAACCCAGTAACAACAAACAACCCTAACACCCAAACAACAAACAACCCTAACCCCCTAACAACAAACAATCCTAACCCCCAAACAACCAACAACACTAACCCCCTAACCACAATAAACACTAACACCCTAACAACAAAAACCACTAAACCCCAACAAGAACCAACCTTAAACCCCTAACAACAAACAACCCTAAACCCCTAACAACAAACAACACTAACACCCTAACAAAAAACAACCCTAACCCCCTAACAACAAACAACACTAACACCCTAACAACAAACAACCCTAACCCCCTAACAACAAACAACACTAACCCCCTAACATCAAACAACCCTAAACCCCTAACATCAAAGAACACTAACACCCTAACAACAAACAACCCTAACCCACTAACAACAAACACTAACCCCCAAACAACAAACAACACTAACCCCTAAAAACCAAAAACACTAACCCACTAACAAGAAACAACCCTAACCCACTAACAACAAACAACCCTAACACCCTAGCAACAAACAACACTAACCCCATAACGTCAAACAACCCTAAACCCCTAACATCAAAAAACACTAACCCCCTAACAACACAAAACACTAAGACCCTAACAACAAACAACACTAACACCCTAACAACAAAAACCACTAAACCCCAACAAGAAACAACCCTAAACCCCTAACAACAAACAACACTAAACCCCAAACAAGAAACTACTCTAACCCCGTAACAACAAACAACACTAACCCCGTAACAACAAACAACCCTAACCCCCAAACAACAAACATCCCTAACCCCCTAAGAAAAAACAATCCTAACCCCCGAACAACCAACAACACTAACCCCCTAACCACAATAAACACTAACACCCCAACAACAAAAACAACTAAACCCCAACAAGAAACAACCCGAAACCCCTAACAACAAACAACACTAACCCCCTAACAACAAACAACCCTAACCAAACAACAAACAACCCTAACCCACTAACAACAAACAACACTAACACCCTAACAACAAACAACCCTAACCCCCTAACAACAAACAACACTAACCCCCTAACAACAAACAACCCTAACCCCCTAACAACAAACAACACTAACCCCCTAACAACAAACCACCCCAAACCCCTAACAACAAACACTAACCCCCAAACAACAAACAACCCTAAGCCACTAACAACAAACAACCCTAAACCCCTAACAACAAACACTAACCCCCTAACAACAAACAACACTAAACCCCTAACAAGAAACTACCCTAACCCCGTAACAACAAACAACACTAACCCCGTAACAACAAACAATTATAACCCCCAAACACCAAACAACCCTAAACCCCAAACAACAAACAACCCTAACCCCCTAACAAACAATACTAACCCCCGAACAACCAACAACACTAACCCCCTAACCACAATAAACACTAACACCCTAACAACAAAAACCACTAAACGCAAACAAGAAACAACCCTAAACCCCTAACAACAAACAACACTAACCCCCTAACAACAAACAACCCTAACCTAACAACAAAAAACCCTAACCCACTAACAACAAACAACACTAACACCCTAACAACAAACAACCCTAACTCCCTAACAACAAACAACACTAACACCCTAACAACAAACAACCCTATCCCCCTAAAAACAAACAACACTCACCCCCTAACAACAAACAACCCTAAACCCCTAACATCAAAGAACACTAACACCCTAACAACAAACAACCCTAAACCCCTAACATCAAGCAACACTAACCCACTAACAACACAAAACACTAACACCCGAACAACAAACAACACTAACACCCTAACAACAAAAACCACTAAGCCCGAACAAGAAACAACCCTAAACCCCTAACAACAAACAACACCACTCCCTAACAACAAACAACCCTAACCAAAGAGCAAAAAACTCTAACCCACTAACAACAAACAACACTAACACCCTAACAAAAAACAACTCTAACCCACGAACAACAAACAACCCTAAACCACTAACAACAAACAACCCTAACACCCTAACAACAAACAACACTAACCTAATAACAACAAACAACCCTAAACCCCTAACATCAAACAACACTAACCCCCTAACAACACAAAACACTAACACCCTAAGAACAAACAACACTAACACCCTAAGAACAAATACCACTAAACCCCAACAAGAAACAACCCTAAACCCCTAACAAAAAACACTAACCCCCTAACAACAAACAACAGTAAACCCCTAACAAGAAACTACCCTAACCCCGTAACAACAAACAACACTAACCCAGTAACAACAAACAACCCTAACACCCAAACAACAAACAACCCTAATCCCCTAACAACAAACAATCCTAACCCCCGAACAACCAACAACACTAACCCCTAACCACAATAAACACTAACACCCTAACAACAAAAACCACTAAACCCCAACAAGAAACAACCTTAAACCCCTAACAACAAACAACCCTAAACCCCTAACAACAAACAACACTAACACCCTAACAAAAAACAACCCTAACCCCCTAACAACAACCAACACTAACACCCTAACAACAAACAACCCTAACCCCCTAACAACAAACAACACTAACCCCCTAACATCAAACTACCCTAAACCCCTAACATCAAAGAACACTAACACCCTAACAACAAACAACCCTAACCCACTAACAACAAACACTAACCCCCAAACAACAAACAACACTAACCCCTAAAAACCAAAAACACTAACCCACTAACAAGAAACAACCCTACCCCACTAACAACAAACAACCCTAACACCCTAGCAACAAACAACACTAACCCCATAACGTCAAACAACCCTAATCCCCTAACATCAAACAACACTAACCCCCTAACAACACAAAACACTAACACCCTAACAACAAACAACACTAACACCCTAACAACAAAAACCACTAAACCCCAACAAGAAACAACCCTAAACCCCTAACAACAAACAACACTAAACCCCTAACAAGAAACTACTCTAACACCGTAACAACAAACAACACTAACCCCGTAACAACAAACAACCCGAACCCCCAAACAACAAACATACCTAACCCCCTAAGAAAAAACAATCCTAACCCCCGAACAACCAACAACACTAACCCCCTAACCACAATAAACATTAACACCCCAACAACAAAAACAACTAAACCCCAACAAGAAACAACCCGAAACCCCTAACAACAAACAACACTAACCCCCTAACAACAAACAACCCTAACCAAACAACAAACAACCCTAACCCACTAACAACAAACAACACTAACACCCTAACAACAAACAACCCTAACCCCCTAACAACAAACAACACTAACCCCCTAACAACAAACAACCCTAACCCCCTAACAACAAACAACACTAACCCCCTAACAACAAACAACCCCAAACCCCTAACAACAAACACTAACCCCCAAACAACAAACAACCCTAAGCCACTAACAACAAATAACCCTAAACCACTAACAACAAACAACCCTAACAACAAACACTAACCCCCTAATAACAAACAACCCTAAACCCCTAACATCAAACAACACTAACCCCCTAACAACACAAAACACTAACGCCCTAACAACAAACAACACTAACACCCTAACAACAAAAACCACTAAACCCCAACAAAGAAACAACCCTAAACCCCTAACAACAAACACTAACCCCCTAACAACAAACAACACTAAACCCCTAACAAGAAACTACCCTAACCCCGTAACAACAAACAACACTAACCCCCTAACAACAAACAACACTAACCAAACAACAAACAAACCTAACCCACTAACAAAAAACAACACTAACACCCCAGCAACAAACAACCCTAACCCCTAACAACAAACAACACTAACACCCTAACAACAAACAACCCTAACCCACTAACAACAAACAGCACTAACCCCCAACAACAAACAACCCTAAACCCCTAACATCAAAGAACAGAAACACCCTAACAACAAACAACACTAACCCCCTAACAAAATACAACCCTAAACCCTAACATCAAAGAACACTAACACCCTAACAACAAACAACCCTAACCCCCTAACAACAAACTCGAACCCCCAAACAACAAACAATCCTAACCCCTAAAATCCAAAAACACTAACCCACTAACAACAAACAACCCTAACCCACTAACAACAAAAAACCCTCACACCCCAAAAACAAACAACACTATCACCCTAACAACAAACAACCCTAAACCCCTAACATCAAACAACACTAACCCCCTAACAACACAAAACACTAACACACTAACAACAAACAACAGTAACCCCGTAACGACAAACAACACTAACCCCCTAAAAACAAACAACCCTAAACACCTAACATCTAACAACACTAACCACCTAACAACACAAAACACTAACACCATAACAACAAACAACACTAACACCCTAACAACAAAAACCACTAAACCCCAACAAGAAACAACCCTAAACCCCTAACAACAAACACTCACCCCCTAACAACAAACAACACTAAACCCCTAACAAGAAACTACCCTAACCCCGTAACAACAAACAACACTAACCCCGTAACAACAAACAACGCTAACCCCCAAACAACAAACAACCCTAACCCCCAAACAACAAACAACGCTAACCCCCTAAAAACAAACAACACTAACCCCCTAACAACAAACAACCCTAAACCCCTAACATCAAAGAACACTAACACCCTATCAACAAACAAAACTAACCCCCTAACAACAAACACTAACCCCCAAGCAACAAACAACCCTAACTCCTAAAAACCAAAAACACTAACCCACTAACAACAAACAACCCTAACCCACAATCAACAAACAACCCTAACACCCTAACAACAAAAAACACTAACCCCCTAACAACAAACAACCCTAAACCCCTAACATCAAACAACACTAACCCCCTAACTACACAAAACACTTATACCCTAACAACAAACAACACTAACACCCTAACAACAAAAACCACTAAACCCCAACAAGAAATAACCCTAAACCCCTAACAACAAACACTAACCCCCTAACAACAAACAACACTAAACCCCTAACAAGAAACTACCCTAACCCCATAACAACAAACAACCCTAACCCCGTAACAACAAACAACCCTAACCCCTAAACAACAAACAACCATAACCCCCTAACAACAAACAATCCTAACCCCCGAACAACCAACAACACTAACCCCCTAACCACAGTAAACACTAACACCCTAACAACAAAAACCACTAAACCCCAACAAGAAACAACCCTAAACCCCTAACAACAAACAACACTAACCCCCTAACAACAAACAACCCTAACCAAACAACAAAAAACCCTAAACCACTAACAACAAAAAACACTAACACCCTAACAACAAACAACCATAACCCCCTAACAACAAACAACACTAACACCCTAACAACAAACAACCCTAACCCCCTAACAACAAACCCTAACCCCCAAACAACAAACAACCCTAACCCCTAAAAACCAAAAACACTAACCCACTAACAACAAACAACCCTAAACCACTAACAACAAACAACACTAACACCCTAACAACAAACAACACTAACCCCCTAACAACAAACAACCCTAAACCCCTAACATCAAACAACACTAACCCCCTAACAACACAAAACACTAACACCCTAACAACAAACAACACTAACACCCGAACAACAAAAACCACTAAACCCCAACAAGAAACAACCCTAAACCCGTAACAACAAACACTAACCCCCTAACAACAAACAACACTAAACCCCTAACAAGAAACTACCCTAACCCCGTAACAACAAACAACACTAACCCCGTAACAACAAACAATCCTAACCCCCAAACAACAAACAACCCTAAGCCCCAAACAACAAACAACCCTAACACCCTAACAACAAACCATCCTAACCCCCGAACAACCAACAACACTAACCCCCTAACCACAATAAACACTAACACCCTAACAACCAAAACCACTAAACGCAAACAAGAAACAACCCTAAACCCCTAACAACAAACAACACTAACCCCCTAACAACAAACAACCCTAACCAAACAACAAAAAACCCTAACCCACTAACAACAAACAACACTAACACCCTAACAACAAACAACCCTAACTCCCTAACAAACAACACTAACACCCTAAGAACAAATACCACTAAACCCCAACAAGAAACAACCCTAAACCCCTAACAAAAAACACTAACCCCCTAACAGCAAACAACAGTAAACCCCTAACAAGAAACTACCCTAACCCCGTAACAACAAACAACACTAACCCCGTAACAAGGAACAACCCTAACCCCCTAACAACAAAGAACACTAACACCCTAACAACAAACAACCCTAACCCCCTAACAACAAACAACCCTAAACGCCTAACATCAAACAACACTAACACCCTAACAACACAAACCACTAACACCCTAACAACAAACAACCCTAACCCCCTAACAACAAACAACACTAACCCCCAACAACAAACAACCCTAAACCCCTAACATCAAAGAACACTAACACCCTAAGAACAAACAACCCTAACCCCCAACAACAAACACTAACCCCCAAACAACAAACAAACCTAACCCCTAAAAACCAAAAACACTAAACCACTAACAACAAACAACCGTAACCCACTAACAACAAACAACCCTAACATCCTAACAACAAACAACACTAACACCCTAACAACAAACAACACTAACACCCTAACAACAAAAACCACTAAAACCCAACAAGAAAAAACCCTAAACCCCTAATAACAAACACTATCCCCCTAACAAGAAACAACACTAAACCCCTAACAAGAAACTACCCTAACCCCATAACAACAAACAACACTAACCCCGTAACAACAAACAACACTAACTCCCAAATAACAAACAACCCTCACCCCCTAACAACAAACAATCCTAACTCCCGAACAACCAACAACACTAACACCCTAACCACAATAAACACTAACACCCTAACAACAAAAAGCACTAAACCCCAACAAGAAAAAACCCTAAACCCCTAACAACAAACACTAACCCCTAACAACAAACAACACTAACCCCGTAACAACAAACAACACTAACTCCCTAACAACAAACAACGCTAACCAAACAACAAACAAACCTAACCCACTAACAAAAAACAACACTAACACCCCAGCAACAAACAACCCTAACCCCTAACAACAAACAACACTAACACCCTAACAACAAACATCCCTAACCCACTAACAACAAACAGCACTAACCCCCTAACAACAAACAACCCTAAACCCCTAACATCAAAGAACAGAAACACCCTAACAACAAACAACACTAACCCCCTAACAAAAAACAACCCTAAACCCCTAACATCAAAGAACACTAACACCCTAACAACAAAAAACCCTAACCCCCTAACAACAAACACTAACCCCCAAACAACAAACAAGCCTAACCCCTAAAATCCAAAATCACTAACCCACTAACAACAAACAACCCTAACCCACTAACAACAAAAAACCCTCACACCCCAAAAACAAACAACACTATCCCCCTAACAACAAACTACCCTAAACCCCTAACATCAAACAACACTAACCCCCTAACAACACAAAACACTAACACCCTAACAACAAACAACAGTAACCCCGTAACGACAAACAACACTAACCCCCTAAAAACAAACAACCCTAAACCCCTAACATCAAACAACACTAACCCCCTAACAACACAAAACACTAACACCCTAACAACAAACAACACTAACACCCTAACAACAAAAACCACTAAACCCCAACAAGAAACAACCCTAAACCCCTAACAACAAACACTAACCCCCTAACAACAAACAACACTAAGCCCCTAACAAGAAACTACCCTAACCCCGTAACAATAAACAACACTAACCCCGTAACAACAAACAACGCTAACCCCCAAACAACAAACAACCCTAACCCCCAAACAACAAACAACGCTAACCCCCTAAAAACAAACAACACTAACCCCCTAACAACAAACAACCCTAAACCCCTAACATCAAAGAACACTAACACCCTATCAACAAACAAAACTAACCCCCTAACAACAAACACTAACCCCCAAGCAACAAACAACCCGAACTCCTAAAAACCAAAAACACTAACCCACTAACAACAAACAACCCTAACCCACAATCAACAAACAACCCTTACACCCTAACAACAAAAAACACTAACCCCCTAACAAGAAACTACCCTAAACCCCTAACATCAAACAACACTAACCCCCTAACAACACAAAACACTAATACCCTAACAACAAACAACACTAACACCCTAACAACAAAAACCACTAAACCCCAACAAGAAACAACCCCAATGCCCTAACAACAAACAACACCACTCCCTAACAACAAACAACCCTAACCAAACAACAAAAAATTCTAACCCACTAACAACAAACACTAACACCCTAACAACAAACAATCCTAACACCCTAACAACAAACAACACTAACACCCTAACAACAAACAACCCTAACCCCCTAACAACAAACAACACTAACCCCCAACAACAAACAACCCTAAACCCCTAACATCAAAGAACACTAACACCCTAAGAACAAACAACCCTAAACCCCAACAACAAACACTAACCCCCAAACAACAAACAAACCTAACCCCTAAAAACCAAAAACACTAAACCACTAACAACAAACAACCCTAACCCACTAACAACAAACAACCCTAACATCCTAACAACAAACAACACTAACACCCTAACAACAAACAACACTAACACCCTAACAACAAAAACCACTAAAACCCAACAAGAAAAAACCCTAAACCCCTAATAACAAACACTATCCCCCTAACAACAAACAACACTAAACCCCTAACAAGAAACTACCCTAACCCCATAACAACAAACAACACTAACCCCGTAACAACAAACAACACTAACTCCCAAATAACAAACAACCCTAACCCCCTAACAACAAACAATCCTAACTCCCGAACAACCAACAACACTAACCCCCTAACCACAATAAACACTAACACCCTAACAACAAAAACCACTAAACCCCAACAAGAAACAACCCTAAACCCCTAACAACAAACACTAACCCCCTAACAACAAACAACACTAAACCCCTAACAACAAACAACACTAACCCCCTAACAACAAACAACCCCAAACACCTAACAACAAACACTAACCCCCAAACAACAAACAACCCTAAGCCACTAACAAAAAATAACCCTAAACCACTAACAACAAACAACCCTAACACCCTAACAACAAACACTAACCCCCTAACAACAAACAACCCTAAACCCCTAACATCAAACAACACTAACCCCCTAACAACACAAAACACTAACACCCTAACAACAAACAACACTAACACCCTAACAACAAAAACCACTAAACCCCAACAAGAAACAACCCTAAACCCCTAACAACAAACACTAACCCCCTAACAACAAACAACACTAAACCCCTAACAAGAAACTACCCTAACCCCGTAACAACAAACAACACTAGCCCCCTAACAACAAACAACGCTAACCAAACAACAAACAAACCTAACCCACTAACAAAAAACAACACTAACACCCCAGCAACAAACAACCCTAACCCCTAACAACAAACAACACTAACACCCTAACAACAAACAACCCTAACCCACTAACAACAAACAGCACTAACCCCCTAACAACAAACAACCCTAAACCCCTAACATCAAAGAACAGAAACACCCTAACAAGAAACAACACTAACCCCCTAACAAAAAACAACCCTAAACCCCTAACATCAAAGAACACTAACACCCTAACAACAAAAAACCCTAACCCCCTAACAACAAACACTAACCCCCAAACAACAAACAATCCTAACCCCTAAAATCCAAAAACACTAACCCACTAACAACAAACAACCCTAACCCACTAACAACAAAAAACCCTCACACCCCAAAAACAAACAACACTATCCCCCTAACAACAAACAACCCTAAACCCCTAACATCAAACAACACTAACCCCCTAACAACACAAAACACTAACACCCTAACAACAAACAACAGTAACCCCGTAACGACAAACAACACTAACCCCCTAAAAACAAACAACCCTAAACCCCTAACATCAAACAACACTAACCCCCTAACAACACAAAACACTAACACCCTAACAACAAACAACACTAACACCCTAACAACAAAAACCACTAAACCCCAACAAGAAACAACCCTAAACCCCTAACAACAAACACTAACCCCCTAACAACAAACAACACTAAGCCCCTAACAAGAAACTACCCTAACCCCGTAACAACAAACAACACTAACCCCGTAACAACAAACAACGCTAACCCCCAAACAACAAACAACCCTAACCCCCAAACAACAAACAACGCTAACCCCCTAAAAACAAACAACACTAACCCCCTAACAACAAACAAACCTAAACCCCTAACATCAAAGAACACTAACACCCTATCAAGAAACAAAACTAACCCCCTAACAACAAACACTAACCCCCAAGCAACAAACAACCCTAACTCCTAAAAACCAAAAACACTAACCCACTAACAACAAACAACCCTAACCCACAATCAACAAACAACCCTAACACTCTAACAACAAAAAACACTAACCCCCTAACAACAAACAACCCTAAACCCCTAACATCAAACAACACTAACCCCCTAACAACACAAAACACTAATACCCTAACAACAAACAACACTAACACCCTGACAACAAAAACCACTAAACCCCAACAAGAAACAACCCCAAACCACTAACAACAAACAACACCACTCCCTAACAACAAACAACCCTAACCAAACAACAAAAAACTCTAACCCACTAACAACAAACAACACTAACACCCTAACAACAAACAATCCTAACCCCCTAACAACAAACAACACTAACACCCTAACAACAAACAACCCTAACCCCCTAACAACAAACAACACTAACCCCCAACAACAAACAACCCTAAACCCCTAACATCAAAGAACACTAACACCCTAAGAACAAACAACCCTAACCCCCAACAACAAACACTAACCCCCAAACAACAAACAAACCTAACCCCTAAAAACCAAAAACACTAAACCACTAACAACAAACAACCCTAACCCACTAACAACAAACAACCCTAACATCCTAACAACAAACAACACTAACACCCTAACAACAAACAACACTAACACCCTAACAACAAAAACCACTAAAACCCAACAAGAAAAAACCCTAAACCCCTAATAACAAACACTATCCCCCTAACAACAAACAACACTAAACCCCTAACAAGACACTACCCAAACCCCATAACAACAAACAACACTAACCCCGTAACAACAAAAACACTAACTCCCAAATAACAAACAACCCTAACCCCCTAACAACAAACAATCCTAACTCCCGAACAACCAACAACACTAACACCCTAACCACAATAAACACTAACACCCTAACAACAAAAACCACTAAACCCCAACAAGAAACAACCCTAAACCCCTAACAACAAACACTAACCCCCTAACAACAAACAACACTAAACCCCTAACAAGAAAGTACCCTAACTCCGTAACAACAAACAACACTAACCCGGTAACAACAAACAACCATAACCCCCAAACAACAAACAACCCTAACCCCCTAACAACAAACAGCACTAACCGCCTAACAACAAAGAACCCTAAACCCCTAACATCAAACAACACTAACACCCGAACAACAAACAACCCTAACCCCCTAACAACAAACACTAACCCCCAAACAACAAACAACCCTAACCCCTAAAAACCAAAAACACTAACCCACTAACAACAAACAACCCTAACCCCCTAACAACAAACAATCCTAACCCCCGAACAACCAACAACACTAACCCCCTAACCACAATAAACACTAACACCCTAACAACAAAAACCACTAAACCCCAACAAGAAACAACCCTAAACCCATAACAACAAACAACACTAACCCCCTAACAACAAACAACCCTAACCAAACAATAAACAACCCTAACCAACTAACAACAAACAACACTAACACCCTAAAAACAAACAACACTAACCCCCTAACAACAAACAACCCTAAACCCCTAACATCAAAGAACAGAAACACCCTAACAACAAACAACACTAACCCCCTAACAAAAAACAACCCTAAACCCCTAACATCAAAGAACACTAACACCCTAACAACAAAAAACCCTAACCCCCTAACAACAAACACTAACCCCCAAACAACAAACAAGCCTAACCCCTAAAATCCAAAAACACTAACCCACTAACAACAAACAACCCTAACCCACTAACAACAAAAAACCCTCACACCCCAAAAACAAACAACACTATCCCCCTAACAACAAACTACCCTAAACCCCTAACATCAAACAACACTAACCCCCTAACAACACAAAACACTAACACCCTAACAACAAACAACAGTAACCCCGTAACGACAAACAACACTAACCCCCTAAAAACAAACAACCCTAAACCCCTAACATCAAACAACACTAACCCCCTAACAACACAAAACACTAACACCCTAACAACAAACAACACTAACACCCTAACAACAAAAACCACTCAACCCCAACAAGAAACAGCCCTAAACCCCTAACAACAAACACTAACCCCCTAACAACAAACAACACTAAGCCCCTAACAAGAAACTACCCTAACCCCGTAACAATAAACAACACTAACCCCGTAACAACAAACAACGCTAACCCCCAAACAACAAACAACCCTAACCCCCAAACAACAAACAACGCTAACCCCCTAAAAACAAACAACACTAACCCCCTAACAACAAACAACCCTAAACCCCTAACATCAAAGAACACTAACACCCTATCAACAAACAAAACTAACCCCCTAACAACAAACACTAACCCCCAAGCAACAAACAACCCGAACTCCTAAAAACCAAAAACACTAACCCACTAACAACAAACAACCCTAACCCGCAATCAACAAACAACCCTTACACCCTAACAACAAAAAACACTAATCCCCTAACAAGAAACTACCCTAAACCCCTAACATCAAACAACACTAACCCCCTAACAACACAAAACACTAATACCCTAACAACAAACAACACTAACACCCTAACAACAAAAACCACTAAACCCCAACAAGAAACAACCCCAATGCCCTAACAACAAACAACACCACTCCCTAACAACAAACAACCCTAACCAAACAACAAAAAATTCTAACCCACTAACAACAAACACTAACACCCTAACAACAAACAATCCTAACACCCTAACAACAAACAACACTAACACCCTAACAACAAACAACCCTAACCCCCTAACAACAAACAACACTAACCCCCAACAACAAACAACCCTAAACCCCTAACATCAAAGAACACTAACACCCTAAGAACAAACAACCCTAAACCCCAACAACAAACACTAACCCCCAAACAACAAACAAACCTAACCCCTAAAAACCAAAAACACTAAACCACTAACAACAAACAACCCTAACCCACTAACAACAAACAACCCTAACATCCTAACAACAAACAACACTAACACCCTAACAACAAACAACACTAACACCCTAACAACAAAAACCACTAAAACCCAACAAGAAAAAACCCTAAACCCCTAATAACAAACACTATCCCCCTAACAACAAACAACACTAAACCCCTAACAAGAAACTACCCTAACCCCATAACAACAAACAACACTAACCCCGTAACAACAAACAACACTAACTCCCAAATAACAAACAACCCTAACCCCCTAACAACAAACAATCCTAACTCCCGAACAACCAACAACACTAACCCCCTAACCACAATAAACACTAACACCCTAACAACAAAAACCACTAAACCCCAACAAGAAACAACCCTAAACCCCTAACAACAAACACTAACCCCCTAACAACAAACAACACTAAACCCCTAACAACAAACAACACTAACCCCCTAACAACAAACAACCCCAAACACCTAACAACAAACACTAACCCCCAAACAACAAACAACCCTAAGCCACTAACAAAAAATAACCCTAAACCACTAACAACAAACAACCCTAACACCCTAACAACAAACACTAACCCCCTAACAACAAACAACCCTAAACCCCTAACATCAAACAACACTAACCCCCTAACAACACAAAACACTAACACCCTAACAACAAACAACACTAACACCCTAGCAACAAAAACCACTAAACCCCAACAAGAAACAACCCTAAACCCCTAACAACAAACACTAACCCCCTAACAACAAACAACACTAAACCCCTAACAAGAAACTACCCTAACCCCGTAACAACAAACAACACTAGCCCCCTAACAACAAACAACGCTAACCAAACAACAAACAAACCTAACCCACTAACAAAATCAACACTAACACCCCAGCAACAAACAACCCTAACCCCTAACAACAAACAACACTAACACCCTAACAACAAACAACCCTAACCCACTAACAACAAACAGCACTAACCCCCTAACAACAAACAACCCTAAACCCCTAACATCAAAGAACAGAAACACCCTAACAAGAAACAACACTAACCCCCTAACAAAAAACAACCCTAAACCCCTAACATCAAAGAACACTAACACCCTAACAACAAAAAACCCTAACCCCCTAACAACAAACACTAACCCCCAAACAACAAACAATCCTAACCCCTAAAATCCAAAAACACTAACCCACTAACAACAAACAACCCTAACCCACTAACAACAAAAAACCCTCACACCCCAAAAACAAACAACACTATCCCCCTAACAACAAACAACCCTAAACCCCTAACATCAAACAACACTAACCCCCTAACAACACAAAACACTAACACCCTAACAACAAACAACAGTAACCCCGTAACGACAAACAACACTAACCCCCTAAAAACAAACAACCCTAAACCCCTAACATCAAACAACACTAACCCCCTAACAACACAAAACACTAACACCCTAACAACAAACAACACTAACACCCTAACAACAAAAACCACTAAACCCCAACAAGAAACAACCCTAAACCCCTAACAACAAACACTAACCCCCTAACAACAAACAACACTAAGCCCCTAACAAGAAACTACCCTAACCCCGTAACAACAAACAACACTAACCCCGTAACAACAAACAACGCTAACCCCCAAACAACAAACAACCCTAACCCCCAAACAACAAACAACGCTAACCCCCTAAAAACAAACAACACTAACCCCCTAACAACAAACAAACCTAAACCCCTAACATCAAAGAACACTAACACCCTATCAAGAAACAAAACTAACCCCCTAACAACAAACACTAACCCCCAAGCAACAAACAACCCTAACTCCTAAAAACCAAAAACACTAACCCACTAACAACAAACAACCCTAACCCACAATCAACAAACAACCCTAACACTCTAACAACAAAAAACACTAACCCCCTAACAACAAACAACCCTAAACCCCTAACATCAAACAACACTAACCCCCTAACAACACAAAACACTAATACCCTAACAACAAACAACACTAACACCCTGACAACAAAAACCACTAAACCCCAACAAGAAACAACCCCAAACCACTAACAACAAACAACACCACTCCCTAACAACAAACAACCCTAACCAAACAACAAAAAACTCTAACCCACTAACAACAAACAACACTAACACCCTAACAACAAACAATCCTAACCCCCTAACAACAAACAACACTAACACCCTAACAACAAACAACCCTAACCCCCTAACAACAAACAACACTAACCCCCAACAACAAACAACCCTAAACCCCTAACATCAAAGAACACTAACACCCTAAGAACAAACAACCCTAACCCCCAACAACAAACACTAACCCCCAAACAACAAACAAACCTAACCCCTAAAAACCAAAAACACTAAACCACTAACAACAAACAACCCTAACCCACTAACAACAAACAACCCTAACATCCTAACAACAAACAACACTAACACCCTAACAACAAACAACACTAACACCCTAACAACAAAAACCACTAAAACCCAACAAGAAAAAACCCTAAACCCCTAATAACAAACACTATCCCCCTAACAACAAACACTAAACCCCTAACAAGACACTACCCAAACCCCATAACAACAAACAACACTAACCCCGTAACAACAAAAACACTAACTCCCAAATAACAAACAACCCTAACCCCCTAACAACAAACAATCCTAACTCCCGAACAACCAACAACACTAACACCCTAACCACAATAAACACTAACACCCTAACAACAAAAACCACTAAACCCCAACAAGAAACAACCCTAAACCCCTAACAACAAACACTAACCCCCTAACAACAAACAACCCTAACCAAACAACAAACAAACCTAACCCACCAACAACAAACAACACTAACACCCTAACAACAAACAACCCTAACCCCCTAACAACAAACAACACTAACCCCCTAACATCAAACAACCCTAAACCCCTAACATCAAAGAACACTAACACCCTAACAGCAAACAACCCTAACCCACTAACAACAAACACTAACCCCCAAACAACAAACAACACTAACCCCTAAAAACCAAAAACACTAACCCACTAACAACAAACAACCCTAACCCACTAACAACAAACAACCCTAACACCCTAGCAACAAACAACACTAACCCCATAACATCAAACAACCCTAAACCCCTAACATCAAACAACACTAACCCCCTAACAACACAAAACACTAACACCCTAACAACAAACAACACTAACACCCTAACAACAAAAACCACTAAACCCCAACAAGAAACAACCCTAAACCCCTAACAACAAACAACACTAAACCCCTAACAAGAAACTACCCTAACCCCGTAACAACAAACAACACTAACCCCGTAACAACAAACAACCCTAACCCACAAACAACAAACATCCCTAACCCCCTAACAAAAAACAATCCTAACCCCTGAACAACCAACAACACTAACCCCCTAACCACAATAAACACTAACACCCTAACAACAAAAACGACTAAACCCCAACAAGAAACAACCCTAAACCCCTAACAACAAACAACACTAACCCCCTAACAACAAACAACCCTAACCAAACAACAAACAACCCTAACCCACTAACAACAAACAACACTAACACCCTAACAACAAACAACCCTAACCCCCTAACAACAAACAACACTAACACCCTAACAACAAACAACCCTAACCCCCTAACAACAAACAACACTAACCCCCTAACAACAAACAACCCCAAACCCCTAACAACAAACACTAACCCCCAAACAACAAACAACCCTAAGCCACTAACAACAAATAACCCTAAACCACTAACAAAAAACAACCCTAACACCCTAACAACAAACACTAACCCCCTAACAACAAACAACCCTAAACCCCTAACATCAAACAACATTAACCCCCTAACAACACAAAACACTAACACCCTAACAACAAACAACACTAACACCCTAACAACAAAAACCACTAAACCCCAACAAGAAACAACCCTAAACCCCTAACAACAAACACTAACCCCCTAACAACAAACAACACTAAACCCCTAACAAGAAACTACCCTAACCCCGTAACAACAAACAACACTAACCCCCAACAACAAACAACCCTAAACCCCTAACATCAAAGAACACTAACACCCTAAGAACAAACAACCCTAACCCCCAACAACAAACACTAACCCCCAAACAACAAACAAACCTAACCCGTATAAACCAAAAACAGTAAACCACTAACAACAAACAACCCTAACCCACTAACAACAAACAACCCTAACATCCTAACAACAAACAACACTAACACCCTAACAACAAACAACACTAACACCCTAACAACAAAAACCACTAAAACCCAACAAGAAAAAACCCTAAACCCCTAATAACAAACACTATCCCCCTAACAACAAACAACACTAAACCCCTAACAAGAAACTACCCTAACCCCATAACAACAAACAACACTAACCCCGTAACAACAAACAACACTAACTCCCAAATAACAAACAACCCTCACCCCCTAACAACAAACAATCCTAACTCCCGAACAACCAACAACACTAACCCCCTAACCACAATAAACACTAACACCCTAACAACAAAAACCACTAAACCCCAACAAGAAACAACCCTAAACCCCTAACAACAAACACTAACCCCCTAACAACAAACAACACTAACCCCCTAACAACACACAACCCTAAGCCCTAAAAACCAAAAACACTAACACACTAACAACAAACAACCCTAACCCACTAACAACAAACAACCCTAACATCCTAACAACAAACAACACTAACACCCTAACATCAAACAAAACTAACACCCTAACAACAAAAACCACTAAAACCCAACAAGAAAAAACCCTCAACCCCTAACAACAAACACTAACCCCCTAACAACAAACAACACGAAACCCCTAACAAGAATCTACCCTAACCCCGTAACAACAAACAACACTAACCCCCAAACAACAAACAACCCTAACCCCCTAACAACAAACAATCCTAACCCCCGAACAACCAACAACACTAACCCCCTAACCACAATAAACACTAACACCCGAACAACAAAAACCACTAAACCCCAACAAGAAACAACCTTAAACCCCTAACAACAAACAACCCTAAACCCCTAACAACAAACAACACTAACACCCTAACAAAAAACAACCCTAACCCCCTAACAACAAACAACACTAACACCCTAACAACAAACAACCCTAACCCCCTAACAACAAACAACACTAACCCCCTAACATCAAACAACCCTAAACCCCTAACATCAAAGAACACTAACACCCTAACAGCAAACAACCCTAACCCACTAACAACAAACACTAACCCCCAAACAACAAACAACACTAACCCCTAAAAACCAAAAACACTAACCCACTAACAACAAACAACCCTAACCCACTAACAACAAACAACCCTAACACCCTAGCAACAAACAACACTAACCCCATAACATCAAACAACCCTAAACCCCTAACATCAAACAACACTAACCCCCTAACAACACAAAACACTAACACCCTAACAACAAACAACACTAACACCCTAACAACAAAAACCACTAAACCCCAACAAGAAACAACCCTAAACCCCTAACAACAAACACTAACCCCCTAACAACAAACAACACTAAACCCCTAACAACAAACAACACTAACCCCCTAACAACAAACACCCCAAACCCCTAACAACAAACAAAAACCCCCAAACTACAAACAACCCTAAGCCACTAACAACAAATAACCCTAAACCACTAACAACAAACAACCCTAACACCCTAACAACAAACACTAACCCCCTAACAACAAACAACCCTAAACCCCTAACATCAAACAACACTAACCCCCTAACAACACAAAACACTAACACCCTAACAACAAACAACACTAACACCCTAACAACAAAAACCACTAAACCCCAACAAGAAACAACCCTAAACCCCTAACAACAAACACTAACCCCCTAACAACAAACAACACTAAACCCCTAACAAGAAACTACCCTAACCCCGTAACAACAAACAACACTAACCCCCTAACAACAAACAACGCTAACCAAACAACAAACAAACCTAACCCACTAACAAAAAACAACACTAACACCCCAGCAACAAACAACCCTAACCCCTAACAACAAACAACACTAACACCCTAAGAACAAACAACCCTAACCCACTAACAACAAACAACACTAACACCCTAACAAAAAACAACCCTAACCCCCTAAAAACAAACAACACTAACAACCTAACAACAAACAACCCTAACCCCCTAACAACAAACAACAATAACCCCCTAACAACAAACAACCCTAAACCCCTAACATCAACGAACACTAACACCTAACAACAAACAACCCTAACCCCCTAACAACAAACACTAACCCCCAAACAACAAACAACCCTAAGCCACTAACCACAAACAACCCTAAACCACTAACAACAAACAACCCTAACACCCTAACAAACAACACTAACCCCCTAACAACAAACAACCCTAAACCCCTAACATCAAACAAAACTAACCCCCTAACAACACAAAACACTAATACCCTAACAACAAACAACACTAACACCCTAACAACAAAAACCACTAAACCCCAACAAGAAACAACCCCAAACCCCTAACAACAAACAACACCACTCCCTAACAACAAACAACCCTAACCAAACAACAAAAAACTCTAACCCACTAACAACAAACAACACTAACACCCTAACAACAAACAATCCTAACCCCCTAACAACAAACAACACTAACAAGCTAACAACAAACAACCCTAACCCCCTAACAACAAACAACACTAGCCCCCAACAACAAACAACCCTAAACCCCTAACATCAAAGAACACTAACACCCTAAGAACAAACAACCCTAACCCCCAACAACAAACACTAACCCCCAAACAACAAACAAACTAACCCCTAAAAACCAAAAACACTAAACCACTAACAACAAACAACCCTAACCCACTAACAACAAACAACCCTAACATCCTAACAACAAACAACACTAACCCCCTAACAACAAAGAACCCTAAACCCCTAACATCAAACAACACTAACACCCGAACAACAAACAACCCTAACCCCCTAACAACAAACACTAACCACCAAACAACAAACAACCCTAACCCCTAAAAACCAAAAACACTAACCCACTAACAACAAACAACCCTAACCCCCTAACAACAAACAATCCTAACCCCTTTACAACCAACAACACTAACCCCCTAACCACAATAAACACTAACACCCGAACATCAAAAACCACTAAACCCCAACAAGAAACAACCCTAAACCCCTAACAACAAACAACACTAACCCCCTAACAACAAACAACCCTAACCAAACAACAAACAAACCTAACCCACTAACAACAAACATCACTAACACCCTAACAATAAACAACCCTAACCCCCTAACAACAAACAACACTAACACCCTAACAACAAACAACCCTAACCCCCTAAAAACAAACAACACTAACCCCCTAACAACAAACAACCCTAACCCCCTAACAACAAACACTAACCCCCAAACAACAAACAACACTAACCCCTAAAAACCAAAAACACTAACCCACTAACAACAAACAACCCTAACCCACTAACAACAAACAACCCTAACACCCTAACAACAAACAACACTAACCCCATTACATCAAACAACCCTAAACCCCTAACATCAAACAACACTAACCCCCTAACAGCACAAAACACTCACACCCTAACAACAAACAACACTAACACCCTAACAGCAAAAAACACTAAACCCCAACAAGAAACAACCCTGAACCGCTAACAATAAACACTAACACCCTAAGAACAAACAACACTAAACCCCTAACAAGAAACTACGCTAACCCCGTAACAACAAACAACACTAACCCCGTAACAACAAACAACCCTAACCCCCAAACAACAAACAACCCTAACCCCCTAACAACAAACAATCCTAACCCCCGAACAACCAACAACACTAACCCCGTAACCAAAATAAACACTAACACCCTAACAAAAAAACCACTAAACCCCAACAAGAAACAACACTAAACCCCTAACAACAAACACTAACCCCCTAACAACAAACAACACTAAGCCCCTAACAAGAAACTACCCTAACCCCGTAACAACAAACAACACTAACCCCGTAACAACAAACAACGCTAACCCCCAAAGAACAAACAACCCTAACCCCCAAACAACAAACAACGCTAACCCCCTAAAAACAAACAACACTAACCCCCTAACAACAAACAACCCTAAACCCCTAACATCAAAGAACACTAACACCCTATCAACAAACAAAACTAACCCCCTAACAACAAACACTAACCCCCAAGCAACAAACAACCCTAACTCCTAAAAACCAAAAACACTAACCCACTAACAACAAACAACCCTAACCCACAATCAACAAACAACCCTTACACCCTAACAACAAAAAACACTAACCCCCTAACAAGAAACTACCCTAAACCCCTAACATCAAACAACACTAACCCCCTAACAACACAAAACACTAATACCCTAACAACAAACAACACTAACACCCTAACAACAAAAACCACTAAACCCCAACAAGAAACAACCCCAAACCCCTAACAACAAACAACACCACTCCCTAACAACAAACAACCCTAACCAAACAACAAAAAACTCTAACCCACTAACAACAAACACTAACACCCTAACAACAAACAATCCTAACCCCCTAACAACAAACAACACTAACACCCTAACAACAAACAACCCTAACCCCCTAACAACAAACAACACTAACCCCCAACAACAAACAACCCTAAACCCCTAACATCAAAGAACACTAACACCCTAAGAACAAACAACCCTAACCCCCAACAACAAACACTAACCCCCAAACAACAAACAAACCTAACCCCTAAAAACCAAAAACACTAAACCACTAACAACAAACAACCCTAACCCACTAACAACAAACAACCCTAACATCCTAACAACAAACAACACTAACACCCTAACAACAAACAACACTAACACCCTAACAACAAAAACCACTAAAACCCAACAAGAAAAAACCCTAAACCCCTAATAACAAACACTATCCCCCTAACAACAAACAACACTAAACCCCTAACAAGAAACTCCCCTAACCCCATAACAACAAACAACACTAACCCCGTAACAACAAACAACACTAACTCCCAAATAACAAACAACCCTAACCCCCTAACAACAAACAATCCTAACTCCCGAACAACCAACAACACTAACCCCCTAACCACAATAAACACTAACACCCTAACAACAAAAACCACTAAACCCCAACAAGAAACAACCCTAAACCCCTAACAACAAACACTAACCCCCTAACAACAAACAACACTAAACCCCTAACAACAAACAACACTAACCCCCTAACAACAAACAACCCCAAACCCCTAACAACAAACACTAACCCCCAAACAACAAACAACCCTAAGACACTAACAACAAATAACCCTAAACCACTAACAACAAACAACCCTAACACCCTAACAACAAACACTAACCCCCTAACAAACAACCCTAAACCCCTAACATCAAACAACACTAACCCCCTAACAACACAAAACACTAACACCCTAACAACAAACAACACTAACACCCTAACAACAAAAACCACTAAACCCGAACAAGAAACAACCCTAAACCCCTAACAACAAACACTAACCCCCTAACAACAAACACTAAACCCCTAACAAGAAACTACCCTAACCCCGTAACAACAAACAACACTAGCCCCCTAACAACAAACAACGCTAACCAAACAACAAACAAACCTAACCCACTAACAAAAAACAACACTAACACCCCAGCAACAAACAACCCTAACCCCTAACAACAAACAACACTAACACCCTAACAACAAACAACCCTAACCCACTAACAACAAACAGCACTAACCCCCTAACAACAAACAACCCTAAACCCCTAACATCAAAGAACAGAAACACCCTAACAAGAAACAACACTAACCCCCTAACAAAAAACAACCCTAAACCCCTAACATCAAAGAACACTAACACCCTAACAACAAAAAACCCTAACCCCCTAACAACAAACACTAACCCCCAAACAACAAACAATCCTAACCCCTAAAATCCAAAAACACTAACCCACTAACAACAAACAACCCTAACCCACTAACAACAAAAAACCCTCACACCCCAAAAACAAACAACACTATCCCCCTAACAACAAACAACCCTAAACCCCTAACATCAAACAACACTAACCCCCTAACAACACAAAACACTAACACCCTAACAACAAACAACAGTAACCCCGTAACGACAAACAACACTAACCCCCTAAAAACAAACAACCCTAAACCCCTAACATCAAACAACACTAACCCCCTAACAACACAAAACACTAACACCCTAACAACAAACAACACTAACACCCTAACAACAAAAACCACTAAACCCCAACAAGAAACAACCCTAAACCCCTAACAACAAACACTAACCCCCTAACAACAAACAACACTAAGCCCCTAACAAGAAACTACCCTAACCCCGTAACAACAAACAACACTAACCCCGTAACAACAAACAACGCTAACCCCCAAACAACAAACAACCCTAACCCCCAAACAACAAACAACGCTAACCCCCTAAAAACAAACAACACTAACCCCCTAACAACAAACAAACCTAAACCCCTAACATCAAAGAACACTAACACCCTATCAAGAAACAAAACTAACCCCCTAACAACAAACACTAACCCCCAAGCAACAAACAACCCTAACTCCTAAAAACCAAAAACACTAACCCACTAACAACAAACAACCCTAACCCACAATCAACAAACAACCCTAACACCCTAACAACAAAAAACACTAACCCCCTAACAACAAACAACCCTAAACCCCTAACATCAAACAACACTAACCCCCTAACAACACAAAACACTAATACCCTAACAACAAACAACACTAACACCCTAACAACAAAAACCACTAAACCCCAACAAGAAACAACCCCAAACCACTAACAACAAACAACACCACTCCCTAACAACAAACAACCCTAACCAAACAACAAAAAACTCTAACCCACTAACAACAAACAACACTAACACCCTAACAACAAACACTCCTAACCCCCTAACAACAAACAACACTAACCCCCTAACAACAAACAACCCTAACCCCCTAACAACAAACAACACTAACCCCCAACAACAAACAACCCTAAACCCCTAACATCAAAGAACACTAACACCCTAAGAACAAACAACCCTAACCCCCAACAACAAACACTAACCCCCAAACAACAAACAAACCTAACCCCTAAAAACCAAAAACACTAAACCACTAACAACAAACAACCCTAACCCACTAACAACAAACAACCCTAACATCCTAACAACAAACAACACTAACACCCTAACAACAAACAACACTAACACCCTAACAACAAAAACCACTAAAACCCAACAAGAAAAAACCCTAAACCCCTAATAACAAACACTATCCCCCTAACAACAAACAACACTAAACCCCTAACAAGACACTACCCAAACCCCATAACAACAAACAACACTAACCCCGTAACAACAAAAACACTAACTCCCAAATAACAAACAACCCTAACCCCCTAACAAGAAACAATCCTAACTCCCGAACAACCAACAACACTAACACCCTAACCAAAATAAACACTAACACCCTAACAACAAAAACCACTAAACCCCAACAAGAAACAACCCTAAACCCCTAACAACAAACACTAACCCCCTAACAACAAACAACACTAAACCCCTAACAAGAAAGTACCCTAACCCCGTAACAACAAACAACACTAACCCGGTAAAAACAAACAACCATAACCCCCAAACAACAAACAACCCTAACCCCCTAACAACAAACAGCACTAACCGCCTAACAACAAAGAACCCTAAACCCCTAACATCAAACAACACTAACACCCGAACAACAAACAACCCTAACCCCCTAACAACAAACACTAACCCCCAAACAACAAACAACCCTAACCCCTAAAAACCAAAAACACTAACCCACTAACAACAAACAACCCTAACCCCCTAACAACAAACAATCCTAACCCCCGAACAACCAACAACACTAACCCCCTAACCACAATAAACACTAACACCCTAACAACAAAAACCACTAAACCCCAACAAGAAACAACCCTAAACCCATAACAACAAACAACACTAACCCCCTAAGAACAAACAACCCTAACCAAACAATAAACAACCCTAACCAACTAACAACAAACAACACTAACACCCTAAAAACAAACAACACTAATCCCCTAAAAACAAACAACACTAACACCCTAACAACAAACAACCCTAACCCCCTAACAACAAACAACACTACGCCCTAACAACAAACAACCCTAAACCCCTAACATCAAAGAACACTAACACCTAACAACAAACAACCCTAACCCCCTAACAACAAACACTAACCCCCAAACAACAAACAACACTAACCCCTAAAAACCAAAAACACTAACCCACTAACAACAAACAACCCTAACCCACTAACAACAAACAACCCTAACACCCTAACAACAAACAACACTAACCCCATAACATCAAACAACCCTAAACCCCTAACATCAAACAACACTAACCCCCTAACAACACAAAACACTAACACCCTAACAACAAACAACACTAACACCCTAACAACAAAAACCACTAAACCCCAACAAGAAACAACCCTGAACCCCTAACAATAAACACTAACACCCTAAGAACAAACAACACTAAACCCCTAACAAGAAACTATCCTAACCCCGTAACAACAAACAACACTAACCCCGTAACAACAAACAACCCTAACCCCCAAACAACAAACAACCCTAACCCCCTAACAACAAACAATCCTAACCCCCGAACAACCAACAACACTAACCCCCTAACCAAAATAAACACTAACACCCTAACAAAAAAACCACTAAACCCCAACAAGAAACAACCCTAAACCCCTAACAACAAACAACACTAACCCCCTAACAACAAACAACCCTAACCAAACAACAAACAACCCGAACCCACTAACAACAAACAACACTAACACCCTAACAACAAACAACCCTAACCCCCTAAAAACAAACACTAACAACCTAAGAACAAACAACCCTAACCCCCTAACAACAAACAACAATAACCCCTAACAACAAACAACCCTAAGCCCTAACATCAACGAACACTAACACCGAACAACAAACAACCCTAACCCCGTAACAACAAACACTAACCCCCAAACAACAAACAACCCTAAGCCACTAACAACAAACAACCCTAAACCACTAACAACAAACAACCCTAACACCCTAACAACAAAAAACACTAACCTCCTAACAACAAACAACCCTAAACCCCTAACATCAAACAACACTAACCCCCTAACAACACAAAACACTAACACCCTAACAACAAACAACACTAACACCCTAACACAAAAACCACTAAACCCCAACAAGAAACAACCCTAAACCCCTAACAACAAACACTAACCCCCTAACAACAAACAACACTAACCCCCTAACAACAAACAACCCTAAGCCCTAAAAACCAAAAACACTAACACACTAACAACAAACAACCCTAACCCACTAACAACAAACAACCCTAACATCCTAACAACAAACAACACTAACACCCTAACATCAAACAAAACTAACACCCTAACAACAAAAACCACTAAAACCCAACAAGAAAAAACCCTCAACCCCTAACAACAAACACTAACCCCCTAACAACAAACAACACGAAACCCCTAACAAGAAACTACCCTAACCCCGTAACAACAAACAACACTAACCCCCAAACAACAAACAACCCTAACCCCCTAACAACAAACAATCCTAACCCCCGAACAACCAACAACACTAACCCCCTAACCACAATAAACACTAACACCCGAACAACAAAAACCAATTAACCCCAACAAGAAACAACCCTAAACCCCTAACAACAAACAACACTCACCCCCTAACAACAAACAACCCTAACCAAACAACAAACAAACCTAACCCACTAACAACAAACAACACTAACACCCTAACAACAAACAACCCTAACCCCCAACAACAAACAACACTAACCCCCTAACATCAAACAACCCTAAAAACCTAACATCAAAGAACACTAACACCCTAACAGCAAACAACCCTAACCCACTAACAACAAACACTAACCCCAAAACAACAAACAACACTAACCCCTAAAAACCAAAAACACTAACCCACTAACAACAAACAACCCTAACCCACTAACAACAAACAACCCTAACACCCTAGCAACAAACAACACTAACCCCATAACATCAAACAACCCTAAACCCCTAACATCAAACAACACTAACCCCCTAACAACACAAAACACTAACACCCTAACAACAAACAACACTAACACCCTAACAACAAAAACCACTAAACCCCAACAAGAAACAACCCTAAACCCCTAACAACAAACAACACTAAACCCCTAACAAGAAACTACCCTAACCCCGTAACAACAAACAACACTAACCCCGTAACAACAAACAACCCTAACCCACAAACAACAAACATCCCTAACCCCCTAACAAAAAACAATCCTAACCCCTGAACAACCAACAACACTAACCCCCTAACCACAATAAACACTAACACCCGAACAACAAAAACGACTAAACCCCAACAAGAAACAACCCTAAACCCCTAACAACAAACAACACTAACCCCCTAACAACAAACAACCCTAACCAAACAACAAACAACCCTAACCCTCTAACAACAAACAACACTAACACCCTAACAACAAACAACCCTAACCCCCTAACAACAAACAACACTAACCCCCTAACATCAAACAACCCTAAACCCCTAACATCAAAGAACACTAACACCCTAACAGCAAACAACCCTAACCCACTAACAACAAACACTAACCCCCAAACAACAAACAACACTAACCCCTAAAAACCAAAAACACTAACCCACTAACAACAAACAACCCTAACCCACTAACAACAAACAACCCTAACACCCTAGCAACAAACAACACTAACCCCATAACATCAAACAACCCTAAACCCCTAACATCAAACAACACTAACCCCCTAACAACACAAAACACTAACACCCTAACAACAAACAACACTAACACCCTAACAACAAAAACCACTAAACCCCAACAAGAAACAACCCTAAACCCCTAACAACAAACAACACTAAACCCCTAACAAGAAACTACCCTAACCCCGTAACAACAAACAACACTAACCCCGTAACAACAAACAACCCTAACCCACAAACAACAAACATCCCTAACCCCCTAACAAAAAACAATCCTAACCGCTGAACAACCAACAACACTAACCCCCTAACCACAATAAACACTAACACCCTAACAACAAAAACGACTAAACCCCAACAAGAAACAACCCTAAACCCCTAACAACAAACAACACTAACCCCCTAACAACAAACAACCCTAACCAAACAACAAACAACCCTAACCCACTAACAACAAACAACACTAACACCCTAACAACAAACAACCCTAACCCCCTAACAACAAACAACACTAACACCCTAACAACAAACAACCCTAACCCCCTAACAACAAACAACACTAACCCCCTAACAACAAACAACCCCAAACCCCTAACAACAAACACTAACCCCCAAACAACAAACAACCCTAAGCCACTAACAACAAATAACCCTAAACCACTAACAAAAAACAACCCTAACACCCTAACAACAAACACTAACCCCCTAACAACAAACAACCCTAAACCCCTAACATCAAACAACATTAACCCCCTAACAACACAAAACACTAACACCCTAACAACAAACAACACTAACACCCTAACAACAAAAACCACTAAACCCCAACAAGAAACAACCCTAAACCCCTAACAACAAACAACACTAAACCCCTAACAAGAAACTACCCTAACCCCGTAACAACAAACAACACTTACCCCGTAACAACAAACAACCCTAACACCCTAACAACAAACAACCCTAACCCCCTAACAACAAACAACACTAACCCCCTAACAACAAACAACCCCAAACCCCTAACAACAAACACTAACCCCCAAACAACAAACAACCCTAAGCCACTAACAACAAATAACCCTAAACCACTAACAAAAAACAACCCTAACACCCTAACAACAAACACTAACCCCCTAACAACAAACAACCCTAAACCCCTAACATCAAACAACATTAACCCCCTAACAACACAAAACACTAACACCCTAACAACAAACAACACTAACACCCTAACAACAAAAACCACTAAACCCCAACAAGAAACAACCCTAAACCCCTAACAACAAACACTAACCCCCTAACAACAAACAACACTAAACCCCTAACAAGAAACTACCCTAACCCCGTAACAACAAACAACACTAACCCCCAACAACAAACAACCCTAAACCCCTAACATCAAAGAACACTAACACCCTAAGAACAAACAACCCTAACCCCCAACAACAAACACTAACCCCCAAACAACAAACAAACCTAACCCCTATAAACCAAAAACAGTAAACCACTAACAACAAACAACCCTAACCCACTAACAACAAACAACCCTAACATCCTAACAACAAACAACACTAACACCCTAACAACAAACAACACTAACACCCTAACAACAAAAACCACTAAAACCCAACAAGAAAAAACCCTAAACCCCTAATAACAAACACTATCCCCCTAACAACAAACAACACTAAACCCCTAACAAGAAACTACCCTAACCCCATAACAACAAACAACACTAACCCCGTAACAACAAACAACACTAACTCCCAAATAACAAACAACCCTCACCCCCTAACAACAAACAATCCTAACTCCCGAACAACCAACAACACTAACCCCCTAACCACAATAAACACTAACACCCTAACAACAAAAACCACTAAACCCCAACAAGAAACAACCCTAAACCCCTAACATCAAACAACACTAACCCCCTAACAACACAAAACACTAACACCCTAACAACAAACAACACTAACACCCTAACACAAAAACCACTAAACCCCAACAAGAAACAACCCTAAACCCCTAACAACAAACACTAACCCCCTAACAACAAACAACACTAACCCCCTAACAACAAACAACCCTAAGCCCTAAAAACCAAAAACACTAACACACTAACAACAAACAACCCTAACCCACTAACAACAAACAACCCTAACATCCTAACAACAAACAACACTAACACCCTAACATCAAACAAAACTAACACCCTAACAACAAAAACCACTAAAACCCAACAAGAAAAAACCCTCAACCCCTAACAACAAACACTAACCCCCTAACAACAAACAACACGAAACCCCTAACAAGAAACTACCCTAACCCCGTAACAACAAACAACACTAACCCCCAAACAACAAACAACCCTAACCCCCTAACAACAAACAATCCTAACCCCCGAACAACCAACAACACTAACCCCCTAACCACAATAAACACTAACACCCGAACAACAAAAACCAATTAACCCCAACAAGAAACAACCCTAAACCCCTAACAACAAACAACACTCACCCCCTAACAACAAACAACCCTAACCAAACAACAAACAAACCTAACCCACTAACAACAAACAACACTAACACCCTAACAACAAACAACCCTAACCCCCTAACAACAAACAACACTAACCCCCTAACATCAAACAACCCTAAACCCCTAACATCAAAGAACACTAACACCCTAACAGCAAACAACCCTAACCCACTAACAACAAACACTAACCCCCAAACAACAAACAACACTAACCCCTAAAAACCAAAAACACTAACCCACTAACAACAAACAACCCTAACCCACTAACAACAAACAACCCTAACACCCTAGCAACAAACAACACTAACCCCATAACATCAAACAACCCTAAACCCCTAACATCAAACAACACTAACCCCCTAACAACACAAAACACTAACACCCTAACAACAAACAACACTAACACCCTAACAACAAAAACCACTAAACCCCAACAAGAAACAACCCTAAACCCCTAACAACAAACAACACTAAACCCCTAACAAGAAACTACCCTAACCCCGTAACAACAAACAACACTAACCCCGTAACAACAAACAACCCTAACCCACAAACAACAAACATCCCTAACCCCCTAACAAAAAACAATCCTAACCCCTGAACAACCAACAACACTAACCCCCTAACCACAATAAACACTAACACCCTAACAACAAAAACGACTAAACCCCAACAAGAAACAACCCTAAACCCCTAACAACAAACAACACTAACCCCCTAACAACAAACAACCCTAACCAAACAACAAACAACCCTAACCCACTAACAACAAACAACACTAACACCCTAACAACAAACAACCCTAACCCCCTAACAACAAACAACACTAACACCCTAACAACAAACAACCCTAACCCCCTAACAACAAACAACACTAACCCCCTAACAACAAACAACCCCAAACCCCTAACAACAAACACTAACCCCCAAACAACAAACAACCCTAAGCCACTAACAACAAATAACCCTAAACCACTAACAAAAAACAACCCTAACACCCTAACAACAAACACTAACCCCCTAACAACAAACAACCCTAAACCCCTAACATCAAACAACATTAACCCCCTAACAACACAAAACACTAACACCCTAACAACAAACAACACTAACACCCTAACAACAAAAACCACTAAACCCCAACAAGAAACAACCCTAAACCCCTAACAACAAACACTAACCCCCTAACAACAAACAACACTAAACCCCTAACAAGAAACTACCCTAACCCCGTAACAACAAACAACACTAACCCCCAACAACAAACAACCGTAAACCCCTAACATCAAAGAACACTAACACCCTAAGAACAAACAACCCTAACCCCCAACAACAAACACTAACCCCCAAACAACAAACAAACCTAACCCCTATAAACCAAAAACAGTAAACCACTAACAACAAACAACCCTAACCCACTAACAACAAACAACCCTAACATCCTAACAACAAACAACACTAACACCCTAACAACAAACAACACTAACACCCTAACAACAAAAACCACTAAAACCCAACAAGAAAAAACCCTAAACCCCTAATAACAAACACTATCCCCCTAACAACAAACAACACTAAACCCCTAACAAGAAACTACCCTAACCCCATAACAACAAACAACACTAACCCCGTAACAACAAACAACACTAACTCCCAAATAACAAACAACCCTCACCCCCTAACAACAAACAATCCTAACTCCCGAACAACCAACAACACTAACCCCCTAACCACAATAAACACTAACACCCTAACAACAAAAACCACTAAACCCCAACAAGAAACAACCCTAAACCCCTAACAACAAACACTAACCCCCTAACAACAAACAACACTAACCCCCTAACAACAAACAACCCTAAGCCCTAAAAACCAAAAACACTAACACACTAACAACAAACAACCCTAACCCACTAACAACAAACAACCCTAACATCCTAACAACAAACAACACTAACACCCTAACATCAAACAAAACTAACACCCTAACAACAAAAACCACTAAAACCCAACAAGAAAAAACCCTCAACCCCTAACAACAAACACTAACCCCCTAACAACAAACAACACGAAACCCCTAACAAGAATCTACCCTAACCCCGTAACAACAAACAACACTAACCCCCAAACAACAAACAACCCTAACCCCCTAACAACAAACAATCCTAACCCCCGAACAACCAACAACACTAACCCCCTAACCACAATAAACACTAACACCCGAACAACAAAAACCACTAAACCCCAACAAGAAACAACCTTAAACCCCTAACAACAAACAACCCTAAACCCCTAACAACAAACAACACTAACACCCTAACAAAAAACAACCCTAACCCCCTAACAACAAACAACACTAACACCCTAACAACAAACAACCCTAACCCCCTAACAACAAACAACACTAACCCCCTAACATCAAACAACCCTAAACCCCTAACATCAAAGAACACTAACACCCTAACAGCAAACAACCCTAACCCACTAACAACAAACACGAACCCCCAAACAACAAACAACACTAACCCCTAAAAACCAAAAACACTAACCCACTAACAACAAACAACCCTAACCCACTAACAACAAACAACCCTAACACCGTAGCAACAAACAACACTAACCCCATAACATCAAACAACCCTAAACCCCTAACATCAAACAACACTAACCCCCTAACAACACAAAACACTAACACCCTAACAACAAACAACACTAACACCCTAACAACAAAAACCACTAAACCCCAACAAGAAACAACCCTAAACCTCTAACAACAAACAACACTAAACCCCTAACAAGAAACTACCCTAACCCCGTAACAACAAACAACACTTACCCCGTAACAACAAACAACCCTAACACCCTAACAACAAACAACCCTAACCCCCTAACAACAAACAACACTAACCCCCTAACAACAAACAACCCCAAACCCCTAACAACAAACACTAACCCCCAAACAACAAACAACCCTAAGCCACTAACAACAAATAACCCTAAACCACTAACAAAAAACAACCCTAACACCCTAACAACAAACACTAACCCCCTAACAACAAACAACCCTAAACCCCTAACATCAAACAACATTAACCCCCTAACAACACAAAACACTAACACCCTAACAACAAACAACACTAACACCCTAACAACAAAAACCACTAAACCCCAACAAGAAACAACCCTAAACCCCTAACAACAAACACTAACCCCCTAACAACAAACAACACTAAACCCCTAACAAGAAACTACCCTAACCCCGTAACAACAAACAACACTAACCCCCAACAACAAACAACCCTAAACCCCTAACATCAAAGAACACTAACACCCTAAGAACAAACAACCCTAACCCCCAACAACAAACACTAACCCCCAAACAACAAACAAACCTAACCCCTATAAACCAAAAACAGTAAACCACTAACAACAAACAACCCTAACCCACTAACAACAAACAACCCTAACATCCTAACAACAAACAACACTAACACCCTAACAACAAACAACACTAACACCCTAACAACAAAAACCACTAAAACCCAACAAGAAAAAACCCTAAACCCCTAATAACAAACACTATCCCCCTAACAACAAACAACACTAAACCCCTAACAAGAAACTACCCTAACCCCATAACAACAAACAACACTAACCCCGTAACAACAAACAACACTAACTCCCAAATAACAAACAACCCTCACCCCCTAACAACAAACAATCCTAACTCCCGAACAACCAACAACACTAACCCCCTAACCACAATAAACACTAACACCCTAACAACAAAAACCACTAAACCCCAACAAGAAACAACCCTAAACCCCTAACATCAAACAACACTAACCCCCTAACAACACAAAACACTAACACCCTAACAACAAACAACACTAACACCCTAACACAAAAACCACTAAACCCCAACAAGAAACAACCCTAAACCCCTAACAACAAACACTAACCCCCTAACAACAAACAACACTAACCCCCTAACAACAAACAACCCTAAGCCCTAAAAACCAAAAACACTAACACACTAACAACAAACAACCCTAACCCACTAACAACAAACAACCCTAACATCCTAACAACAAACAACACTAACACCCTAACATCAAACAAAACTAACACCCTAACAACAAAAACCACTAAAACCCAACAAGAAAAAACCCTCAACCCCTAACAACAAACACTAACCCCCTAACAACAAACAACACGAAACCCCTAACAAGAAACTACCCTAACCCCGTAACAACAAACAACACTAACCCCCAAACAACAAACAACCCTAACCCCCTAACAACAAACAATCCTAACCCCCGAACAACCAACAACACTAACCCCCTAACCACAATAAACACTAACACCCGAACAACAAAAACCAATTAACCCCAACAAGAAACAACCCTAAACCCCTAACAACAAACAACACTCACCCCCTAACAACAAACAACCCTAACCAAACAACAAACAAACCTAACCCACTAACAACAAACAACACTAACACCCTAACAACAAACAACCCTAACCCCCTAACAACAAACAACACTAACCCCCTAACATCAAACAACCCTAAACCCCTAACATCAAAGAACACTAACACCCTAACAGCAAACAACCCTAACCCACTAACAACAAACACTAACCCCCAAACAACAAACAACACTAACCCCTAAAAACCAAAAACACTAACCCACTAACAACAAACAACCCTAACCCACTAACAACAAACAACCCTAACACCCTAGCAACAAACAACACTAACCCCATAACATCAAACAACCCTAAACCCCTAACATCAAACAACACTAACCCCCTAACAACACAAAACACTAACACCCTAACAACAAACAACACTAACACCCTAACAACAAAAACCACTAAACCCCAACAAGAAACAACCCTAAACCCCTAACAACAAACAACACTAAACCCCTAACAAGAAACTACCCTAACCCCGTAACAACAAACAACACTAACCCCGTAACAACAAACAACCCTAACCCACAAACAACAAACATCCCTAACCCCCTAACAAAAAACAATCCTAACCCCTGAACAACCAACAACACTAACCCCCTAACCACAATAAACACTAACACCCTAACAACAAAAACGACTAAACCCCAACAAGAAACAACCCTAAACCCCTAACAACAAACAACACTAACCCCCTAACAACAAACAACCCTAACCAAACAACAAACAACCCTAACCCACTAACAACAAACAACACTAACACCCTAACAACAAACAACCCTAACCCCCTAACAACAAACAACACTAACACCCTAACAACAAACAACCCTAACCCCCTAACAACAAACAACACTAACCCCCTAACAACAAACAACCCCAAACCCCTAACAACAAACACTAACCCCCAAACAACAAACAACCCTAAGCCACTAACAACAAATAACCCTAAACCACTAACAAAAAACAACCCTAACACCCTAACAACAAACACTAACCCCCTAACAACAAACAACCCTAAACCCCTAACATCAAACAACATTAACCCCCTAACAACACAAAACACTAACACCCTAACAACAAACAACACTAACACCCTAACAACAAAAACCACTAAACCCCAACAAGAAACAACCCTAAACCCCTAACAACAAACACTAACCCCCTAACAACAAACAACACTAACCCCCAACAACAAACAACCGTAAACCCCTAACATCAAAGAACACTAACACCCTAAGAACAAACAACCCTAACCCCCAACAACAAACACTAACCCCCAAACAACAAACAAACCTAACCCCTATAAACCAAAAACAGTAAACCACTAACAACAAACAACCCTAACCCACTAACAACAAACAACCCTAACATCCTAACAACAAACAACACTAACACCCTAACAACAAACAACACTAACACCCTAACAACAAAAACCACTAAAACCCAACAAGAAAAAACCCTAAACCCCTAATAACAAACACTATCCCCCTAACAACAAACAACACTAAACCCCTAACAAGAAACTACCCTAACCCCATAACAACAAACAACACTAACCCCGTAACAACAAACAACACTAACTCCCAAATAACAAACAACCCTCACCCCCTAACAACAAACAATCCTAACTCCCGAACAACCAACAACACTAACCCCCTAACCACAATAAACACTAACACCCTAACAACAAAAACCACTAAACCCCAACAAGAAACAACCCTAAACCCCTAACAACAAACACTAACCCCCTAACAACAAACAACACTAACCCCCTAACAACAAACAACCCTAAGCCCTAAAAACCAAAAACACTAACACACTAACAACAAACAACCCTAACCCACTAACAACAAACAACCCTAACATCCTAACAACAAACAACACTAACACCCTAACATCAAACAAAACTAACACCCTAACAACAAAAACCACTAAAACCCAACAAGAAAAAACCCTCAACCCCTAACAACAAACACTAACCCCCTAACAACAAACAACACGAAACCCCTAACAAGAATCTACCCTAACCCCGTAACAACAAACAACACTAACCCCCAAACAACAAACAACCCTAACCCCCTAACAACAAACAATCCTAACCCCCGAACAACCAACAACACTAACCCCCTAACCACAATAAACACTAACACCCGAACAACAAAAACCACTAAACCCCAACAAGAAACAACCTTAAACCCCTAACAACAAACAACCCTAAACCCCTAACAACAAACAACACTAACACCCTAACAAAAAACAACCCTAACCCCCTAACAACAAACAACACTAACACCCTAACAACAAACAACCCTAACCCCCTAACAACAAACAACACTAACCCCCTAACATCAAACAACCCTAAACCCCTAACATCAAAGAACACTAACACCCTAACAGCAAACAACCCTAACCCACTAACAACAAACACGAACCCCCAAACAACAAACAACACTAACCCCTAAAAACCAAAAACACTAACCCACTAACAACAAACAACCCTAACCCACTAACAACAAACAACCCTAACACCCTAGCAACAAACAACACTAACCCCATAACATCAAACAACCCTAAACCCCTAACATCAAACAACACTAACCCCCTAACAACACAAAACACTAACACCCTAACAACAAACAACACTAACACCCTAACAACAAAAACCACTAAACCCCAACAAGAAACAACCCTAAACCTCTAACAACAAACAACACTAAACCCCTAACAAGAAACTACCCTAACCCCGTAACAACAAACAACACTTACCCCGTAACAACAAACAACCCTAACACCCTAACAACAAACAACCCTAACCCCCTAACAACAAACAACACTAACCCCCTAACAACAAACAACCCCAAACCCCTAACAACAAACACTAACCCCCAAACAACAAACAACCCTAAGCCACTAACAACAAATAACCCTAAACCACTAACAAAAAACAACCCTAACACCCTAACAACAAACACTAACCCCCTAACAACAAACAACCCTAAACCCCTAACATCAAACAACATTAACCCCCTAACAACACAAAACACTAACACCCTAACAACAAACAACACTAACACCCTAACAACAAAAACCCCTAAACCCCAACAAGAAACAACCCTAAACCCCTAACAACAAACACTAACCCCCTAACAACAAACAACACTAAACCCCTAACAAGAAACTACCCTAACCCCGTAACAACAAACAACACTAACCCCCAACAACAAACAACCCTAAACCCCTAACATCAAAGAACACTAACACCCTAAGAACAAACAACCCTAACCCCCAACAACAAACACTAACCCCCAAACAACAAACAAACCTAACCCCTATAAACCAAAAACAGTAAACCACTAACAACAAACAACCCTAACCCACTAACAACAAACAACCCTAACATCCTAACAACAAACAACACTAACACCCTAACAACAAACAACACTAACACCCTAACAACAAAAACCACTAAAACCCAACAAGAAAAAACCCTAAACCCCTAATAACAAACACTATCCCCCTAACAACAAACAACACTAAACCCCTAACAAGAAACTACCCTAACCCCATAACAACAAACAACACTAACCCCGTAACAACAAACAACACTAACTCCCAAATAACAAACAACCCTCACCCCCTAACAACAAACAATCCTAACTCCCGAACAACCAACAACACTAACCCCCTAACCACAATAAACACTAACACCCTAACAACAAAAACCACTAAACCCCAACAAGAAACAACCCTAAACCCCTAACAACAAACACTAACCTCCTAACAACAAACAACACTAAACCCCTAACAACAAACAACACTAACCCCCTAACAACAAACACCCCAAACCCCTAACAACAAACAAAAACCCCCAAACAACAAACAACCCTAAGCCACTAACAACAAATAACCCTAAACCACTAACAACAAACAACCCTAACACCCTAACAACAAACACTAACCCCCTAACAACAAACAACCCTAAACCCCTAACATCAAACAACACTAACCCCCTAACAACACAAAACACTAACACCCTAACAACAAACAACACTAACACCCTAACAACAAAAACCACTAAACCTCAACAAGAAACAACCCTAAACCTCTAACAACAAACAACACTAAACCCCTAACAAGAAACTACCCTAACCCCGTAACAACAAACAACACTAACCCCCTAACAACAAACAACGCTAACCAAACAACAAACAAACCTAACCCACTAACAAAAAACAACACTAACACCCCAGCAACAAACAACCCTAACCCCTAACAACAAACAACACTAACACCCTAAGAACAAACAACCCTAACCCACTAACAACAAACAACACTAACACCCTAACAAAAAACAACCCTAACCCCCTAAAAACAAACAACACTAACAACTTAACAACAAACAACCCAAACCCCCTAACAACAAACAACAATAACCCCCTAACAACAAACAACCCTAAACCCCTAACATCAACGAACACTAACACCTAACAACAAACAACCCTAACCCCCTAACAACAAACACTAACCCCCAAACAACAAACAACCCTAAGCCACTAACAACAAACAACCCTAAACCACTAACAACAAACAACCCTAACACCCTAACAAACAACACTAACCCCCTAACAACAAACAACCCTAAACCCCTAACATCAAACAACACTAACCCCCTAACAACACAAAACACTAATACCCTAACAACAAACAACACTAACACCCTAACAACAAAAACCACTAAACCCCAACAAGAAACAACCCCAAACCCCTAACAACAAACAACACCACTCCCTAACAACAAACAACCCTAACCAAACAACAAAAAACTCTAACCCACTAACAACAAACAACACTAACACCCTAACAACAAACAATCCTAACCCCCTAACAACAAACAACACTAACAAGCTAACAACAAACAACCCTAACCCCCTAACAACAAACAACACTAGCCCCCAACAACAAACAACCCTAAACCCCTAACATCAAAGAACACTAACACCCTAAGAACAAACAACCCTAACCCCCAACAACAAACACTAACCCCCAAACAACAAACAAACTAACCCCTAAAAACCAAAAACACTAAACCACTAACAACAAACAACCCTAACCCACTAACAACAAACAACCCTAACATCCTAACAACAAACAACACTAACCCCCTAACAACAAAGAACCCTAAACCCCTAACATCAAACAACACTAACACCCGAACAACAAACAACCCTAACCCCCTAACAACAAACACTAACCCCCAAACAACAAACAACCCTAACCCCTAAAAACCAAAAACACTAACCCACTAACAACAAACAACCCTAACCCCCTAACAACAAACAATCCTAACCCCTTTACAACCAACAACACTAACCCCCTAACCACAATAAACACTAACACCCGAACATCAAAAACCACTAAACCCCAACAAGAAACAACCCTAAACCCCTAACAACAAACAACACTAACCCCCTAACAACAAACAACCCTAACCAAACAACAAACAAACCTAACCCACTAACAACAAACATCACTAACACCCTAACAACAAACAACCCTAAGGCCCTAACAACAAACAACACTAACACCCTAACAACAAACAACCCTAACCCCCTAACAACAAACAACACTAACCCCCTAACAACAAACAACCCTAAACCCCTAACATCAAAGAACACTAACACCCTAACAACAAACAACCCTAACCCCCTAACAACAAACACTAACCCCCAAACAACAAACAACACTAACCCCTAAAAACCAAAAACACTAACCCACTAACAACAAACAACCCTAACCCACTAACAACAAACAACCCTAACACCCTAACAACAAACAACACTAACCCCATTACATCAAACAACCCTAAACCCCTAACATCAAACAACACTAACCCCCTAACAGCACAAAACACTCACACCCTAACAACAAACAACACTAACACCCTAACAGCAAAAACCACTAAACCCCAACAAGAAACAACCCTGAACCGCTAACAATAAACACTAACACCCTAAGAACAAACAACACTAAACCCCTAACAAGAAACTACGCTAACCCCGTAACAACAAACAACACTAACCCCGTAACAACAAACAACCCTAACCCCCAAACAACAAACAACCCTAACCCCCTAACAACAAACAATCCTAACCCCCGAACAACCAACAACACTAACCCCGTAACCAAAATAAACACTAACACCCTAACAAAAAAACCACTAAACCCCAACAAGAAACAACCCTAAACCCCTAACAACAAACACTAACCCCCTAACAACAAACAACACTAAGCCCCTAACAAGAAACTACCCTAACCCCGTAACAACAAACAACACTAACCCCGTAACAACAAACAACACTAACCCCCAAAGAACAAACAACCCTAACCCCCAAACAACAAACAACGCTAACCCCCTAAAAACAAACAACACTAACCCCCTAACAACAAACAACCCTAAACCCCTAACATCAAAGAACACTAACACCCTATCAACAAACAAAACTAACCCCCTAACAACAAACACTAACCCCCAAGCAAGAAACAACCCTAACTCCTAAAAACCAAAAACACTAACCCACTAACAACAAACAACCCTAACCCACAATCAACAAACAACCCTAACACCCTAACAACAAAAAACACTAACCCCCTAACAACAAACTACCCTAAACCCCTAACATCAAACAACACTAACCCCCTAACAACACAAAACACTAATACCCTAACAACAAACAACACTAACACCCTAACAACAAAAACCACTAAACCCCAACAAGAAACAACCCCAAACCCCTAACAACAAACAACACCACTCCCTAACAACAAACAACCCTAACCAAACAACAAAAAATTCTAACCCACTAACAACAAACAACACTAACACCCTAACAACAAACAATCCTAACCCCCTAACAACAAACAACTCTAACACCCTAACAACAAACAACCCTAACCCCCTAACAACAAACAACACTAACCCCCAACAACAAACAACCCTAAACCCCTAACATCAAAGAACACTAACACCCTAAGAACAGACAACCCTAACCCCCAACAACAAACACTAACCCCCAAAAAAAAACAAACCTAACCCCTAAAAACCAAAAACACTAAACCACTAACAACAAACAACCCTAACCCACTAACAACAAACAACCCTAACATCCTAACAACAAACAACACTAACACCCTAACAACAAACAACACTAACACCCTAACAACAAAAACCACTAAAACCCAACAAGAAAAAACCCTAAACCCCTAATAACAAACACTATCCCCAACAACAAACAACACTAAACCCCTAACAACAAACAACGCTAAACCCCTAACAACAAACAACCCTAACCAAACAACAAACAACCCTAACCCACTAACAACAAACAACACTAACACCCTAAAAACAAACAACCCTAACCCCCTAACAACAAACAACACTAACACCCTAACAACAAACAACCCTAACCCCCTAACAACAAACAACACTGCGCCCTAACAACAAACAACCCTAAACCCCTAACATCAAAGAACACTAACACCTAACAACAAACAACCCTAACCCCCTAACAACAAACACTAACCCCCAAACAACAAACAACCCTAAGCCACTAACAACAAACAACCCTAAACCACTAACAACAAACAACCCTAACACCCTAACAACAAAAAACACTAACCTCCTAACAACAAACAACCCTAAACTACTAACATCAAACAACACTAACCGCCTAACAACACAAAACACTAACACCCTAACAACAAACAACACTAACACCCTAACACAAAAACCACTAAACCCCAACAAGAAACAACCCTAAACCCCTAACAACAAACACTAACCCCCTAACAACAAACAACCCTAAGCCCTAAAAACCAAAAACACTAACACACTAACAACAAACAACCCTAACCCACTAACAACAAACAACACTAACATCCTAACAACAAACAACACTAACACCCTAACAACAAACAAAACTAACACCCTAACAACAAAAACCACTAAAACCCAACAAGAAAAAACCCTCAACCCCTAACAACAAACACTAACCCCCTAACAACAAACAACACTAACACCCTAACAAAAAACAACCCTAACCCCCTAACAACAAACAACACTAACACCCTAACAACAAACAACCCTAACCGCCTAACAACAAACAACACTAACCCCCTAACATCAAACAACCCTAAACCCCTAACATCAAAGAACACTAACACCCTAACAACAAACAACCCTAACCCACTAACAACAAACACTAACCCCCAAACAACAAACAACACTAACCCCTAAAAACCAAAAACACTAACCCACTAACAACAAACAACCAAAACCCACTAACAACAAACAACCCTAACACCCTAGCAACAAACAACACTAACCCCATAACATCAAACAACCCTAAACCCCTAACATCAAACAACACTAACCCCCTAACAACACAAAACACTAACACCCTAACAACAAACAACACTAACACCCTAACAACAAAAACCACTAAACCCCAACAAGAAACAACCCTAAACCCCTAACAACAAACAACACTAAACCCCTAACAAGAAACTACCCTAACCCCGTAACAAAAAACAACACTAACCCCGTAACAACAAACAACCCTAACCCCCAAACAACAAACATCCCTAACCCCCTAAGAAAAAACAATCCTAACCCCCGAACAACCAACAACACTAACCCCCTAACCACAATAAACACTAACACCCTAACAACAAAAACCACTAAACCCCAACAAGAAACAACCCGAAACCCCTAACAACAAACAACACTAACCCCCTAACAACAAACAACCCTAACCAAACAACAAACAACCCTAACCCACTAACAACAAACAACACTAACACCCTAACAACAAACAACCCTAACCCCCTAACAACAAACAACACTAACCCCCTAACAACAAATAACCCTAACCCCCTAACAACAAACAACACTAACCCCCTAACAACAAACAACCCCAAACCCCTAACAACAAACACTAACCCCCAAACAACAAACAACCCTAACCCACTAACAACAAACAACCCTAACCCACAATCAACAAACAACGCTAACACCCTAACAACAAAAAACACTAACCCCCTAACAACAAACAACCCTAAACCCCTAACATCAAACAACACTAACCCCCTAACAACACAAAACACTAATACCCTAACAACAAACAACACTAACACCCTAACAACAAAAACCACTAAACCCCAACAAGAAACAACCCCAAACCCCTAACAACAAACAACACCACTCCCTAAAAACAAACAACCCTAACCAAACAACAAAAAACTCTAACCCACTAACAACAAACAACACTAACACCCTAACAACAAACAATCCTAACCCCCTAACAACAAACAACACTAACACCCTAACAACAAACAACCCTAAACACCTAACATCAAAGAACACTAACACCCTAAGAACAAACAACCCTAACCCCCAACAACAAACACTAACCCCCAAACAACAAACAAACCTAACCCCTAAAAACCAAAAACACTAAACCACTAACAACAAACAACCCTAACCCACTAACAACAAACAACCCTAACATCCTAACAACAAACAACACTAACACCCTAACAACAAACAACACTAACACCCTAACAACAAAAACGACTAAAACCCAACAAGAAAAAACCCTAAACCCCTAATAACAAACACTATCCCCCTAACAACAAACAACACTAAACCCCTAACAAGAAACTACCCAAACCCCATAACAACAAACAACACTAACCCCGTAACAACAAACAACACTAACTCCCAAATAACAAACAACCCTAACCCCCTAACAACAAACAATCCTAACTCCCGAACAACCAACAACACTAACCCCCTAACCACAATAACCACAAACACCCTAACAACAAAAACCACTAAACCCCAACAAGAAACAACCCTAAACCCCTAACAACAAACACTAACCCCCTAACAACAAAAAACACTAAACCCCTAACAAGAAAGTACCCTAACCCCGTAACAACAAACAACACTAACCCCGTAACAACAAACAACCATAACCACCAAACAACAAACAACCCTAACCCCCTAACAACAAACAGCACTAACCCCCTAACAACAAAGAACCCTAAACCCCTAACATCAAACAACACTAACACCCGAACAACAAACAACCCTAACCCCCTAAAAACAAACACTAACCCCCAAACAACAAACAACCCTAACCCCTAAAAACCAAAAACACTAACCCACTAACAACAAACAACCCTAACCCCCTAACAACAAACAATCCTAACCCCTTTACAACCAACAACACTAACCGCTAACGACAATAAACACTAACACCCGAACATCAAAAACCACTAAACCCCACCAAGAAACAACCCTAAACCCCTAACAACAAACAACACTAACCCCCTAACAACAAACAACCCTAACCAAACAACAAACAAACCTAACCCACTAACAACAAACAACACTAACACCCTAACAACAAACAACCCTAAACCCCTAACAACAAACAACACTAACACCCTAACAACAAACAACACTAAACCCCTAACAACAAACAACACTAACCCCCTAACAACAAACAACCCTAAACCCCTAACATCAAAGAACACTAACACCCTAACAACAAACAACCCTAACCCCCTAACAACAAACACTAACCCCCAAACAACAAACAACACTAACCCCTAAAAACCAAAAACACTAACCCACTAACAACAAACAACCCTAACCCACTAACAACAAACATCCCTAACACCCTAACAACAAACAACACTAACCCCATTACATCAAACAACCCTAAACCCCTAACATCAAACAACACTAACCCCCTAACAACACAAAACACTAACACCCTAACAACAAACAACACTAAAACCCTAACAACAAAAACCACTAAACCCCAACAAGAAACAACCCTGAACCCCTAACAATAAACACTAACACCCTAAGAACAAACAACACTAAACCCCTAACAAGAAACTACCCTAACCCCCAAACAACAAACAACCCTAACCCCCTAACAACAAACAATCCTAACCCCCGAACAACCAACAACACTAACCCCCTAACCAAAATAAACACTAACACCCTAACAAAAAAACCACTAAACACCAACAAGAAACAACCCTAAACCCCTAACAACAAACAACACTAACCCCCTAACAACAAACAACCCTAACCAAACAACAAACAACCCTAACCCACTAACAACAAACAACAATAACCCCCTAACAACAAACAACCCTAAACCCCTAACATCAACGAACACTAACACCTAACAACAAACAACCCTAACCCCCTAACAACAAACACTAACCCCCAAACAACAAACAACCCTAAGCCACTGACAACAAACAACCCTAAACCACTAACAACAAACAACCCTAACACCCTAACAACAAAAAACACTAACCTCCTAACAACAAACAACCCTAAACCCCTAACATCAAACAACACTAACCCCCTAACAACACAAAACACTAACACCCTAACAACAAACAACACTAACACCCTAACACAAAAACCACTAAACCCCAACAAGAAACAACCCTAAACCCCTAACAACAAACACTAACCCCCTAACAATAAACAACACTAACCCCCTAACAACAAACAACCCTAAGCCCTAAAAACCAAAAGCACTAACACACTAACAACAAACAACCCTAACCCACTAACAAGAAACAACCCTAACATCCTAACAACAAACAACACTAACACCCTAACAACAAACAAAACTAACACCCTAACAACGAAAACCACTAAAACCCAACAAGAAAAAACCCTCAACCCCTAACAACAAACACTAACCCCCTAACAACAAACAACACTAAACCCCTAAGAAGAAACTACCCTAACCCCGTAACAACAAACAACACTAACCCCGTAACAACAAACAAACCTAACCCCCAAATAACAAACAACCCTAACCCCCTAACAAAAAACAATCCTAACTCCTGAACAACCAACAACACTAACCCCCAAACACAATAAACACTAACACCCTAACAACAAAAACCACTAAACCCCAACAAGAAACAACCCTAAACCCCTAACAACAAACAACACTAACCCCCTAACAACAAAGCACCCTAACCAAACAACAAACAACCCTAACCCACTAACAACAAACAACACTAACCCCCTAACAAGAAACTACTCTAACCCCGTAACAACAAAAAACAATCCTACCCCCTAAAAAAAAACAACCCTAACCCCCAACAACAAACAACCCTAACCAAACAACAAACAACCCTAACGGACTAACAACAAACAACACTAAGCCCCCAACAAGAAACAACACTAACCCCCTAAGAAGAAACAACACTAACACCCTAACAACAAACAATCCTAACCCCTTTACAACCAACAACACTAACCCCCTAACCACAATAAACACTAACACCCGAACATCAAAAACCACTAAACCCCAACAAGAAACAACCCTAAACCCCTAACAACAAACAACACTAACCCCCTAACAACAAACAACCCTAACCAAACAACAAACAACCCTAACCCACTAACAACAAACAACACTAACACGCTAACAACAAACAACCCTAACCCCCTAACAACAAACAACACTAACAACCTAACAACAAACAACCCTAACCCCCTAACAACAAACAACAATAACCCCCTAACAACAAACAACCCTAAACCCCTAACATCAACGAACACTAACACCTAACAACAAACAACCCTAACCCCCTAACAACAAACACTAACAGCCATACAACAAACAACCCTAAGCCACTAACAACAAACAACCCTAAACCACTAACAACAAACAACCCTAACACCCTAACAACAAAAAACACTAACCTCCTAACAACAAACAACCCTAAACCCCTAACATCAAACAACACTAACCCCCTAACAACACAAAACACTAACACCCTAACAACAAACAAGACTAACACCCTAACACAAAAACCACTAAACCCCAACAAGGAACAACCCTAAACCCCTAACAACAAACACTAACCCCCTAACAACAAACAACACTAACCCCCTAACAACAAACAACCCTAAGCCCTAAAAACCAAAAACACAAACACACTAATAACAAACAACCCTAACCCACTAATAACAAACAACCCTAACATCCTAACAACAAACAACACTAACCCCCTAACAACAAACAATCCTAAACCCCTAACAACAAACAACACTAACCCCCTAACAACAAACAACACTGAACCCCTAACAAGAAAATACCCTAACCCCGTAACAACAAACAAAACTAACCCGTAACAACAAACAACCCTAACCCCCAAACAACAAACAACCCTAAACCCCTAACATCAAACAACACTAACCCACTAACAACAAACAACCCTAAACCACTAACAACAAACCACCCTAACACCCAGCAACAAACAACACTAACACCCTAACAACAAACAACCCTAACCCCTAAGAACAAACAACACTAACGCCCTAAGAACAAACAACACTAACCCCCAGCAACGAACAATACTAACCCCCTAACAACACAAAACCTAAACCCTTATCAACAAACAACCCTAAACCACTAACAACAAACAACCCTAACACCCTCACAACAAACAACACTAACACCCTAACAACAAACAACCCTCAACCCCTAAAATCAAAGAACACTAACACCCTAACAACAAACAATCCTAGCCCCCTAACAACAAACACTAACCCCCAAACAACAAACAACCCTAAGCCCTAAAAAGCAAAAACACTAACCCACTATCAACAAACAACCCTAACCCACTGACAACAAACAACCCTAACCCCCTAACAACAAACAACCCCAAACCCCTAACATCAAACAACACTAACCCCCTAACAACACAAAACACTAACACTCTAACAACAAACAACATTAACACCCGAACAACAAAAACCACTAAACCCCAACAAGAAACAACCCAAAACCCTAACAACAAACAACACTAACCCCCTAACAACAAACAACACTAACACCCTAACAACAAACAACCCTAACCCCCTAACAACAAACAACCCTAACCCCCTAACAACAAACAACCCTAAACCCCTAACATCAAAGAACACTAACACCCTAACAACAAACAACCCTAACCCCCTAACAACAAACACTAACCCCCAAACAACAAACAACCCTAACCCCAAAAACCAAAAACACTTACCCACTAACAACAAACAACCCTAACCAACTAACAACAAACAACCCTAACACCCTAACAACAAACAACACTAACCCTCTAACAACAAACAACCCTAAACCCCTAACATCAAACAACACTAACCCCCTAACAACACAAAACACTAACACCATAAAAACAAACAACACTAACACCCTAACAACAAACAACACTAAACCCCTAACCACAAACAACCCTAAACCCCTAACATCAAACAACACTAACCCCCAACAACACAAATCACTAACACCCTAACAACAAACAACACTAACAGCCTAACAACAAAAACCACTAAACCCCAACAAGAAACAACCCTAAACCCCTAACAACAAACACTAACCCCCTAACAACAAACAACACTAAACCCCTAACAAGAAACTACCCTAAACCCGTAACAACAAACAACACTAACCCGTAACAACAAACAACCCTAACCCCCAAACAACAAACAACCCTAACCCCCAAACAACAAACAACCCTAACCCCCTAACAACAATCCTAACCCCCGAACAACTAACAACACTAACCCCCTAACCACAATAAACACTAACACCCTAACAACAAAAACCACTAAACGTCAACAAGAAACTACCCTAAACCCCTAACAACAAACAACACTAACCCCCTAACAACAAAAAACCCTAAGCAAACAATAAAAAACCCTAACTCACTAACAACAAACAACACTAACACCCTAACAACAAACAACCCTAACTCCCTAACAACAAACAACACTAACATCCTAAGAACAAACAACACTAACCCCCTAAAAACAAACAACACTAACCCCCTAACAACAAACAACCCTAAACCCCTAACAAAAAACAACACTAACCCCCTAACAGCACAAAACACTAACACCCTAACAACAAACAACTCTAACACCCTAACATCAAAAACCCCTGAACCCCAACAAGAAACAACCGAAAACCCCTAACAACAAACACTAACCCCCTAAGAGCAAACGACACTAAACCCCTAACAAGAAACTACCCTAAACCCGTAACAACAAACAACACTAATCCGGTAACAACAAAAAACCCTAACCCCCAAACAACAAACAACCCTAACCCCCTAACAACAAACAATCCTAAGCCCCGAACAACCAACAACACTAACCCCCTAATCACAATAAACACTAACACCCTAACAACAAAAACAACTTAACCCCAACAAGAAACAACACTAAAACCCTAACAACAAACAACACTCACGCCCTAACAACAAACAACCCTAACCAAACAACAAACAAACCTAACCCACTAACAACAAACAACACTAACACCCTAACAACAAACAAACCTAACCCCCTAACAACAAACAACACTAACCCCCTAACAACAAACAACCCTAAACCCCTAACATCAAAGAACACTAACACACTAACAACAAACAACCCTAACCCCCTAACAACAAACACTAACCACCAAACAACAAACAACACTAACCCATAAGAACCAAAAACACTAACCCACTAACAACAAACAACCCTAACCCACTAACAACAAACAACCCTAACACCCTAACAACAAACAACACTAACCGCATAACAACAAACAACCCTAAACCCCTAACATCAAACAACACTAACACCCTAACAACACAAAACACTAACAACCTAACAAGAAACAACACTAACACCCTAACAACAAAAACCACTAAACCCCAACAAGAAACAACCCTAAACCCCTAACAACAAACACTAACCCTCTAACAACAAACAACACTAAACCCCTAACAAGAAACTACCCTAACCCCGTAACAACAAACAACACAAAACCCGTAACAACAAACAACACTAACCCCCAAACAACAAACAACCCTAACCCCCAACAACAAACAATCCTAACCCCCGAACAACCAACAACACTAACCCCGTAACCAAAATAAACACTAACACCCTAACAAAAAAACCACTAAACCCCAACAAGAAACAACCCTAAACCCCTAACAACAAACACTAACCCCCTAACAACAAACAACACTAAGCCCCTAACAAGAAACTACCCTAACCCCGTAACAACAAACAACACTAACCCCGTAACAACAAACAACGCTAACCCCCAAAGAACAAACAACCCTAACCCCCAAACAACAAACAACGCTAACCCCCTAAAAACAAACAACACTAACCCCCTAACAACAAACAACCCTAAACCCCTAACATCAAAGAACACTAACACCCTATCAACAAACAAAACTAACCCCCTAACAACAAACACTAACCCCCAAGCAAGAAACAACCCTAACTCCTAAAAACCAAAAACACTAACCCACTAACAACAAACAACCCTAACCCACAATCAACAAACAACCCTAACACCCTAACAACAAAAAACACTAACCCCCTAACAACAAACTACCCTAAACCCCTAACATCAAACAACACTAACCCCCTAACAACACAAAACACTAATACCCTAACAACAAACAACACTAACACCCTAACAACAAAAACCACTAAACCCCAACAAGAAACAACCCCAAACCCCTAACAACAAACAACACCACTCCCTAACAACAAACAACCCTAACCAAACAACAAAAAATTCTGACCCACTAACAACAAACAACACTAACACCCTAACAACAAACAATCCTAACCCCCTAACAACAAACAACTCTAACACCCTAACAACAAACAACCCTAACCCCCTAACAACAAACAACACTAACCCCCAACAACAAACAACCCTAAACCCCTAACATCAAAGAACACTAACACCCTAAGAACAGACAACCCTAACCCCCAACAACAAACACTAACCCCCAAAAAAAAACAAACCTAACCCCTAAAAACCAAAAACACTAAACCACTAACAACAAACAACCCTAACCCACTAACAACAAACAACCCTAACATCCTAACAACAAACAACACTAACACCCTAACAACAAACAACACTAACACCCTAACAACAAAAACCACTAAAACCCAACAAGAAAAAACCCTAAACCCCTAATAACAAACACTATCCCCAACAACAAACAACACTAAACCCCTAACAACAAACAACGCTAAACCCCTAACAACAAACAACCCTAACCAAACAACAAACAACCCTAACCCACTAACAACAAACAACACTAACACCCTAAAAACAAACAACCCTAACCCCCTAACAACAAACAACACTAACACCCTAACAACAAACAACCCTAACCCCCTAACAACAAACAACACTGCGCCCTAACAACAAACAACCCTAAACCCCTAACATCAAAGAACACTAACACCTAACAACAAACAACCCTAACCCCCTAACAACAAACACTAACCCCCAAACAACAAACAACCCTAAGCCACTAACAACAAACAACCCTAAACCACTAACAACAAACAACCCTAACACCCTAACAACAAAAAACACTAACCTCCTAACAACAAACAACCCTAAACTACTAACATCAAACAACACTAACCGCCTAACAACACAAAACACTAACACCCTAACAACAAACAACACTAACACCCTAACACAAAAACCACTAAACCCCAACAAGAAACAACCCTAAACCCCTAACAACAAACACTAACCCCCTAACAACAAACAACCCTAAGCCCTAAAAACCAAAAACACTAACACACTAACAACAAACAACCCTAACCCACTAACAACAAACAACACTAACATCCTAACAACAAACAACACTAACACCCTAACAACAAACAAAACTAACACCCTAACAACAAAAACCACTAAAACCCAACAAGAAAAAACCCTCAACCCCTAACAACAAACACTAACCCCCTAACAACAAACAACACTAACACCCTAACAAAAAACAACCCTAACCCCCTAACAACAAACAACACTAACACCCTAACAACAAACAACCCTAACCGCCTAACAACAAACAACACTAACCCCCTAACATCAAACAACCCTAAACCCCTAACATCAAAGAACACTAACACCCTAACAACAAACAACCCTAACCCACTAACAACAAACACTAACCCCTAAACAACAAACAACACTAACCCCTAAAAACCAAAAACACTAACCCACTAACAACAAACAACCAAAACCCACTAACAACAAACAACCCTAACACCCTAGCAACAAACAACACTAACCCCATAACATCAAACAACCCTAAACCCCTAACATCAAACAACACTAACCCCCTAACAACACAAAACACTAACACCCTAACAACAAACAACACTAACACCCTAACAACAAAAACCACTAAACCCCAACAAGAAACAACCCTAAACCCCTAACAACAAACAACACTAAACCCCTAACAAGAAACTACCCTAACCCCGTAACAAAAAACAACACTAACCCCGTAACAACAAACAACCCTAACCCCCAAACAACAAACATCCCTAACCCCCTAAGAAAAAACAATCCTAACCCCCGAACAACCAACAACACTAACCCCCTAACCACAATAAACACTAACACCCTAACAACAAAAACCACTAAACCCCAACAAGAAACAACCCGAAACCCCTAACAACAAACAACACTAACCCCCTAACAACAAACAACCCTAACCAAACAACAAACAACCCTAACCCACTAACAACAAACAACACTAACACCCTAACAACAAACAACCCTAACCCCCTAACAACAAACAACACTAACCCCCTAACAACAAATAACCCTAACCCCCTAACAACAAACAACACTAACCCCCTAACAACAAACAACCCCAAACCCCTAACAACAAACACTAACCCCCAAACAACAAACAACCCTAACCCACTAACAACAAACAACCCTAACCCACAATCAACAAACAACGCTAACACCCTAAAAACAAAAAACACTAACCCCCTAACAACAAACAACCCTAAACCCCTAACATCAAACAACACTAACCCCCTAACAACACAAAACACTAATACCCTAACAACAAACAACACTAACACCCTAACAACAAAAACCACTAAACCCCAACAAGAAACAACCCCAAACCCCTAACAACAAACAACACCACTCCCTAAAAACAAACAACCCTAACCAAACAACAAAAAACTCTAACCCACTAACAACAAACAACACTAACACCCTAACAACAAACAATCCTAACCCCCTAACAACAAACAACACTAACACCCTAACAACAAACAACCCTAAACCCCTAACATCAAAGAACACTAACACCCTAAGAACAAACAACCCTAACCCCCAACAACAAACACTAACCCCCAAACAACAAACAAACCTAACCCCTAAAAACCAAAAACACTAAACCACTAACAACAAACAACCCTAACCCACTAACAACAAACAACCCTAACATCCTAACAACAAACAACACTAACACCCTAACAACAAACAACACTAACACCCTAACAACAAAAACGACTAAAACCCAACAAGAAAAAACCCTAAACCCCTAATAACAAACACTATCCCCCTAACAACAAACAACACTAAACCCCTAACAAGAAACTACCCAAACCCCATAACAACAAACAACACTAACCCCGTAACAACAAACAACACTAACTCCCAAATAACAAACAACCCTAACCCCCTAACAACAAACAATCCTAACTCCCGAACAACCAACAACACTAACCCCCTAACCACAATAACCACAAACACCCTAACAACAAAAACCACTAAACCCCAACAAGAAACAACCCTAAACCCCTAACAACAAACACTAACCCCCTAACAACAAAAAACACTAAACCCCTAACAAGAAAGTACCCTAACCCCGTAACAACAAACAACACTAACCCCGTAACAACAAACAACCATAACCACCAAACAACAAACAACCCTAACCCCCTAACAACAAACAGCACTAACCCCCTAACAACAAAGAACCCTAAACCCCTAACATCAAACAACACTAACACCCGAACAACAAACAACCCTAACCCCCTAAAAACAAACACTAACCCCCAAACAACAAACAACCCTAACCCCTAAAAACCAAAAACACTAACCCACTAACAACAAACAACCCTAACCCCCTAACAACAAACAATCCTAACCCCTTTACAACCAACAACACTAACCGCTAACGACAATAAACACTAACACCCGAACATCAAAAACCACTAAACCCCACCAAGAAACAACCCTAAACCCCTAACAACAAACAACACTAACCCCCTAACAACAAACAACCCTAACCAAACAACAAACAAACCTAACCCACTAACAACAAACAACACTAACACCCTAACAACAAACAACCCTAAACCCCTAACAACAAACAACACTAACACCCTAACAACAAACAACACTAAACCCCTAACAACAAACAACACTAACCCCCTAACAACAAACAACCCTAAACCCCTAACATCAAAGAACACTAACACCCTAACAACAAACAACCCTAACCCCCTAACAACAAACACTAACCCCCAAACAACAAACAACACTAACCCCTAAAAACCAAAAACACTAACCCACTAACAACAAACAACCCTAACCCACTAACAACAAACATCCCTAACACCCTAACAACAAACAACACTAACCCCATTACATCAAACAACCCTAAACCCCTAACATCAAACAACACTAACCCCCTAACAACACAAAACACTAACACCCTAACAACAAACAACACTAAAACCCTAACAACAAAAACCACTAAACCCCAACAAGAAACAACCCTGAACCCCTAACAATAAACACTAACACCCTAAGAACAAACAACACTAAACCCCTAACAAGAAACTACCCTAACCCCCAAACAACAAACAACCCTAACCCCCTAACAACAAACAATCCTAACCCCCGAACAACCAACAACACTAACCCCCTAACCAAAATAAACACTAACACCCTAACAAAAAAACCACTAAACACCAACAAGAAACAACCCTAAACCCCTAACAACAAACAACACTAACCCCCTAACAACAAACAACCCTAACCAAACAACAAACAACCCTAACCCACTAACAACAAACAACAATAACCCCCTAACAACAAACAACCCTAAACCCCTAACATCAACGAACACTAACACCTAACAACAAACAACCCTAACCCCCTAACAACAAACACTAACCCCCAAACAACAAACAACCCTAAGCCACTGACAACAAACAACCCTAAACCACTAACAACAAACAACCCTAACACCCTAACAACAAAAAACACTAACCTCCTAACAACAAACAACCCTAAACCCCTAACATCAAACAACACTAACCCCCTAACAACACAAAACACTAACACCCTAACAACAAACAACACTAACACCCTAACACAAAAACCACTAAACCCCAACAAGAAACAACCCTAAACCCCTAACAACAAACACTAACCCCCTAACAATAAACAACACTAACCCCCTAACAACAAACAACCCTAAGCCCCTAACAACAAACAATCCTAACCCCCGAACAACCAACAACACTAACCCCCTAACCACAATAAACACTAACACCCTAACAACAAAAACCACTAAACCCCAACAAGAAACAACCCTAAACCCATAACAACAAACAACACTAACCCCCTAAGAACAAACAACCCTAACCAAACAATAAACAACCCTAACCAACTAACAACAAACAACACTAACACCCTAAAAACAAACAACACTAATCCCCTAACAACAAACAACACTAACACCCTAACAACAAACAACCCTAACCCCCTAACAACAAACAACACTACGCCCTAACAACAAACAACCCTAAACCCCTAACATCAAAGAACACTAACACCTAACAACAAACAACCCTAACCCCCTAACAACAAACACTAACCCCCAAACAACAAACAACACTAACCCCTAAAAACCAAAAACACTAACCCACTAACAACAAACAACCCTAACCCACTAACAACAAACAACCCTAACACCCTAACAACAAACAACACTAACCCCATAACATCAAACAACCCTAAACCCCTAACATCAAACAACACTAACCCCCTAACAACACAAAACACTAACACCCTAACAACAAACAACACTAACACCCTAACAACAAAAACCACTAAACCCCAACAAGAAACAACCCTGAACCCCTAACAATAAACACTAACACCCTAAGAACAAACAACACTAAACCCCTAACAAGAAACTATCCTAACCCCGTAACAACAAACAACACTAACCCCGTAACAACAAACAACCCTAACCCCCAAACAACAAACAACCCTAACCCCCTAACAACAAACAATCCTAACCCCCGAACAACCAACAACACTAACCCCCTAACCAAAATAAACACTAACACCCTAACAAAAAAACCACTAAACCCCAACAAGAAACAACCCTAAACCCCAAACAACAAACAACACTAACCCCCTAACAACAAACAACCCTAACCAAACAACAAACAACCCGAACCCACTAACAACAAACAACACTAACACCCTAACAACAAACAACCCTAACCCCCTAAAAACAAACACTAACAACCTAAGAACAAACAACCCTAACCCCCTAACAACAAACAACAATAACCCCTAACAACAAACAACCCTAAGCCCTAACATCAACGAACACTAACACCGAACAACAAACAACCCTAACCCCGTAACAACAAACACTAACCCCCAAACAACAAACAACCCTAAGCCACTAACAACAAACAACCCTAAACCACTAACAACAAACAACCCTAACACCCTAACAACAAAAAACACTAACCTCCTAACAACAAACAACCCTAAACCCCTAACATCAAACAACACTAACCCCCTAACAACACAAAACACTAACACCCTAACAACAAACAACACTAACACCCTAACACAAAAACCACTAAACCCCAACAAGAAACAACCCTAAACCCCTAACAACAAACACTAACCCCCTAACAACAAACAACACTAACCCCCTAACAACAAACAACCCTAAGCCCTAAAAACCAAAAACACTAACACACTAACAACAAACAACCCTAACCCACTAACAACAAACAACCCTAACATCCTAACAACAAACAACACTAACACCCTAACATCAAACAAAACTAACACCCTAACAACAAAAACCACTAAAACCCAACAAGAAAAAACCCTCAACCCCTAACAACAAACACTAACCCCCTAACAACAAACAACACGAAACCCCTAACAAGAAACTACCCTAACCCCGTAACAACAAACAACACTAACCCCCAAACAACAAACAACCCTAACCCCCTAACAACAAACAATCCTAACCCCCGAACAACCAACAACACTAACCCCCTAACCACAATAAACACTAACACCCGAACAACAAAAACCAATTAACCCCAACAAGAAACAACCCTAAACCCCTAACAACAAACAACACTCACCCCCTAACAACAAACAACCCTAACCAAACAACAAACAAACCTAACCCACTAACAACAAACAACACTAACACCCTAACAACAAACAACCCTAACCCCCAACAACAAACAACACTAACCCCCTAACATCAAACAACCCTAAACCCCTAACATCAAAGAACACTAACACCCTAACAGCAAACAACCCTAACCCACTAACAACAAACACTAACCCCAAAACAACAAACAACACTAACCCCTAAAAACCAAAAACACTAACCCACTAACAACAAACAACCCTAACCCACTAACAACAAACAACCCTAACACCCTAGCAACAAACAACACTAACCCCATAACATCAAACAACCCTAAACCCCTAACATCAAACAACACTAACCCCCTAACAACACAAAACACTAACACCCTAACAACAAACAACACTAACACCCTAACAACAAAAACCACTAAACCCCAACAAGAAACAACCCTAAACCCCTAACAACAAACAACACTAAACCCCTAACAAGAAACTACCCTAACCCCGTAACAACAAACAACACTAACCCCGTAACAACAAACAACCCTAACCCACAAACAACAAACATCCCTAACCCCCTAACAAAAAACAATCCTAACCCCTGAACAACCAACAACACTAACCCCCTAACCACAATAAACACTAACACCCGAACAACAAAAACGACTAAACCCCAACAAGAAACAACCCTAAACCCCTAACAACAAACAACACTAACCCCCTAACAACAAACAACCCTAACCAAACAACAAACAACCCTAACCCTCTAACAACAAACAACACTAACACCCTAACAACAAACAACCCTAACCCCCTAACAACAAACAACACTAACCCCCTAACATCAAACAACCCTAAACCCCTAACATCAAAGAACACTAACACCCTAACAGCAAACAACCCTAACCCACTAACAACAAACACTAACCCCCAAACAACAAACAACACTAACCCCTAAAAACCAAAAACACTAACCCACTAACAACAAACAACCCTAACCCACTAACAACAAACAACCCTAACACCCTAGCAACAAACAACACTAACCCCATAACATCAAACAACCCTAAACCCCTAACATCAAACAACACTAACCCCCTAACAACACAAAACACTAACACCCTAACAACAAACAACACTAACACCCTAACAACAAAAACCACTAAACCCCAACAAGAAACAACCCTAAACCCCTAACAACAAACAACACTAAACCCCTAACAAGAAACTACCCTAACCCCGTAACAACAAACAACACTAACCCCGTAACAACAAACAACCCTAACCCACAAACAACAAACATCCCTAACCCCCTAACAAAAAACAATCCTAACCGCTGAACAACCAACAACACTAACCCCCTAACCACAATAAACACTAACACCCTAACAACAAAAACGACTAAACCCCAACAAGAAACAACCCTAAACCCCTAACAACAAACAACACTAACCCCCTAACAACAAACAACCCTAACCAAACAACAAACAACCCTAACCCACTAACAACAAACAACACTAACACCCTAACAACAAACAACCCTAACCCCCTAACAACAAACAACACTAACACCCTAACAACAAACAACCCTAACCCCCTAACAACAAACAACACTAACCCCCTAACAACAAACAACCCCAAACCCCTAACAACAAACACTAACCCCCAAACAACAAACAACCCTAAGCCACTAACAACAAATAACCCTAAACCACTAACAAAAAACAACCCTAACACCCTAACAACAAACACTAACCCCCTAACAACAAACAACCCTAAACCCCTAACATCAAACAACATTAACCCCCTAACAACACAAAACACTAACACCCTAACAACAAACAACACTAACACCCTAACAACAAAAACCACTAAACCCCAACAAGAAACAACCCTAAACCCCTAACAACAAACAACACTAAACCCCTAACAAGAAACTACCCTAACCCCGTAACAACAAACAACACTTACCCCGTAACAACAAACAACCCTAACACCCTAACAACAAACAACCCTAACCCCCTAACAACAAACAACACTAACCCCCTAACAACAAACAACCCCAAACCCCTAACAACAAACACTAACCCCCAAACAACAAACAACCCTAAGCCACTAACAACAAATAACCCTAAACCACTAACAAAAAACAACCCTAACACCCTAACAACAAACACTAACCCCCTAACAACAAACAACCCTAAACCCCTAACATCAAACAACATTAACCCCCTAACAACACAAAACACTAACACCCTAACAACAAACAACACTAACACCCTAACAACAAAAACCACTAAACCCCAACAAGAAACAACCCTAAACCCCTAACAACAAACACTAACCCCCTAACAACAAACAACACTAAACCCCTAACAAGAAACTACCCTAACCCCGTAACAACAAACAACACTAACCCCCAACAACAAACAACCGTAAACCCCTAACATCAAAGAACACTAACACCCTAAGAACAAACAACCCTAACCCCCAACAACAAACACTAACCCCCAAACAACAAACAAACCTAACCCCTATAAACCAAAAACAGTAAACCACTAACAACAAACAACCCTAACCCACTAACAACAAACAACCCTAACATCCTAACAACAAACAACACTAACACCCTAACAACAAACAACACTAACACCCTAACAACAAAAACCACTAAAACCCAACAAGAAAAAACCCTAAACCCCTAATAACAAACACTATCCCCCTAACAACAAACAACACTAAACCCCTAACAAGAAACTACCCTAACCCCATAACAACAAACAACACTAACCCCGTAACAACAAACAACACTAACTCCCAAATAACAAACAACCCTCACCCCCTAACAACAAACAATCCTAACTCCCGAACAACCAACAACACTAACCCCCTAACCACAATAAACACTAACACCCTAACAACAAAAACCACTAAACCCCAACAAGAAACAACCCTAAACCCCTAACATCAAACAACACTAACCCCCTAACAACACAAAACACTAACACCCTAACAACAAACAACACTAACACCCTAACACAAAAACCACTAAACCCCAACAAGAAACAACCCTAAACCCCTAACAACAAACACTAACCCCCTAACAACAAACAACACTAACCCCCTAACAACAAACAACCCTAAGCCCTAAAAACCAAAAACACTAACACACTAACAACAAACAACCCTAACCCACTAACAACAAACAACCCTAACATCCTAACAACAAACAACACTAACACCCTAACATCAAACAAAACTAACACCCTAACAACAAAAACCACTAAAACCCAACAAGAAAAAACCCTCAACCCCTAACAACAAACACTAACCCCCTAACAACAAACAACACGAAACCCCTAACAAGAAACTACCCTAACCCCGTAACAACAAACAACACTAACCCCCAAACAACAAACAACCCTAACCCCCTAACAACAAACAATCCTAACCCCCGAACAACCAACAACACTAACCCCCTAACCACAATAAACACTAACACCCCAACAAGAAACAACCCTAAACCCCTAACAACAAACAACACTCACCCCCTAACAACAAACAACCCTAACCAAACAACAAACAAACCTAACCCACTAACAACAAACAACACTAACACCCTAACAACAAACAACCCTAACCCCCTAACAACAAACAACACTAACCCCCTAACATCAAACAACCCTAAACCCCTAACATCAAAGAACACTAACACCCTAACAGCAAACAACCCTAACCCACTAACAACAAACACTAACCCCCAAACAACAAACAACACTAACCCCTAAAAACCAAAAACACTAACCCACTAACAACAAACAACCCTAACCCACTAACAACAAACAACCCTAACACCCTAGCAACAAACAACACTAACCCCATAACATCAAACAACCCTAAACCCCTAACATCAAACAACACTAACCCCCTAACAACACAAAACACTAACACCCTAACAACAAACAACACTAACACCCTAACAACAAAAACCACTAAACCCCAACAAGAAACAACCCTAAACCCCTAACAACAAACAACACTAAACCCCTAACAAGAAACTACCCTAACCCCGTAACAACAAACAACACTAACCCCGTAACAACAAACAACCCTAACCCACAAACAACAAACATCCCTAACCCCCTAACAAAAAACAATCCTAACCCCTGAACAACCAACAACACTAACCCCCTAACCACAATAAACACTAACACCCTAACAACAAAAACGACTAAACCCCAACAAGAAACAACCCTAAACCCCTAACAACAAACAACACTAACCCCCTAACAACAAACAACCCTAACCAAACAACAAACAACCCTAACCCACTAACAACAAACAACACTAACACCCTAACAACAAACAACCCTAACCCCCTAACAACAAACAACACTAACACCCTAACAACAAACAACCCTAACCCCCTAACAACAAACAACACTAACCCCCTAACAACAAACAACCCCAAACCCCTAACAACAAACACTAACCCCCAAACAACAAACAACCCTAAGCCACTAACAACAAATAACCCTAAACCACTAACAAAAAACAACCCTAACACCCTAACAACAAACACTAACCCCCTAACAACAAACAACCCTAAACCCCTAACATCAAACAACATTAACCCCCTAACAACACAAAACACTAACACCCTAACAACAAACAACACTAACACCCTAACAACAAAAACCACTAAACCCCAACAAGAAACAACCCTAAACCCCTAACAACAAACACTAACCCCCTAACAACAAACAACACTAAACCCCTAACAAGAAACTACCCTAACCCCGTAACAACAAACAACACTAACCCCCAACAACAAACAACCGTAAACCCCTAACATCAAAGAACACTAACACCCTAAGAACAAACAACCCTAACCCCCAACAACAAACACTAACCCCCAAACAACAAACAAACCTAACCCCTATAAACCAAAAACAGTAAACCACTAACAACAAACAACCCTAACCACTAACAACAAACAACCCTAACATCCTAACAACAAACAACACTAACACCCTAACAACAAACAACACTAACACCCTAACAACAAAAACCACTAAAACCCAACAAGAAAAAACCCTAAACCCCTAATAACAAACACTATCCCCCTAACAACAAACAACACTAAACCCCTAACAAGAAACTACCCTAACCCCATAACAACAAACAACACTAACCCCGTAACAACAAACAACACTAACTCCCAAATAACAAACAACCCTCACCCCCTAACAACAAACAATCCTAACTCCCGAACAACCAACAACACTAACCCCCTAACCACAATAAACACTAACACCCTAACAACAAAAACCACTAAACCCCAACAAGAAACAACCCTAAACCCCTAACAACAAACACTAACCCCCTAACAACAAACAACACTAACCCCCTAACAACAAACAACCCTAAGCCCTAAAAACCAAAAACACTAACACACTAACAACAAACAACCCTAACCCACTAACAACAAACAACCCTAACATCCTAACAACAAACAACACTAACACCCTAACATCAAACAAAACTAACACCCTAACAACAAAAACCACTAAAACCCAACAAGAAAAAACCCTCAACCCCTAACAACAAACACTAACCCCCTAACAACAAACAACACGAAACCCCTAACAAGAATCTACCCTAACCCCGTAACAACAAACAACACTAACCCCCAAACAACAAACAACCCTAACCCCCTAACAACAAACAATCCTAACCCCCGAACAACCAACAACACTAACCCCCTAACCACAATAAACACTAACACCCGAACAACAAAAACCACTAAACCCCAACAAGAAACAACCTTAAACCCCTAACAACAAACAACCCTAAACCCCTAACAACAAACAACACTAACACCCTAACAAAAAACAACCCTAACCCCCTAACAACAAACAACACTAACACCCTAACAACAAACAACCCTAACCCCCTAACAACAAACAACACTAACCCCCTAACATCAAACAACCCTAAACCCCTAACATCAAAGAACACTAACACCCTAACAGCAAACAACCCTAACCCACTAACAACAAACACGAACCCCCAAACAACAAACAACACTAACCCCTAAAAACCAAAAACACTAACCCACTAACAACAAACAACCCTAACCCACTAACAACAAACAACCCTAACACCGTAGCAACAAACAACACTAACCCCATAACATCAAACAACCCTAAACCCCTAACATCAAACAACACTAACCCCCTAACAACACAAAACACTAACACCCTAACAACAAACAACACTAACACCCTAACAACAAAAACCACTAAACCCCAACAAGAAACAACCCTAAACCTCTAACAACAAACAACACTAAACCCCTAACAAGAAACTACCCTAACCCCGTAACAACAAACAACACTTACCCCGTAACAACAAACAACCCTAACACCCTAACAACAAACAACCCTAACCCCCTAACAACAAACAACACTAACCCCCTAACAACAAACAACCCCAAACCCCTAACAACAAACACTAACCCCCAAACAACAAACAACCCTAAGCCACTAACAACAAATAACCCTAAACCACTAACAAAAAACAACCCTAACACCCTAACAACAAACACTAACCCCCTAACAACAAACAACCCTAAACCCCTAACATCAAACAACATTAACCCCCTAACAACACAAAACACTAACACCCTAACAACAAACAACACTAACACCCTAACAACAAAAACCACTAAACCCCAACAAGAAACAACCCTAAACCCCTAACAACAAACACTAACCCCCTAACAACAAACAACACTAAACCCCTAACAAGAAACTACCCTAACCCCGTAACAACAAACAACACTAACCCCCAACAACAAACAACCCTAAACCCCTAACATCAAAGAACACTAACACCCTAAGAACAAACAACCCTAACCCCCAACAACAAACACTAACCCCCAAACAACAAACAAACCTAACCCCTATAAACCAAAAACAGTAAACCACTAACAACAAACAACCCTAACCCACTAACAACAAACAACCCTAACATCCTAACAACAAACAACACTAACACCCTAACAACAAACAACACTAACACCCTAACAACAAAAACCACTAAAACCCAACAAGAAAAAACCCTAAACCCCTAATAACAAACACTATCCCCCTAACAACAAACAACACTAAACCCCTAACAAGAAACTACCCTAACCCCATAACAACAAACAACACTAACCCCGTAACAACAAACAACACTAACTCCCAAATAACAAACAACCCTCACCCCCTAACAACAAACAATCCTAACTCCCGAACAACCAACAACACTAACCCCCTAACCACAATAAACACTAACACCCTAACAACAAAAACCACTAAACCCCAACAAGAAACAACCCTAAACCCCTAACATCAAACAACACTAACCCCCTAACAACACAAAACACTAACACCCTAACAACAAACAACACTAACACCCTAACACAAAAACCACTAAACCCCAACAAGAAACAACCCTAAACCCCTAACAACAAACACTAACCCCCTAACAACAAACAACACTAACCCCCTAACAACAAACAACCCTAAGCCCTAAAAACCAAAAACACTAACACACTAACAACAAACAACCCTAACCCACTAACAACAAACAACCCTAACATCCTAACAACAAACAACACTAACACCCTAACATCAAACAAAACTAACACCCTAACAACAAAAACCACTAAAACCCAACAAGAAAAAACCCTCAACCCCTAACAACAAACACTAACCCCCTAACAACAAACAACACGAAACCCCTAACAAGAAACTACCCTAACCCCGTAACAACAAACAACACTAACCCCCAAACAACAAACAACCCTAACCCCCTAACAACAAACAATCCTAACCCCCGAACAACCAACAACACTAACCCCCTAACCACAATAAACACTAACACCCGAACAACAAAAACCAATTAACCCCAACAAGAAACAACCCTAAACCCCTAACAACAAACAACACTCACCCCCTAACAACAAACAACCCTAACCAAACAACAAACAAACCTAACCCACTAACAACAAACAACACTAACACCCTAACAACAAACAACCCTAACCCCCTAACAACAAACAACACTAACCCCCTAACATCAAACAACCCTAAACCCCTAACATCAAAGAACACTAACACCCTAACAGCAAACAACCCTAACCCACTAACAACAAACACTAACCCCCAAACAACAAACAACACTAACCCCTAAAAACCAAAAACACTAACCCACTAACAACAAACAACCCTAACCCACTAACAACAAACAACCCTAACACCCTAGCAACAAACAACACTAACCCCATAACATCAAACAACCCTAAACCCCTAACATCAAACAACACTAACCCCCTAACAACACAAAACACTAACACCCTAACAACAAACAACACTAACACCCTAACAACAAAAACCACTAAACCCCAACAAGAAACAACCCTAAACCCCTAACAACAAACAACACTAAACCCCTAACAAGAAACTACCCTAACCCCGTAACAACAAACAACACTAACCCCGTAACAACAAACAACCCTAACCCACAAACAACAAACATCCCTAACCCCCTAACAAAAAACAATCCTAACCCCTGAACAACCAACAACACTAACCCCCTAACCACAATAAACACTAACACCCTAACAACAAAAACGACTAAACCCCAACAAGAAACAACCCTAAACCCCTAACAACAAACAACACTAACCCCCTAACAACAAACAACCCTAACCAAACAACAAACAACCCTAACCCACTAACAACAAACAACACTAACACCCTAACAACAAACAACCCTAACCCCCTAACAACAAACAACACTAACACCCTAACAACAAACAACCCTAACCCCCTAACAACAAACAACACTAACCCCCTAACAACAAACAACCCCAAACCCCTAACAACAAACACTAACCCCCAAACAACAAACAACCCTAAGCCACTAACAACAAATAACCCTAAACCACTAACAAAAAACAACCCTAACACCCTAACAACAAACACTAACCCCCTAACAACAAACAACCCTAAACCCCTAACATCAAACAACATTAACCCCCTAACAACACAAAACACTAACACCCTAACAACAAACAACACTAACACCCTAACAACAAAAACCACTAAACCCCAACAAGAAACAACCCTAAACCCCTAACAACAAACACTAACCCCCTAACAACAAACAACACTAACCCCCAACAACAAACAACCGTAAACCCCTAACATCAAAGAACACTAACACCCTAAGAACAAACAACCCTAACCCCCAACAACAAACACTAACCCCCAAACAACAAACAAACCTAACCCCTATAAACCAAAAACAGTAAACCACTAACAACAAACAACCCTAACCCACTAACAACAAACAACCCTAACATCCTAACAACAAACAACACTAACACCCTAACAACAAACAACACTAACACCCTAACAACAAAAACCACTAAAACCCAACAAGAAAAAACCCTAAACCCCTAATAACAAACACTATCCCCCTAACAACAAACAACACTAAACCCCTAACAAGAAACTACCCTAACCCCATAACAACAAACAACACTAACCCCGTAACAACAAACAACACTAACTCCCAAATAACAAACAACCCTCACCCCCTAACAACAAACAATCCTAACTCCCGAACAACCAACAACACTAACCCCCTAACCACAATAAACACTAACACCCTAACAACAAAAACCACTAAACCCCAACAAGAAACAACCCTAAACCCCTAACAACAAACACTAACCCCCTAACAACAAACAACACTAACCCCCTAACAACAAACAACCCTAAGCCCTAAAAACCAAAAACACTAACACACTAACAACAAACAACCCTAACCCACTAACAACAAACAACCCTAACATCCTAACAACAAACAACACTAACACCCTAACATCAAACAAAACTAACACCCTAACAACAAAAACCACTAAAACCCAACAAGAAAAAACCCTCAACCCCTAACAACAAACACTAACCCCCTAACAACAAACAACACGAAACCCCTAACAAGAATCTACCCTAACCCCGTAACAACAAACAACACTAACCCCCAAACAACAAACAACCCTAACCCCCTAACAACAAACAATCCTAACCCCCGAACAACCAACAACACTAACCCCCTAACCACAATAAACACTAACACCCGAACAACAAAAACCACTAAACCCCAACAAGAAACAACCTTAAACCCCTAACAACAAACAACCCTAAACCCCTAACAACAAACAACACTAACACCCTAACAAAAAACAACCCTAACCCCCTAACAACAAACAACACTAACACCCTAACAACAAACAACCCTAACCCCCTAACAACAAACAACACTAACCCCCTAACATCAAACAACCCTAAACCCCTAACATCAAAGAACACTAACACCCTAACAGCAAACAACCCTAACCCACTAACAACAAACACGAACCCCCAAACAACAAACAACACTAACCCCTAAAAACCAAAAACACTAACCCACTAACAACAAACAACCCTAACCCACTAACAACAAACAACCCTAACACCCTAGCAACAAACAACACTAACCCCATAACATCAAACAACCCTAAACCCCTAACATCAAACAACACTAACCCCCTAACAACACAAAACACTAACACCCTAACAACAAACAACACTAACACCCTAACAACAAAAACCACTAAACCCCAACAAGAAACAACCCTAAACCTCTAACAACAAACAACACTAAACCCCTAACAAGAAACTACCCTAACCCCGTAACAACAAACAACACTTACCCCGTAACAACAAACAACCCTAACACCCTAACAACAAACAACCCTAACCCCCTAACAACAAACAACACTAACCCCCTAACAACAAACAACCCCAAACCCCTAACAACAAACACTAACCCCCAAACAACAAACAACCCTAAGCCACTAACAACAAATAACCCTAAACCACTAACAAAAAACAACCCTAACACCCTAACAACAAACACTAACCCCCTAACAACAAACAACCCTAAACCCCTAACATCAAACAACATTAACCCCCTAACAACACAAAACACTAACACCCTAACAACAAACAACACTAACACCCTAACAACAAAAACCCCTAAACCCCAACAAGAAACAACCCTAAACCCCTAACAACAAACACTAACCCCCTAACAACAAACAACACTAAACCCCTAACAAGAAACTACCCTAACCCCGTAACAACAAACAACACTAACCCCCAACAACAAACAACCCTAAACCCCTAACATCAAAGAACACTAACACCCTAAGAACAAACAACCCTAACCCCCAACAACAAACACTAACCCCCAAACAACAAACAAACCTAACCCCTATAAACCAAAAACAGTAAACCACTAACAACAAACAACCCTAACCCACTAACAACAAACAACCCTAACATCCTAACAACAAACAACACTAACACCCTAACAACAAACAACACTAACACCCTAACAACAAAAACCACTAAAACCCAACAAGAAAAAACCCTAAACCCCTAATAACAAACACTATCCCCCTAACAACAAACAACACTAAACCCCTAACAAGAAACTACCCTAACCCCATAACAACAAACAACACTAACCCCGTAACAACAAACAACACTAACTCCCAAATAACAAACAACCCTCACCCCCTAACAACAAACAATCCTAACTCCCGAACAACCAACAACACTAACCCCCTAACCACAATAAACACTAACACCCTAACAACAAAAACCACTAAACCCCAACAAGAAACAACCCTAAACCCCTAACAACAAACACTAACCTCCTAACAACAAACAACACTAAACCCCTAACAACAAACAACACTAACCCCCTAACAACAAACACCCCAAACCCCTAACAACAAACAAAAACCCCCAAACAACAAACAACCCTAAGCCACTAACAACAAATAACCCTAAACCACTAACAACAAACAACCCTAACACCCTAACAACAAACACTAACCCCCTAACAACAAACAACCCTAAACCCCTAACATCAAACAACACTAACCCCCTAACAACACAAAACACTAACACCCTAACAACAAACAACACTAACACCCTAACAACAAAAACCACTAAACCTCAACAAGAAACAACCCTAAACCTCTAACAACAAACAACACTAAACCCCTAACAAGAAACTACCCTAACCCCGTAACAACAAACAACACTAACCCCCTAACAACAAACAACGCTAACCAAACAACAAACAAACCTAACCCACTAACAAAAAACAACACTAACACCCCAGCAACAAACAACCCTAACCCCTAACAACAAACAACACTAACACCCTAAGAACAAACAACCCTAACCCACTAACAACAAACAACACTAACACCCTAACAAAAAACAACCCTAACCCCCTAAAAACAAACAACACTAACAACTTAACAACAAACAACCCAAACCCCCTAACAACAAACAACAATAACCCCCTAACAACAAACAACCCTAAACCCCTAACATCAACGAACACTAACACCTAACAACAAACAACCCTAACCCCCTAACAACAAACACTAACCCCCAAACAACAAACAACCCTAAGCCACTAACAACAAACAACCCTAAACCACTAACAACAAACAACCCTAACACCCTAACAAACAACACTAACCCCCTAACAACAAACAACCCTAAACCCCTAACATCAAACAACACTAACCCCCTAACAACACAAAACACTAATACCCTAACAACAAACAACACTAACACCCTAACAACAAAAACCACTAAACCCCAACAAGAAACAACCCCAAACCCCTAACAACAAACAACACCACTCCCTAACAACAAACAACCCTAACCAAACAACAAAAAACTCTAACCCACTAACAACAAACAACACTAACACCCTAACAACAAACAATCCTAACCCCCTAACAACAAACAACACTAACAAGCTAACAACAAACAACCCTAACCCCCTAACAACAAACAACACTAGCCCCCAACAACAAACAACCCTAAACCCCTAACATCAAAGAACACTAACACCCTAAGAACAAACAACCCTAACCCCCAACAACAAACACTAACCCCCAAACAACAAACAAACTAACCCCTAAAAACCAAAAACACTAAACCACTAACAACAAACAACCCTAACCCACTAACAACAAACAACCCTAACATCCTAACAACAAACAACACTAACCCCCTAACAACAAAGAACCCTAAACCCCTAACATCAAACAACACTAACACCCGAACAACAAACAACCCTAACCCCCTAACAACAAACACTAACCCCCAAACAACAAACAACCCTAACCCCTAAAAACCAAAAACACTAACCCACTAACAACAAACAACCCTAACCCCCTAACAACAAACAATCCTAACCCCTTTACAACCAACAACACTAACCCCCTAACCACAATAAACACTAACACCCGAACATCAAAAACCACTAAACCCCAACAAGAAACAACCCTAAACCCCTAACAACAAACAACACTAACCCCCTAACAACAAACAACCCTAACCAAACAACAAACAAACCTAACCCACTAACAACAAACATCACTAACACCCTAACAACAAACAACCCTAAGGCCCTAACAACAAACAACACTAACACCCTAACAACAAACAACCCTAACCCCCTAACAACAAACAACACTAACCCCCTAACAACAAACAACCCTAAACCCCTAACATCAAAGAACACTAACACCCTAACAACAAACAACCCTAACCCCCTAACAACAAACACTAACCCCCAAACAACAAACAACACTAACCCCTAAAAACCAAAAACACTAACCCACTAACAACAAACAACCCTAACCCACTAACAACAAACAACCCTAACACCCTAACAACAAACAACACTAACCCCATTACATCAAACAACCCTAAACCCCTAACATCAAACAACACTAACCCCCTAACAGCACAAAACACTCACACCCTAACAACAAACAACACTAACACCCTAACAGCAAAAACCACTAAACCCCAACAAGAAACAACCCTGAACCGCTAACAATAAACACTAACACCCTAAGAACAAACAACACTAAACCCCTAACAAGAAACTACGCTAACCCCGTAACAACAAACAACACTAACCCCGTAACAACAAACAACCCTAACCCCCAAACAACAAACAACCCTAACCCCCTAACAACAAACAATCCTAACCCCCGAACAACCAACAACACTAACCCCGTAACCAAAATAAACACTAACACCCTAACAAAAAAACCACTAAACCCCAACAAGAAACAACCCTAAACCCCTAACAACAAACACTAACCCCCTAACAACAAACAACACTAAGCCCCTAACAAGAAACTACCCTAACCCCGTAACAACAAACAACACTAACCCCGTAACAACAAACAACACTAACCCCCAAAGAACAAACAACCCTAACCCCCAAACAACAAACAACGCTAACCCCCTAAAAACAAACAACACTAACCCCCTAACAACAAACAACCCTAAACCCCTAACATCAAAGAACACTAACACCCTATCAACAAACAAAACTAACCCCCTAACAACAAACACTAACCCCCAAGCAAGAAACAACCCTAACTCCTAAAAACCAAAAACACTAACCCACTAACAACAAACAACCCTAACCCACAATCAACAAACAACCCTAACACCCTAACAACAAAAAACACTAACCCCCTAACAACAAACTACCCTAAACCCCTAACATCAAACAACACTAACCCCCTAACAACACAAAACACTAATACCCTAACAACAAACAACACTAACACCCTAACAACAAAAACCACTAAACCCCAACAAGAAACAACCCCAAACCCCTAACAACAAACAACACCACTCCCTAACAACAAACAACCCTAACCAAACAACAAAAAATTCTAACCCACTAACAACAAACAACACTAACACCCTAACAACAAACAATCCTAACCCCCTAACAACAAACAACTCTAACACCCTAACAACAAACAACCCTAACCCCCTAACAACAAACAACACTAAGCCCCAACAACAAACAACCCTAAACCCCTAACATCAAAGAACACTAACACCCTAAGAACAGACAACCCTAACCCCCAACAACAAACACTAACCCCCAAAAAAAAACAAACCTAACCCCTAAAAACCAAAAACACTAAACCACTAACAACAAACAACCCTAACCCACTAACAACAAACAACCCTAACATCCTAACAACAAACAACACTAACACCCTAACAACAAACAACACTAACACCCTAACAACAAAAACCACTAAAACCCAACAAGAAAAAACCCTAAACCCCTAATAACAAACACTATCCCCAACAACAAACAACACTAAACCCCTAACAACAAACAACGCTAAACCCCTAACAACAAACAACCCTAACCAAACAACAAACAACCCTAACCCCCTAACAACAAACAACACTAACCCCCTAACATCAAACAACCCTAAACCCCTAACATCAAAGAACACTAACACCCTAACAGCAAACAACCCTAACCCACTAACAACAAACACGAACCCCCAAACAACAAACAACACTAACCCCTAAAAACCAAAAACACTAACCCACTAACAACAAACAACCCTAACCCACTAACAACAAACAACCCTAACACCGTAGCAACAAACAACACTAACCCCATAACATCAAACAACCCTAAACCCCTAACATCAAACAACACTAACCCCCTAACAACACAAAACACTAACACCCTAACAACAAACAACACTAACACCCTAACAACAAAAACCACTAAACCCCAACAAGAAACAACCCTAAACCTCTAACAACAAACAACACTAAACCCCTAACAAGAAACTACCCTAACCCCGTAACAACAAACAACACTTACCCCGTAACAACAAACAACCCTAACACCCTAACAACAAACAACCCTAACCCCCTAACAACAAACAACACTAACCCCCTAACAACAAACAACCCCAAACCCCTAACAACAAACACTAACCCCCAAACAACAAACAACCCTAAGCCACTAACAACAAATAACCCTAAACCACTAACAAAAAACAACCCTAACACCCTAACAACAAACACTAACCCCCTAACAACAAACAACCCTAAACCCCTAACATCAAACAACATTAACCCCCTAACAACACAAAACACTAACACCCTAACAACAAACAACACTAACACCCTAACAACAAAAACCACTAAACCCCAACAAGAAACAACCCTAAACCCCTAACAACAAACACTAACCCCCTAACAACAAACAACACTAAACCCCTAACAAGAAACTACCCTAACCCCGTAACAACAAACAACACTAACCCCCAACAACAAACAACCCTAAACCCCTAACATCAAAGAACACTAACACCCTAAGAACAAACAACCCTAACCCCCAACAACAAACACTAACCCCCAAACAACAAACAAACCTAACCCCTATAAACCAAAAACAGTAAACCACTAACAACAAACAACCCTAACCCACTAACAACAAACAACCCTAACATCCTAACAACAAACAACACTAACACCCTAACAACAAACAACACTAACACCCTAACAACAAAAACCACTAAAACCCAACAAGAAAAAACCCTAAACCCCTAATAACAAACACTATCCCCCTAACAACAAACAACACTAAACCCCTAACAAGAAACTACCCTAACCCCATAACAACAAACAACACTAACCCCGTAACAACAAACAACACTAACTCCCAAATAACAAACAACCCTCACCCCCTAACAACAAACAATCCTAACTCCCGAACAACCAACAACACTAACCCCCTAACCACAATAAACACTAACACCCTAACAACAAAAACCACTAAACCCCAACAAGAAACAACCCTAAACCCCTAACATCAAACAACACTAACCCCCTAACAACACAAAACACTAACACCCTAACAACAAACAACACTAACACCCTAACACAAAAACCACTAAACCCCAACAAGAAACAACCCTAAACCCCTAACAACAAACACTAACCCCCTAACAACAAACAACACTAACCCCCTAACAACAAACAACCCTAAGCCCTAAAAACCAAAAACACTAACACACTAACAACAAACAACCCTAACCCACTAACAACAAACAACCCTAACATCCTAACAACAAACAACACTAACACCCTAACATCAAACAAAACTAACACCCTAACAACAAAAACCACTAAAACCCAACAAGAAAAAACCCTCAACCCCTAACAACAAACACTAACCCCCTAACAACAAACAACACGAAACCCCTAACAAGAAACTACCCTAACCCCGTAACAACAAACAACACTAACCCCCAAACAACAAACAACCCTAACCCCCTAACAACAAACAATCCTAACCCCCGAACAACCAACAACACTAACCCCCTAACCACAATAAACACTAACACCCGAACAACAAAAACCAATTAACCCCAACAAGAAACAACCCTAAACCCCTAACAACAAACAACACTCACCCCCTAACAACAAACAACCCTAACCAAACAACAAACAAACCTAACCCACTAACAACAAACAACACTAACACCCTAACAACAAACAACCCTAACCCCCTAACAACAAACAACACTAACCCCCTAACATCAAACAACCCTAAACCCCTAACATCAAAGAACACTAACACCCTAACAGCAAACAACCCTAACCCACTAACAACAAACACTAACCCCCAAACAACAAACAACACTAACCCCTAAAAACCAAAAACACTAACCCACTAACAACAAACAACCCTAACCCACTAACAACAAACAACCCTAACACCCTAGCAACAAACAACACTAACCCCATAACATCAAACAACCCTAAACCCCTAACATCAAACAACACTAACCCCCTAACAACACAAAACACTAACACCCTAACAACAAACAACACTAACACCCTAACAACAAAAACCACTAAACCCCAACAAGAAACAACCCTAAACCCCTAACAACAAACAACACTAAACCCCTAACAAGAAACTACCCTAACCCCGTAACAACAAACAACACTAACCCCGTAACAACAAACAACCCTAACCCACAAACAACAAACATCCCTAACCCCCTAACAAAAAACAATCCTAACCCCTGAACAACCAACAACACTAACCCCCTAACCACAATAAACACTAACACCCTAACAACAAAAACGACTAAACCCCAACAAGAAACAACCCTAAACCCCTAACAACAAACAACACTAACCCCCTAACAACAAACAACCCTAACCAAACAACAAACAACCCTAACCCACTAACAACAAACAACACTAACACCCTAACAACAAACAACCCTAACCCCCTAACAACAAACAACACTAACACCCTAACAACAAACAACCCTAACCCCCTAACAACAAACAACACTAACCCCCTAACAACAAACAACCCCAAACCCCTAACAACAAACACTAACCCCCAAACAACAAACAACCCTAAGCCACTAACAACAAATAACCCTAAACCACTAACAAAAAACAACCCTAACACCCTAACAACAAACACTAACCCCCTAACAACAAACAACCCTAAACCCCTAACATCAAACAACATTAACCCCCTAACAACACAAAACACTAACACCCTAACAACAAACAACACTAACACCCTAACAACAAAAACCACTAAACCCCAACAAGAAACAACCCTAAACCCCTAACAACAAACACTAACCCCCTAACAACAAACAACACTAACCCCCAACAACAAACAACCGTAAACCCCTAACATCAAAGAACACTAACACCCTAAGAACAAACAACCCTAACCCCCAACAACAAACACTAACCCCCAAACAACAAACAAACCTAACCCCTATAAACCAAAAACAGTAAACCACTAACAACAAACAACCCTAACCCACTAACAACAAACAACCCTAACATCCTAACAACAAACAACACTAACACCCTAACAACAAACAACACTAACACCCTAACAACAAAAACCACTAAAACCCAACAAGAAAAAACCCTAAACCCCTAATAACAAACACTATCCCCCTAACAACAAACAACACTAAACCCCTAACAAGAAACTACCCTAACCCCATAACAACAAACAACACTAACCCCGTAACAACAAACAACACTAACTCCCAAATAACAAACAACCCTCACCCCCTAACAACAAACAATCCTAACTCCCGAACAACCAACAACACTAACCCCCTAACCACAATAAACACTAACACCCTAACAACAAAAACCACTAAACCCCAACAAGAAACAACCCTAAACCCCTAACAACAAACACTAACCCCCTAACAACAAACAACACTAACCCCCTAACAACAAACAACCCTAAGCCCTAAAAACCAAAAACACTAACACACTAACAACAAACAACCCTAACCCACTAACAACAAACAACCCTAACATCCTAACAACAAACAACACTAACACCCTAACATCAAACAAAACTAACACCCTAACAACAAAAACCACTAAAACCCAACAAGAAAAAACCCTCAACCCCTAACAACAAACACTAACCCCCTAACAACAAACAACACGAAACCCCTAACAAGAATCTACCCTAACCCCGTAACAACAAACAACACTAACCCCCAAACAACAAACAACCCTAACCCCCTAACAACAAACAATCCTAACCCCCGAACAACCAACAACACTAACCCCCTAACCACAATAAACACTAACACCCGAACAACAAAAACCACTAAACCCCAACAAGAAACAACCTTAAACCCCTAACAACAAACAACCCTAAACCCCTAACAACAAACAACACTAACACCCTAACAAAAAACAACCCTAACCCCCTAACAACAAACAACACTAACACCCTAACAACAAACAACCCTAACCCCCTAACAACAAACAACACTAACCCCCTAACATCAAACAACCCTAAACCCCTAACATCAAAGAACACTAACACCCTAACAGCAAACAACCCTAACCCACTAACAACAAACACGAACCCCCAAACAACAAACAACACTAACCCCTAAAAACCAAAAACACTAACCCACTAACAACAAACAACCCTAACCCACTAACAACAAACAACCCTAACACCCTAGCAACAAACAACACTAACCCCATAACATCAAACAACCCTAAACCCCTAACATCAAACAACACTAACCCCCTAACAACACAAAACACTAACACCCTAACAACAAACAACACTAACACCCTAACAACAAAAACCACTAAACCCCAACAAGAAACAACCCTAAACCTCTAACAACAAACAACACTAAACCCCTAACAAGAAACTACCCTAACCCCGTAACAACAAACAACACTTACCCCGTAACAACAAACAACCCTAACACCCTAACAACAAACAACCCTAACCCCCTAACAACAAACAACACTAACCCCCTAACAACAAACAACCCCAAACCCCTAACAACAAACACTAACCCCCAAACAACAAACAACCCTAAGCCACTAACAACAAATAACCCTAAACCACTAACAAAAAACAACCCTAACACCCTAACAACAAACACTAACCCCCTAACAACAAACAACCCTAAACCCCTAACATCAAACAACATTAACCCCCTAACAACACAAAACACTAACACCCTAACAACAAACAACACTAACACCCTAACAACAAAAACCCCTAAACCCCAACAAGAAACAACCCTAAACCCCTAACAACAAACACTAACCCCCTAACAACAAACAACACTAAACCCCTAACAAGAAACTACCCTAACCCCGTAACAACAAACAACACTAACCCCCAACAACAAACAACCCTAAACCCCTAACATCAAAGAACACTAACACCCTAAGAACAAACAACCCTAACCCCCAACAACAAACACTAACCCCCAAACAACAAACAAACCTAACCCCTATAAACCAAAAACAGTAAACCACTAACAACAAACAACCCTAACCCACTAACAACAAACAACCCTAACATCCTAACAACAAACAACACTAACACCCTAACAACAAACAACACTAACACCCTAACAACAAAAACCACTAAAACCCAACAAGAAAAAACCCTAAACCCCTAATAACAAACACTATCCCCCTAACAACAAACAACACTAAACCCCTAACAAGAAACTACCCTAACCCCATAACAACAAACAACACTAACCCCGTAACAACAAACAACACTAACTCCCAAATAACAAACAACCCTCACCCCCTAACAACAAACAATCCTAACTCCCGAACAACCAACAACACTAACCCCCTAACCACAATAAACACTAACACCCTAACAACAAAAACCACTAAACCCCAACAAGAAACAACCCTAAACCCCTAACAACAAACACTAACCTCCTAACAACAAACAACACTAAACCCCTAACAACAAACAACACTAACCCCCTAACAACAAACACCCCAAACCCCTAACAACAAACAAAAACCCCCAAACAACAAACAACCCTAAGCCACTAACAACAAATAACCCTAAACCACTAACAACAAACAACCCTAACACCCTAACAACAAACACTAACCCCCTAACAACAAACAACCCTAAACCCCTAACATCAAACAACACTAACCCCCTAACAACACAAAACACTAACACCCTAACAACAAACAACACTAACACCCTAACAACAAAAACCACTAAACCTCAACAAGAAACAACCCTAAACCTCTAACAACAAACAACACTAAACCCCTAACAAGAAACTACCCTAACCCCGTAACAACAAACAACACTAACCCCCTAACAACAAACAACGCTAACCAAACAACAGACAAACCTAACCCACTAACAAAAAACAACACTAACACCCCAGCAACAAACAACCCTAACCCCTAACAACAAACAACACTAACACCCTAAGAACAAACAACCCTAACCCACTAACAACAAACAACACTAACACCCTAACAAAAAACAACCCTAACCCCCTAAAAACAAACAACACTAACAACTTAACAACAAACAACCCAAACCCCCTAACAACAAACAACAATAACCCCCTAACAACAAACAACCCTAAACCCCTAACATCAACGAACACTAACACCTAACAACAAACAACCCTAACCCCCTAACAACAAACACTAACCCCCAAACAACAAACAACCCTAAGCCACTAACAACAAACAACCCTAAACCACTAACAACAAACAACCCTAACACCCTAACAAACAACACTAACCCCCTAACAACAAACAACCCTAAACCCCTAACATCAAACAACACTAACCCCCTAACAACACAAAACACTAATACCCTAACAACAAACAACACTAACACCCTAACAACAAAAACCACTAAACCCCAACAAGAAACAACCCCAAACCCCTAACAACAAACAACACCACTCCCTAACAACAAACAACCCTAACCAAACAACAAAAAACTCTAACCCACTAACAACAAACAACACTAACACCCTAACAACAAACAATCCTAACCCCCTAACAACAAACAACACTAACAAGCTAACAACAAACAACCCTAACCCCCTAACAACAAACAACACTAGCCCCCAACAACAAACAACCCTAAACCCCTAACATCAAAGAACACTAACACCCTAAGAACAAACAACCCTAACCCCCAACAACAAACACTAACCCCCAAACAACAAACAAACTAACCCCTAAAAACCAAAAACACTAAACCACTAACAACAAACAACCCTAACCCACTAACAACAAACAACCCTAACATCCTAACAACAAACAACACTAACCCCCTAACAACAAAGAACCCTAAACCCCTAACATCAAACAACACTAACACCCGAACAACAAACAACCCTAACCCCCTAACAACAAACACTAACCCCCAAACAACAAACAACCCTAACCCCTAAAAACCAAAAACACTAACCCACTAACAACAAACAACCCTAACCCCCTAACAACAAACAATCCTAACCCCTTTACAACCAACAACACTAACCCCCTAACCACAATAAACACTAACACCCGAACATCAAAAACCACTAAACCCCAACAAGAAACAACCCTAAACCCCTAACAACAAACAACACTAACCCCCTAACAACAAACAACCCTAACCAAACAACAAACAAACCTAACCCACTAACAACAAACATCACTAACACCCTAACAACAAACAACCCTAAGGCCCTAACAACAAACAACACTAACACCCTAACAACAAACAACCCTAACCCCCTAACAACAAACAACACTAACCCCCTAACAACAAACAACCCTAAACCCCTAACATCAAAGAACACTAACACCCTAACAACAAACAACCCTAACCCCCTAACAACAAACACTAACCCCCAAACAACAAACAACACTAACCCCTAAAAACCAAAAACACTAACCCACTAACAACAAACAACCCTAACCCACTAACAACAAACAACCCTAACACCCTAACAACAAACAACACTAACCCCATTACATCAAACAACCCTAAACCCCTAACATCAAACAACACTAACCCCCTAACAGCACAAAACACTCACACCCTAACAACAAACAACACTAACACCCTAACAGCAAAAACCACTAAACCCCAACAAGAAACAACCCTGAACCGCTAACAATAAACACTAACACCCTAAGAACAAACAACACTAAACCCCTAACAAGAAACTACGCTAACCCCGTAACAACAAACAACACTAACCCCGTAACAACAAACAACCCTAACCCCCAAACAACAAACAACCCTAACCCCCTAACAACAAACAATCCTAACCCCCGAACAACCAACAACACTAACCCCGTAACCAAAATAAACACTAACACCCTAACAAAAAAACCACTAAACCCCAACAAGAAACAACCCTAAACCCCTAACAACAAACACTAACCCCCTAACAACAAACAACACTAAGCCCCTAACAAGAAACTACCCTAACCCCGTAACAACAAACAACACTAACCCCGTAACAACAAACAACACTAACCCCCAAAGAACAAACAACCCTAACCCCCAAACAACAAACAACGCTAACCCCCTAAAAACAAACAACACTAACCCCCTAACAACAAACAACCCTAAACCCCTAACATCAAAGAACACTAACACCCTATCAACAAACAAAACTAACCCCCTAACAACAAACACTAACCCCCAAGCAAGAAACAACCCTAACTCCTAAAAACCAAAAACACTAACCCACTAACAACAAACAACCCTAACCCACAATCAACAAACAACCCTAACACCCTAACAACAAAAAACACTAACCCCCTAACAACAAACTACCCTAAACCCCTAACATCAAACAACACTAACCCCCTAACAACACAAAACACTAATACCCTAACAACAAACAACACTAACACCCTAACAACAAAAACCACTAAACCCCAACAAGAAACAACCCCAAACCCCTAACAACAAACAACACCACTCCCTAACAACAAACAACCCTAACCAAACAACAAAAAATTCTAACCCACTAACAACAAACAACACTAACACCCTAACAACAAACAATCCTAACCCCCTAACAACAAACAACTCTAACACCCTAACAACAAACAACCCTAACCCCCTAACAACAAACAACACTAACCCCCAACAACAAACAACCCTAAACCCCTAACATCAAAGAACACTAACACCCTAAGAACAGACAACCCTAACCCCCAACAACAAACACTAACCCCCAAAAAAAAACAAACCTAACCCCTAAAAACCAAAAACACTAAACCACTAACAACAAACAACCCTAACCCACTAACAACAAACAACCCTAACATCCTAACAACAAACAACACTAACACCCTAACAACAAACAACACTAACACCCTAACAACAAAAACCACTAAAACCCAACAAGAAAAAACCCTAAACCCCTAATAACAAACACTATCCCCAACAACAAACAACACTAAACCCCTAACAACAAACAACGCTAAACCCCTAACAACAAACAACCCTAACCAAACAACAAACAACCCTAACCCACTAACAACAAACAACACTAACACCCTAAAAACAAACAACCCTAACCCCCTAACAACAAACAACACTAACACCCTAACAACAAACAACCCTAACCCCCTAACAACAAACAACACTGCGCCCTAACAACAAACAACCCTAAACCCCTAACATCAAAGAACACTAACACCTAACAACAAACAACCCTAACCCCCTAACAACAAACACTAACCCCCAAACAACAAACAACCCTAAGCCACTAACAACAAACAACCCTAAACCACTAACAACAAACAACCCTAACACCCTAACAACAAAAAACACTAACCTCCTAACAACAAACAACCCTAAACTACTAACATCAAACAACACTAACCGCCTAACAACACAAAACACTAACACCCTAACAACAAACAACACTAACACCCTAACACAAAAACCACTAAACCCCAACAAGAAACAACCCTAAACCCCTAACAACAAACACTAACCCCCTAACAACAAACAACCCTAAGCCCTAAAAACCAAAAACACTAACACACTAACAACAAACAACCCTAACCCACTAACAACAAACAACACTAACATCCTAACAACAAACAACACTAACACCCTAACAACAAACAAAACTAACACCCTAACAACAAAAACCACTAAAACCCAACAAGAAAAAACCCTCAACCCCTAACAACAAACACTAACCCCCTAACAACAAACAACACTAACACCCTAACAAAAAACAACCCTAACCCCCTAACAACAAACAACACTAACACCCTAACAACAAACAACCCTAACCGCCTAACAACAAACAACACTAACCCCCTAACATCAAACAACCCTAAACCCCTAACATCAAAGAACACTAACACCCTAACAACAAACAACCCTAACCCACTAACAACAAACACTAACCCCCAAACAACAAACAACACTAACCCCTAAAAACCAAAAACACTAACCCACTAACAACAAACAACCAAAACCCACTAACAACAAACAACCCTAACACCCTAGCAACAAACAACACTAACCCCATAACATCAAACAACCCTAAACCCCTAACATCAAACAACACTAACCCCCTAACAACACAAAACACTAACACCCTAACAACAAACAACACTAACACCCTAACAACAAAAACCACTAAACCCCAACAAGAAACAACCCTAAACCCCTAACAACAAACAACACTAAACCCCTAACAAGAAACTACCCTAACCCCGTAACAAAAAACAACACTAACCCCGTAACAACAAACAACCCTAACCCCCAAACAACAAACATCCCTAACCCCCTAAGAAAAAACAATCCTAACCCCCGAACAACCAACAACACTAACCCCCTAACCACAATAAACACTAACACCCTAACAACAAAAACCACTAAACCCCAACAAGAAACAACCCGAAACCCCTAACAACAAACAACACTAACCCCCTAACAACAAACAACCCTAACCAAACAACAAACAACCCTAACCCACTAACAACAAACAACACTAACACCCTAACAACAAACAACCCTAACCCCCTAACAACAAACAACACTAACCCCCTAACAACAAATAACCCTAACCCCCTAACAACAAACAACACTAACCCCCTAACAACAAACAACCCCAAACCCCTAACAACAAACACTAACCCCCAAACAACAAACAACCCTAACCCACTAACAACAAACAACCCTAACCCACAATCAACAAACAACGCTAACACCCTAACAACAAAAAACACTAACCCCCTAACAACAAACAACCCTAAACCCCTAACATCAAACAACACTAACCCCCTAACAACACAAAACACTAATACCCTAACAACAAACAACACTAACACCCTAACAACAAAAACCACTAAACCCCAACAAGAAACAACCCCAAACCCCTAACAACAAACAACACCACTCCCTAAAAACAAACAACCCTAACCAAACAACAAAAAACTCTAACCCACTAACAACAAACAACACTAACACCCTAACAACAAACAATCCTAACCCCCTAACAACAAACAACACTAACACCCTAACAACAAACAACCCTAAACACCTAACATCAAAGAACACTAACACCCTAAGAACAAACAACCCTAACCCCCAACAACAAACACTAACCCCCAAACAACAAACAAACCTAACCCCTAAAAACCAAAAACACTAAACCACTAACAACAAACAACCCTAACCCACTAACAACAAACAACCCTAACATCCTAACAACAAACAACACTAACACCCTAACAACAAACAACACTAACACCCTAACAACAAAAACGACTAAAACCCAACAAGAAAAAACCCTAAACCCCTAATAACAAACACTATCCCCCTAACAACAAACAACACTAAACCCCTAACAAGAAACTACCCAAACCCCATAACAACAAACAACACTAACCCCGTAACAACAAACAACACTAACTCCCAAATAACAAACAACCCTAACCCCCTAACAACAAACAATCCTAACTCCCGAACAACCAACAACACTAACCCCCTAACCACAATAACCACAAACACCCTAACAACAAAAACCACTAAACCCCAACAAGAAACAACCCTAAACCCCTAACAACAAACACTAACCCCCTAACAACAAAAAACACTAAACCCCTAACAAGAAAGTACCCTAACCCCGTAACAACAAACAACACTAACCCCGTAACAACAAACAACCATAACCACCAAACAACAAACAACCCTAACCCCCTAACAACAAACAGCACTAACCCCCTAACAACAAAGAACCCTAAACCCCTAACATCAAACAACACTAACACCCGAACAACAAACAACCCTAACCCCCTAAAAACAAACACTAACCCCCAAACAACAAACAACCCTAACCCCTAAAAACCAAAAACACTAACCCACTAACAACAAACAACCCTAACCCCCTAACAACAAACAATCCTAACCCCTTTACAACCAACAACACTAACCGCTAACGACAATAAACACTAACACCCGAACATCAAAAACCACTAAACCCCACCAAGAAACAACCCTAAACCCCTAACAACAAACAACACTAACCCCCTAACAACAAACAACCCTAACCAAACAACAAACAAACCTAACCCACTAACAACAAACAACACTAACACCCTAACAACAAACAACCCTAAACCCCTAACAACAAACAACACTAACACCCTAACAACAAACAACACTAAACCCCTAACAACAAACAACACTAACCCCCTAACAACAAACAACCCTAAACCCCTAACATCAAAGAACACTAACACCCTAACAACAAACAACCCTAACCCCCTAACAACAAACACTAACCCCCAAACAACAAACAACACTAACCCCTAAAAACCAAAAACACTAACCCACTAACAACAAACAACCCTAACCCACTAACAACAAACATCCCTAACACCCTAACAACAAACAACACTAACCCCATTACATCAAACAACCCTAAACCCCTAACATCAAACAACACTAACCCCCTAACAACACAAAACACTAACACCCTAACAACAAACAACACTAAAACCCTAACAACAAAAACCACTAAACCCCAACAAGAAACAACCCTGAACCCCTAACAATAAACACTAACACCCTAAGAACAAACAACACTAAACCCCTAACAAGAAACTACCCTAACCCCCAAACAACAAACAACCCTAACCCCCTAACAACAAACAATCCTAACCCCCGAACAACCAACAACACTAACCCCCTAACCAAAATAAACACTAACACCCTAACAAAAAAACCACTAAACACCAACAAGAAACAACCCTAAACCCCTAACAACAAACAACACTAACCCCCTAACAACAAACAACCCTAACCAAACAACAAACAACCCTAACCCACTAACAACAAACAACAATAACCCCCTAACAACAAACAACCCTAAACCCCTAACATCAACGAACACTAACACCTAACAACAAACAACCCTAACCCCCTAACAACAAACACTAACCCCCAAACAACAAACAACCCTAAGCCACTGACAACAAACAACCCTAAACCACTAACAACAAACAACCCTAACACCCTAACAACAAAAAACACTAACCTCCTAACAACAAACAACCCTAAACCCCTAACATCAAACAACACTAACCCCCTAACAACACAAAACACTAACACCCTAACAACAAACAACACTAACACCCTAACACAAAAACCACTAAACCCCAACAAGAAACAACCCTAAACCCCTAACAACAAACACTAACCCCCTAACAATAAACAACACTAACCCCCTAACAACAAACAACCCTAAGCCCTAAAAACCAAAAGCACTAACACACTAACAACAAACAACCCTAACCCACTAACAAGAAACAACCCTAACATCCTAACAACAAACAACACTAACACCCTAACAACAAACAAAACTAACACCCTAACAACGAAAACCACTAAAACCCAACAAGAAAAAACCCTCAACCCCTAACAACAAACACTAACCCCCTAACAACAAACAACACTAAACCCCTAAGAAGAAACTACCCTAACCCCGTAACAACAAACAACACTAACCCCGTAACAACAAACAAACCTAACCCCCAAATAACAAACAACCCTAACCCCCTAACAAAAAACAATCCTAACTCCTGAACAACCAACAACACTAACCCCCAAACACAATAAACACTAACACCCTAACAACAAAAACCACTAAACCCCAACAAGAAACAACCCTAAACCCCTAACAACAAACAACACTAACCCCCTAACAACAAAGCACCCTAACCAAACAACAAACAACCCTAACCCACTAACAACAAACAACACTAACCCCCTAACAAGAAACTACTCTAACCCCGTAACAACAAAAAACAATCCTAACCCCTAAAAAAAAACAACCCTAACCCCCAACAACAAACAACCCTAACCAAACAACAAACAACCCTAACGGACTAACAACAAACAACACTAAGCCCCCAACAAGAAACAACACTAACCCCCTAAGAAGAAACAACACTAACACCCTAACAACAAACAATCCTAACCCCTTTACAACCAACAACACTAACCCCCTAACCACAATAAACACTAACACCCGAACATCAAAAACCACTAAACCCCAACAAGAAACAACCCTAAACCCCTAACAACAAACAACACTAACCCCCTAACAACAAACAACCCTAACCAAACAACAAACAACCCTAACCCACTAACAACAAACAACACTAACACGCTAACAACAAACAACCCTAACCCCCTAACAACAAACAACACTAACAACCTAACAACAAACAACCCTAACCCCCTAACAACAAACAACAATAACCCCCTAACAACAAACAACCCTAAACCCCTAACATCAACGAACACTAACACCTAACAACAAACAACCCTAACCCCCTAACAACAAACACTAACAGCCATACAACAAACAACCCTAAGCCACTAACAACAAACAACCCTAAACCACTAACAACAAACAACCCTAACACCCTAACAACAAAAAACACTAACCTCCTAACAACAAACAACCCTAAACCCCTAACATCAAACAACACTAACCCCCTAACAACACAAAACACTAACACCCTAACAACAAACAAGACTAACACCCTAACACAAAAACCACTAAACCCCAACAAGGAACAACCCTAAACCCCTAACAACAAACACTAACCCCCTAACAACAAACAACACTAACCCCCTAACAACAAACAACCCTAAGCCCTAAAAACCAAAAACACAAACACACTAATAACAAACAACCCTAACCCACTAATAACAAACAACCCTAACATCCTAACAACAAACAACACTAACCCCCTAACAACAAACAATCCTAAACCCCTAACAACAAACAACACTAACCCCCTAACAACAAACAACACTGAACCCCTAACAAGAAAATACCCTAACCCCGTAACAACAAACAAAACTAACCCGTAACAACAAACAACCCTAACCCCCAAACAACAAACAACCCTAAACCCCTAACATCAAACAACACTAACCCACTAACAACAAACAACCCTAAACCACTAACAACAAACCACCCTAACACCCAGCAACAAACAACACTAACACCCTAACAACAAACAACCCTAACCCCTAAGAACAAACAACACTAACGCCCTAAGAACAAACAACACTAACCCCCAGCAACGAACAATACTAACCCCCTAACAACACAAAACCTAAACCCTTATCAACAAACAACCCTAAACCACTAACAACAAACAACCCTAACACCCTCACAACAAACAACACTAACACCCTAACAACAAACAACCCTCAACCCCTAAAATCAAAGAACACTAACACCCTAACAACAAACAATCCTAGCCCCCTAACAACAAACACTAACCCCCAAACAACAAACAACCCTAAGCCCTAAAAAGCAAAAACACTAACCCACTATCAACAAACAACCCTAACCCACTGACAACAAACAACCCTAACCCCCTAACAACAAACAACCCCAAACCCCTAACATCAAACAACACTAACCCCCTAACAACACAAAACACTAACACTCTAACAACAAACAACATTAACACCCGAACAACAAAAACCACTAAACCCCAACAAGAAACAACCCAAAACCCTAACAACAAACAACACTAACCCCCTAACAACAAACAACACTAACACCCTAACAACAAACAACCCTAACCCCCTAACAACAAACAACCCTAACCCCCTAACAACAAACAACCCTAAACCCCTAACATCAAAGAACACTAACACCCTAACAACAAACAACCCTAACCCCCTAACAACAAACACTAACCCCCAAACAACAAACAACCCTAACCCCAAAAACCAAAAACACTTACCCACTAACAACAAACAACCCTAACCAACTAACAACAAACAACCCTAACACCCTAACAACAAACAACACTAACCCTCTAACAACAAACAACCCTAAACCCCTAACATCAAACAACACTAACCCCCTAACAACACAAAACACTAACACCATAAAAACAAACAACACTAACACCCTAACAACAAACAACACTAAACCCCTAACCACAAACAACCCTAAACCCCTAACATCAAACAACACTAACCCCCAACAACACAAATCACTAACACCCTAACAACAAACAACACTAACAGCCTAACAACAAAAACCACTAAACCCCAACAAGAAACAACCCTAAACCCCTAACAACAAACACTAACCCCCTAACAACAAACAACACTAAACCCCTAACAAGAAACTACCCTAAACCCGTAACAACAAACAACACTAACCCGTAACAACAAACAACCCTAACCCCCAAACAACAAACAACCCTAACCCCCAAACAACAAACAACCCTAACCCCCTAACAACAATCCTAACCCCCGAACAACTAACAACACTAACCCCCTAACCACAATAAACACTAACACCCTAACAACAAAAACCACTAAACGTCAACAAGAAACTACCCTAAACCCCTAACAACAAACAACACTAACCCCCTAACAACAAAAAACCCTAAGCAAACAATAAAAAACCCTAACTCACTAACAACAAACAACACTAACACCCTAACAACAAACAACCCTAACTCCCTAACAACAAACAACACTAACATCCTAAGAACAAACAACACTAACCCCCTAAAAACAAACAACACTAACCCCCTAACAACAAACAACCCTAAACCCCTAACAAAAAACAACACTAACCCCCTAACAGCACAAAACACTAACACCCTAACAACAAACAACTCTAACACCCTAACATCAAAAACCCCTGAACCCCAACAAGAAACAACCGAAAACCCCTAACAACAAACACTAACCCCCTAAGAGCAAACGACACTAAACCCCTAACAAGAAACTACCCTAAACCCGTAACAACAAACAACACTAATCCGGTAACAACAAAAAACCCTAACCCCCAAACAACAAACAACCCTAACCCCCTAACAACAAACAATCCTAAGCCCCGAACAACCAACAACACTAACCCCCTAATCACAATAAACACTAACACCCTAACAACAAAAACAACTTAACCCCAACAAGAAACAACACTAAAACCCTAACAACAAACAACACTCACGCCCTAACAACAAACAACCCTAACCAAACAACAAACAAACCTAACCCACTAACAACAAACAACACTAACACCCTAAAAACAAACAAACCTAACCCCCTAACAACAAACAACACTAACCCCCTAACAACAAACAACCCTAAACCCCTAACATCAAAGAACACTAACACACTAACAACAAACAACCCTAACCCCCTAACAACAAACACTAACCACCAAACAACAAACAACACTAACCCATAAGAACCAAAAACACTAACCCACTAACAACAAACAACCCTAACCCACTAACAACAAACAACCCTAACACCCTAACAACAAACAACACTAACCGCATAACAACAAACAACCCTAAACCCCTAACATCAAACAACACTAACACCCTAACAACACAAAACACTAACAACCTAACAAGAAACAACACTAACACCCTAACAACAAAAACCACTAAACCCCAACAAGAAACAACCCTAAACCCCTAACAACAAACACTAACCCTCTAACAACAAACAACACTAAACCCCTAACAAGAAACTACCCTAACCCCGTAACAACAAACAACACAAAACCCGTAACAACAAACAACACTAACCCCCAAACAACAAACAACCCTAACCCCCAACAACAAACAATCCTAACCCCCGAACAACCAACAACACTAACCCCGTAACCAAAATAAACACTAACACCCTAACAAAAAAACCACTAAACCCCAACAAGAAACAACCCTAAACCCCTAACAACAAACACTAACCCCCTAACAACAAACAACACTAAGCCCCTAACAAGAAACTACCCTAACCCCGTAACAACAAACAACACTAACCCCGTAACAACAAACAACGCTAACCCCCAAAGAACAAACAACCCTAACCCCCAAACAACAAACAACGCTAACCCCCTAAAAACAAACAACACTAACCCCCTAACAACAAACAACCCTAAACCCCTAACATCAAAGAACACTAACACCCTATCAACAAACAAAACTAACCCCCTAACAACAAACACTAACCCCCAAGCAAGAAACAACCCTAACTCCTAAAAACCAAAAACACTAACCCACTAACAACAAACAACCCTAACCCACAATCAACAAACAACCCTAACACCCTAACAACAAAAAACACTAACCCCCTAACAACAAACTACCCTAAACCCCTAACATCAAACAACACTAACCCCCTAACAACACAAAACACTAATACCCTAACAACAAACAACACTAACACCCTAACAACAAAAACCACTAAACCCCAACAAGAAACAACCCCAAACCCCTAACAACAAACAACACCACTCCCTAACAACAAACAACCCTAACCAAACAACAAAAAATTCTAACCCACTAACAACAAACAACACTAACACCCTAACAACAAACAATCCTAACCCCCTAACAACAAACAACTCTAACACCCTAACAACAAACAACCCTAACCCCCTAACAACAAACAACACTAACCCCCAACAACAAACAACCCTAAACCCCTAACATCAAAGAACACTAACACCCTAAGAACAGACAACCCTAACCCCCAACAACAAACACTAACCCCCAAAAAAAAACAAACCTAACCCCTAAAAACCAAAAACACTAAACCACTAACAACAAACAACCCTAACCCACTAACAACAAACAACCCTAACATCCTAACAACAAACAACACTAACACCCTAACAACAAACAACACTAACACCCTAACAACAAAAACCACTAAAACCCAACAAGAAAAAACCCTAAACCCCTAATAACAAACACTATCCCCAACAACAAACAACACTAAACCCCTAACAACAAACAACGCTAAACCCCTAACAACAAACAACCCTAACCAAACAACAAACAACCCTAACCCACTAACAACAAACAACACTAACACCCTAAAAACAAACAACCCTAACCCCCTAACAACAAACAACACTAACACCCTAACAACAAACAACCCTAACCCCCTAACAACAAACAACACTGCGCCCTAACAACAAACAACCCTAAACCCCTAACATCAAAGAACACTAACACCTAACAACAAACAACCCTAACCCCCTAACAACAAACACTAACCCCCAAACAACAAACAACCCTAAGCCACTAACAACAAACAACCCTAAACCACTAACAACAAACAACCCTAACACCCTAACAACAAAAAACACTAACCTCCTAACAACAAACAACCCTAAACTACTAACATCAAACAACACTAACCGCCTAACAACACAAAACACTAACACCCTAACAACAAACAACACTAACACCCTAACACAAAAACCACTAAACCCCAACAAGAAACAACCCTAAACCCCTAACAACAAACACTAACCCCCTAACAACAAACAACCCTAAGCCCTAAAAACCAAAAACACTAACACACTAACAACAAACAACCCTAACCCACTAACAACAAACAACACTAACATCCTAACAACAAACAACACTAACACCCTAACAACAAACAAAACTAACACCCTAACAACAAAAACCACTAAAACCCAACAAGAAAAAACCCTCAACCCCTAACAACAAACACTAACCCCCTAACAACAAACAACACTAACACCCTAACAAAAAACAACCCTAACCCCCTAACAACAAACAACACTAACACCCTAACAACAAACAACCCTAACCGCCTAACAACAAACAACACTAACCCCCTAACATCAAACAACCCTAAACCCCTAACATCAAAGAACACTAACACCCTAACAACAAACAACCCTAACCCACTAACAACAAACACTAACCCCTAAACAACAAACAACACTAACCCCTAAAAACCAAAAACACTAACCCACTAACAACAAACAACCAAAACCCACTAACAACAAACAACCCTAACACCCTAGCAACAAACAACACTAACCCCATAACATCAAACAACCCTAAACCCCTAACATCAAACAACACTAACCCCCTAACAACACAAAACACTAACACCCTAACAACAAACAACACTAACACCCTAACAACAAAAACCACTAAACCCCAACAAGAAACAACCCTAAACCCCTAACAACAAACAACACTAAACCCCTAACAAGAAACTACCCTAACCCCGTAACAAAAAACAACACTAACCCCGTAACAACAAACAACCCTAACCCCCAAACAACAAACATCCCTAACCCCCTAAGAAAAAACAATCCTAACCCCCGAACAACCAACAACACTAACCCCCTAACCACAATAAACACTAACACCCTAACAACAAAAACCACTAAACCCCAACAAGAAACAACCCGAAACCCCTAACAACAAACAACACTAACCCCCTAACAACAAACAACCCTAACCAAACAACAAACAACCCTAACCCACTAACAACAAACAACACTAACACCCTAACAACAAACAACCCTAACCCCCTAACAACAAACAACACTAACCCCCTAACAACAAATAACCCTAACCCCCTAACAACAAACAACACTAACCCCCTAACAACAAACAACCCCAAACCCCTAACAACAAACACTAACCCCCAAACAACAAACAACCCTAACCCACTAACAACAAACAACCCTAACCCACAATCAACAAACAACGCTAACACCCTAACAACAAAAAACACTAACCCCCTAACAACAAACAACCCTAAACCCCTAACATCAAACAACACTAACCCCCTAACAACACAAAACACTAATACCCTAACAACAAACAACACTAACACCCTAACAACAAAAACCACTAAACCCCAACAAGAAACAACCCCAAACCCCTAACAACAAACAACACCACTCCCTAAAAACAAACAACCCTAACCAAACAACAAAAAACTCTAACCCACTAACAACAAACAACACTAACACCCTAACAACAAACAATCCTAACCCCCTAACAACAAACAACACTAACACCCTAACAACAAACAACCCTAAACCCCTAACATCAAAGAACACTAACACCCTAAGAACAAACAACCCTAACCCCCAACAACAAACACTAACCCCCAAACAACAAACAAACCTAACCCCTAAAAACCAAAAACACTAAACCACTAACAACAAACAACCCTAACCCACTAACAACAAACAACCCTAACATCCTAACAACAAACAACACTAACACCCTAACAACAAACAACACTAACACCCTAACAACAAAAACCACTAAAACCCAACAAGAAAAAACCCTAAACCCCTAATAACAAACACTATCCCCCTAACAACAAACAACACTAAACCCCTAACAAGAAACTACCCAAACCCCATAACAACAAACAACACTAACCCCGTAACAACAAACAACACTAACTCCCAAATAACAAACAACCCTAACCCCCTAACAACAAACAATCCTAACTCCCGAACAACCAACAACACTAACCCCCTAACCACAATAACCACAAACACCCTAACAACAAAAACCACTAAACCCCAACAAGAAACAACCCTAAACCCCTAACAACAAACACTAACCCCCTAACAACAAAAAACACTAAACCCCTAACAAGAAAGTACCCTAACCCCGTAACAACAAACAACACTAACCCCGTAACAACAAACAACCATAACCACCAAACAACAAACAACCCTAACCCCCTAACAACAAACAGCACTAACCCCCTAACAACAAAGAACCCTAAACCCCTAACATCAAACAACACTAACACCCGAACAACAAACAACCCTAACCCCCTAAAAACAAACACTAACCCCCAAACAACAAACAACCCTAACCCCTAAAAACCAAAAACACTAACCCACTAACAACAAACAACCCTAACCCCCTAACAACAAACAATCCTAACCCCTTTACAACCAACAACACTAACCGCTAACGACAATAAACACTAACACCCGAACATCAAAAACCACTAAACCCCACCAAGAAACAACCCTAAACCCCTAACAACAAACAACACTAACCCCCTAACAACAAACAACCCTAACCAAACAACAAACAAACCTAACCCACTAACAACAAACAACACTAACACCCTAACAACAAACAACCCTAAACCCCTAACAACAAACAACACTAACACCCTAACAACAAACAACACTAAACCCCTAACAACAAACAACACTAACCCCCTAACAACAAACAACCCTAAACCCCTAACATCAAAGAACACTAACACCCTAACAACAAACAACCCTAACCCCCTAACAACAAACACTAACCCCCAAACAACAAAAAACACTATCCCCTAAAAACCAAAAACACTAACCCACTAACAACAAACAACCCTAACCCACTAACAACAAACAACCCTAACACCGTAACAACAAACAACACTAACCCCGTAACAACAAACAGCCCTAACCCCCAAACAACAAACAACCCTAAGCCCGTAACAACAAACAATCCTAACCCCCGAACAAAAAAAAACACTAACCCCCTAACCACAATAAAGACTAACACCCTAACAACAAAAACCACTAAACCCCAACAAGAAACAACCCTAAACCCCTAACAACAAACAACACTAACACCCTAACAACAAACAACAAACAATCCTAACCAAACCACAAAAAACACTAACCCCCAAACAACAAACTACCCTAACCCCTAAAAACCAAAAACACTAACCCACTAACAACAAACAACCCTAACCCACTAACAACAAACAACCCTAACACCCTAACAACAAACAACACTAACCCCCTAACAACAAACAACCCTAAACCCCTAACATCAAACAACACTAACACCCTAACATCACAAAACACTAACACCCTAATAACAAACAACACTAACACCCTAACAACAAAACCACTAAACCCCAACAAGAAACAACCCTAAACCCCTAAGAACAACCAACACTAACCCCCTAACAACAAACAACCCTAACCAAACAACAAAAAACCCTAACCCACTAACAACAAACAACACTAACACCCTAACAACAAACAAACCTAACTCCCTAACAACAAACAACACTAACACCCTAACAACAAACAAACCTAACCCCCTAACAACAAACAACTCTAACCCCTAACAACAAACAACCATAAACCACTAACATCAAAGAACACTAACACCCTAACTACAAACAACCCTAACGCCCTAACAACAAACTCTAACCCCCAAACAACAAACAACCCTAACCCCTAAAAACCAAAAAAACTAACCCACTAACAACAAACAACCCTAACCCACTAACAACAAACAACCCTAACACCCTAACATTAAACAACACTAACCCCCTAACAACACAAAATACTAACACCCTAACAACAAACAACACTAACCCCCTAACAAAAAACAACCCTAACCAAACAACAAAAAATCCTAACCCACTAACCACAAACAACACTTACACCCTAACAACAAACAACCATAAGTCCCTAACAACAAACAACACTAACACCCTAACAACAAACAACCCTAAACCCCTAACAACAAACACTAACCCCCTAACAAAAAACAACACTAAACCCCGAACAAGAAACTACCCTAACCCCGTAACAACAAACACTAACCCCGTAACAAGAAACAACCCTAACTCCCTAACAACGAACAACACTAACCCCCTAACAACAAACAACCCTAAACCCCTAACAACAAACACTAACCCCCAAACAACAAACAACCCTAACCCCTAAAAACCAAAAAAACTAACCCACTAACAACAAACAACCCTAACCCACTAACAACAAACAACCCTAACACCCTAACATTAAACAACACTAACCCCCTAACAACACAAAATACTAACACCCTAACAACAAACAACACTAATCCCCTAACAAAAAACAACCCTAACCAAACAACAAAAAATCCTAACCCACTAACCACAAACAACACTAACACCCTAACAACAAACACTAACCCCGAAACAACAAACAACCCTAACCCCTAAAAACCAAACACTAACCCACTAACAACAAACAACCCTAACACCCTAACAACAAACAACACTAACCCCCTAACAACAAACAACCCTAAACCCCTAACATCAAACAACACTAACCCCCTAAAAACACAAAACACTAACACCCTAACAACAAACAACACTAACACCCTAACAACAAAAACCAATAAACCCCAACAAGAAACAACCCGAAACCCCTAACAACAAACAATAACCCCCTAACAACAAGCAACACTAAACCCCTAACAAGAAACTACCCTAACCCCGTAACAAGAAACAACACTACCCCGTAACAACAAACAACCCTAACCCCCTAACAACAAACAATCTAACCCCCGAACAACCAAAAACACTAACCCCCTAACCACAATAAACACTAACACCCGAACAACAAAAACCACTAAACCTCAACAAGAAACAACCCTAAACCCCTAAAAACAAACAACACTAACCCTCTAACAACAAACAACCCTAACCAAACAACAAACAAACCTATCCCACTAACAAAAAACAACACTAACACCCCAGCAACAAACAACCCTAACCCCCTAACAACAAACAACACTAACACCCTAACAACAAACAAACCTAACCCCCTAACAACAAACAACACTAACCCCCTAACAACAAACAACCCTAACCCCTAAAAACCAAAAAAACTAACCCACTAACAACAAACAACCCTAACCCACTAACAACAAACAACCCTAACACCCTAACAACAAACAACACTAACCCCCTAACAACAAACAACCCTTACCCCCTAACATGAAACAACACTAACCCCCTAACAACACAAAACACTAACACCCTAACAACAAACAACACTAACACCCTAACAACAGAAACCACTAAACCCCAACAAGAAACAACCCTAACCCCCTAACAACAAACACTAACCCCCAAACAACACACAACCCTAACCCCTAAAAACCAAAAACACTAACCCACTAACAACAAACAACCCTAAACCACTAACAACAAACAACCCTAACACCCTAACAACAAACAACACTAACCCCCTAACAACAAACAACCCTAAACCCCTAACATCAAACAACACTAACCCCCTAACAACACAAAACACTAACACCTAACAACAAACAACACTAACACCCTACCAACAAAAACCACTAAACCCCAACAAGAAACAACCCTAAACCCCTAACAACAAACAACCGTAACCGAACAACAAACAACCCTAACCGAACAACAAACAACCCTAACCAAACAACAAACAACCCTAACCTATTAAGTACAAACAACACTAACACCCTAACAGCAAACAACCCTAACCCCCTAACAACAAACAACACTAACACCCTAACAACAAACAACCCTAAACCCTAAAAACCAAAAACACTAACCCCCTAAAAACAAACTACCCTAAACCACTAACAACAAACAACCCTAACACCCTAACAACAAACAACACTAACCCCCTAACAACAAACAACCCTAAACCCCTAACATCAAACAACACTAACCCCCTAACAACACAAAACACTAACACCCTAACAACAAACAACACTGAACCCCTAACAAGAAAATACCCTAACCCCGTAAAAACAAACAACACTACCCCGTAACAACAAACAACCCTAACCCCCAAACAACAAACAACCCTAAACCCCAAACAACAAACAACCCTAACCCCTTAACAACAAACAATCCTAACCCCCCGAACAACCAACAACTCTAACCCCCTAACCACAATAACGACTAACACCCTAACAACAAAAACCACTAAACCCCAACAACAAACAACCCTACACCCCTAACAACAAACAACACTAACCCCCTAACAACAAACAACACTAACCCCCTAACAACAAACAATCCTAACCAAACAACAAAAAACCCTAACCCACTAACAGCAAACAACACTAACACCCTAACAACAAACAACCCTAACCCCCTAACAACAAACAACACTAACACCCTAACAACAAACAACCCTAACCTCCTAACAACAAACAACACTAACCCCCTAACAACAAACAACCCTAAACCCCTAACATCAAAGAACACTAACACCCTAACAACAAACAACCCTAACCCCCTAACAACAAACACTAACCCCCAAACAACAAACAACCCTAACCCTTATAAACCAAAAACACTAACCCACTAACAACAAACAACCCTAACCCACTAACAACAAACAACCCTAACACCCTAACAACAAACAACCCTAACACCCTAACAACAAACAACACTAACCCCCTAACAACAAACAACCCTTACCCCCTAACATGAAACAACACTAACCCCCTAACAACACAAAACACTAACACCCTAACAACAAACAACACAAACACCCTAACAGCAGAAAGCACTAAACCCCAACAAGAAACAACCCTAACCCCCTAACAACAAACACTAACCCCCAAACAACACACAACCCTAACCCCTAAAAACCAAAAACACTAACCCACTAACAACAAACAACCCTAAACCACTAACAACAAACAACCCTAACACCCTAACAACAAACAACACTAACCCCCTAACAACAAACAACCCTAAACCCCTAACATCAAACAACACTGACCCCCTAACAACACAAAACACTAACACCCTAACAACAAAAACCACTAAACCCCAACAAGAAACAACCCGAAACCCCTAACAACAAACACTAACCCCTAACAACAAACAACACTAAACCCCTAACAAGAAAATACCTTAACCCCGTAACAACAAACACTAACCCCGTAACAACAAACAGCCCTAACCCCCAAACAACAAACAACCCTAACCCCCTAACAACAAACAATCCTAACCCCCGAACAACCAACAACACTAACCCCCTAACCACAATAAAGACTAACACCCTAACAACAAAAACCACTAAACCCCAACAAGAAACAACCCTAAACCCCTAACAACAAACAACACTAAACCCCTAACAACAAACAATCCGAACCACACAACAAAAAACCCTAACCCACTAACAACAAAGAACACTAACACCCTAACAACAAACAACCCTAACCCCCTAACAACAAACAACACTAACACCCTAACAACAAACAACCCTAACTCCCTAACAACAAACAACACTAACACCCTAACAACAAACAACACTAACACCCTAACAACAAACAACACTAAACCCCAACAAGAAACAACCCTAAACCCCTAAGAACAAACAACACTAACCCGCTAACAAACAACCCTAACCAAACAACAAAAAACCCTAACCCACTAACAACAAACAACCCTAACACCCTAACAACAAAAAACACTAACCCCCTAACAACAAACAACCCTAAACCCCTACAATCAAACAACACTAACACCGTAACATCACAAAACACTAACACCCTAACAACAAACAACACTAACACCCTAACAACAAAACCACTAAACCCCAACAAGAAACAACCCTAAACCCCTAAGAAAAAACAACACTAACCCCCTAACAACAAACAACCCTAACCAAACAACAAAAAACCCTAACCCACTAACAACAAACAACAGTAACACCCTAACAACAAACAAACCTAACCCCCTAACAACAAACAACACTAACACCCTAACAACAAACAACCCTAACCCCCTAACAACAAATAACACTAACCACCTAACAACAAACAACCCTAAACCCCTAACATCAAAGAACACTAACACCCTAACAACAAACAACCCTAACCCCCTAACAACAAACAACCCTAACCCCTAAAAACCAAAAAAACTAACCCACTAACAACAAACTACCCTAACCCACTAACAACAAACAACCCTAACACCCTAACAACAAACAACACTAACCCCCTAACAACAAACAACCCTTACCCCCTAACATGAAACAACACTAACCCCCTAACAACACAAAACACTAACACCCTAACAACAAACAACACTAACACCCTAACAACAGAAAACACTAAACCCCAACAAGAAACAACCCTAAACCCCTAACAACAAGCACTAAACCCCTAACAACAAACAACACTGAACCCCTAACAAGAAAATACCCTAACCCCGTAACAACAAACAACACTAACCCGTAACAACAAACAACCCTAACCCCCAAACAACAAACAACCCTAACCCTTAACAACAAACAATCCTAACCCCCCGAACAACCAACAACACTAACCCCCTAACCACAATAAACACTAACACCCTAACAACAAAAACCACTAAACCCCAACAAGAAACAACCCTAAACCCCTCACAACAAACAACACTAACTCCCTAACAAAAAACAACCCTAACCAAACAACAAAAAACCCTAACCCACCAACAACAAACATCACTAACACCCTAACAAAAAACAACCCTAACTCCCTAACAACAAACAACACTAACACCCTAACAACAAACAACCCTAAACCCTAAAAACCAAAAACACTAACCCCCTAACAACAAACAACCCTAAACCACGAACATCAAACAACACTAACCCCCTAACAACACAAAACACTAACATCCTAACAACAAACAACACTAACACCCTAACAACAAAAACCACTAAACCCCAACAAGAAACAACCCTAAACCCCTAACAACAAACACTAACCCCTTAACAACAAACAACACTAAACCCCTAACAAGAAACTACCCTAACACCGTAACAACAAACAACACTAAACCCCTAACAAGAAACTACCCTAACCCCGTAACAACAAACAACACTAACCCCGTAACAACAAACAGCCCTAACCCCCAAAAAACAAACAACCCTAACCCCCTAACAACAAACAATCCTAACCCCCGAACAACCAACAACACTAACCCCCTAACCACAATAAAGACTAACACCCTAACAACAAAAACCACTAAACCCCAACAAAAAACAACCCTAAACCCCTAACAACAAACAACACTAACCCCCTAACAACAAACAACACTAACCCCCTAACAACAAACAATCATAACCAAACAAGAAACAACCCTAACCCACTAACAACAAACAACACTAACACCCTAATAACAAACAACCCTAACCCCCTAACAACAAACAACACTAACCCCCTAACAACAAACAACCCTAACCCCCTAACAACAAACAACAATAACCCCCTAACAACAAACAACCTAAACCCCTAACATCAAAGAACACTAACACCTAACAACAAACACCCCTAACCCTCTAGCAACAAACACTAACCCCCAAAGAACAAACAACCCTAACCCCTAAAAACCAAAAACACTAATCCACTAACAACAAACAACCCTAACCCACTAACAACAAACAACCCTAACACCCTAACAACAAAAAACACTAACCCCCTAACAACAAACAACCCTAAACCCCTAACATCAAACAACACTAACACCCTAACATCACAGAACTCTAACACCCTAACAACAAACAACACTAACACCCTAACAACAAAACCACTAAACCCCAACAAGAAACAACCCTAAACCCCTAAGAAAAAACAACACTAACCCCCTAACAACAAACAACACTGAACCCCTAACAAGAAACTACCCTAACCCTGTAACAGCAAACAACACTAACCTGGTAACAACAAACAACCCTAACCCCCAAACAACAAACAACCCTAACCCCCTAACAACAAACAATCCTAACCACCGAACAACCAACAACACTAACCCCCTAACCACAATAAACACTAACACCCGAACAAGAAAAACCACTAAACCCCAACAAGAAACAACCCTAAACCCCTAACAACAAACAACACTAACCCCCTAACAACAAACAACCCTAACCAAACAACAAACAACCCTAACCCACTAACAACAAACAACACTAACCCCCTAACAAGAAACAACACTAACACCCTAACAACAAAAACCACTAAACCCCAACAAGAAACAACCCTAAACCCCTAACAACAAACAACACTAACCCCCTAACAACAAACAACCCTAACCAAACAACAAACAAACCTAACCCACTAACAACAAACAACACTAACACCCGAACAACAAACAACCCTAACCCCCTAACAACAATCAACACGAACACCCTAACAACAAACAACACTAACCACATAACAACAAACAACCCTAAACACCTAACATCAAAGAACACTAACACCCTAACAACAAACAACCCTAACCCCCTAACAACAAACCCTAACCCCCAAACAACAAACAAACCTAACCCCTAAAAACCAAAAACACTAAACCACTAACAACAAACAACCCTAACCCACTAAGAACAAACAACCCAAACACCCTAACAACAAACAACACTAACCCCCTAACAACACAAAACACTAACACCCTAACAACAAACAACACTAACACCCTAACAACAAAAACCACTAAACCCCAACAAGAAACAACCCTAAACCCCTAACAACAAACACTAACCCCCTAACAACAAGCAACACTAAACCCCTAACAAGAAACTACCCTAACCCCGTACCAACAAACAACACTAAACCCCTAACAAGAAACTACCCTAACCCCGTAACAACAAACAACACTAACCCGGTAACAACAAACAACCCTAACCCCCAAACAACAAACAACCCTAAACCCCTAACATCAAAGAACACTAACACCCTAAGAACAAACAACCCTAACCCCCTAACAACAAACACTAACCCCCTAACAACAAACAACACTAAACCCCTAACAAGAAACTACACTAACCCTGTAACAACAAACACCACTAGCCCCGTAACAACAAACAACCCTAACCCCCAAACAACAAACAATCCTAACCCCCAAACAACAAACAACCCTAACCCCCTAACAACAAACAATCCTAACCCCCGAAAACCAACAACACTAACACCGTAACCACAATAAACACTAACACCCAAACAACAAAAACCACTAAACACCAACAAGAAACAACACTAAACCCCTAACAACAAACAACACTAACCCCGTAACAACAAACAACCCTAACCAAACAACAAAAACCCCTAACCCACTAACAACAAACAACACTAACACCCTAACAACAAACAACCCTAACTCCCTAACAACAAACAACACTAACACCCTAACAACAAACAACCCTTACCCCCTAAAAACAAACAAAACTAACCCCTAACAACAAACAACCCTAAACCCCTAACATCAAAGAACACTAACACCCTAACAACAAACAACCCTAACCCCCTAACAACAAACACTAACCCCCAAGGAACAAACAACCCTAACCCCTAAAAACGAAAAACACTAACCCACTAACAACAAACAACCCTAACCCCCTAACAACAAACAAACCTAAACCCCAAACATCAAACAACACTAACCCCCTAACAACACAAAACACTAACACCCTAACAACAAACAACACTAACACCCTAACAACAAAAACCACTAAAGCCCAACAAGAAACAACCCGAAACCCCTAAGAAGAAACAACACTAACCCCCTAACAACAAACAACACTAACCCCCTAACAACAAACAACACTAACACACTAACAACAACCAACCCTAACCCCATAAGAACAAACGACACTAACCCCCTAAGAACAAACAACACTAACCCCCAACAACGAACACTACTAATCCCCTAACAACACAAAACCTAACCCCTTATCAACAAACAACCCTAACCCACTAACAAAAAACAACCCTAACACCCTGACAACAAACAACCCTAAACCCCTAACAACAAACAACACTAACCCTCTAACAACAAACAACCCTAAACCCCTAACATCAAAGAACACTAACACCCTAACAACAAACAACCCTCACCCCCTAAAAACAAACACTAACCTCCAAACAACAAACAACCCTAACCCCTAAAAACCAAAAATATTAACCCACTAACAACAAACAGCCCTAATCCACTAACAACGAACAACCCTAACACCCTAACAACAGACAACACTAACCCCCTAACAACAAACAACCCTAAACCCCTAACATCAAACAACACTAACCCCCTAACAACACAAAACACTAACACCCTAACAACAAACAACACTAACACCCTAACAACAAAAACCACTAAACCCCAACAAGAAACAACCCTAAACCCCTAACAACAAACACTAACCCCCTAACAACAAAAAACACTAAACCCCTAACAAGAAACTACCCTAACCCCTTAACAAACAACACTGACCACGTAACAACAAACAACCCTAACCCCCAAACAACAAACAACCCTAACCCCCAAACAACAAACAACCCTAACCCCCTAACAACAAACAATCCTAACCCCCGAACAACCAACAAAACTAACCCCCTAACCACAATAATCACAAACACCCTAACAACAAAAACCACTAAACCCCAACAAGAAACAACTCTAAACCCCTAACAACAAACAACACTAACCCCCTAACAACAAACAACCGTAACCAGACAACAAACAACCCTAACCCACTATCAAGAAACAACACTAACCCTCTAACAAGAAACTACTTTAACCCCGTAACAACAAACAACCCTAAACCCTAAAAACAAACAACCCTAACCAAACAACAAACAACCCTAACCGACTAACAACAAACAACACTAACCCCCTAACAAGAAAAAACACTAACCCCCTAAGAAGAAACAACATTAACCCCCTAACAACAAACAACACTAACCCCCTAACAACAAACAACACTAACACCCTAACAACAACCAACCCTAACCCCCTAAGAACAAACAACACTAACCCCCTAAGAACAAACAACAATAACCCCCAACAACGAACAATACTAACCCCCTAACAACACAAAACCTAACCCCTTATCAACAAACAACCCTAACCCACTAAAAAAAAACATCCCTATCACCCTAACAACAAACAACCCTAACCCCCTAACAACAACCAACCCTAACCCCCTAAGAACAAACAACACTAATCCCCTAAGAACAAACAACAATAACCCCCAACAACGAACAATACTAACCCCCTAACAACACAAAACCTAACCCCTTATCAACAAACAACCCTAACCCACTAACAAAAAACATCCCTAACACCCTGACAACAAACAATCCTAAACCACTAAGAACAAACAACACTAACCCTCTAACAACAAACAACCCTAAACCCCTAACATCAAACAACACTAACCCCCTAACAACACAAAACACTAACACCCTAACAACAAACAACACTAACACCCTAACAACAAAAACCACTAAACCCCAACAAGAAACAACCCTAAACCCCTAACAACAAACACTAACCCCCTAACAACAAACAACACTAAACCCCTAACAACAAACAACACTAACCCCCTAACAACAAACAACCCTAAACCCCTAACATCAAAGAACACTAACACCCTAACAACAAACAACCCTAACCCCCTAAAAACAAACACTAACCCCCAAACAACAAACAACCCTAACCCCTAAAAACCAAAAACACTAACCCACTAACAACAAACAACCCTAACCCACTAACAACAAACAACCCTAACCCCCTAACAAGAAACAACACTAACCCCCTAACAACAAACAACCCTAATCCCCTAACATCAAACAACACTAACCCCCTAACAACACAAAACACTGAGACCCTAAGAACAAACAACACTAACACCCTAACAACAAAAACCACTAAACCGCAACAAGAAACAACCCTAAACCCCTAACAACAAACACTAACCCCCTAACAACAAACAACACTAAACCCCTAACAAGAAACTACCCTAACCCCGTAACAACAAACAACACTAACCCCGTAACAACAAACAAACCTAACCCCCAAACAACAAACAACGCTAACTCCCTAACAACAAACAATCTTAACCCCGAACAACCAACAACACTAACCCCCTAACCACAATAAACACTAACACCCTAATAACGAAAACCACTAAACCCCAACAAGAAACAACCCTAAACCCCTAACAACAAGCAACACTAACCCCTAACAACAAACAATCCTAACCCCCGAACAACCAACAACACTAACCCCCTAACCACAATAATCACTAACACCCTAACAACAAAAACCACTAAACCCCAACAAGAAACAACCCTAAACCCCTAACAACAAACAACACTAACCCCCTAACAACAAACAACCCTAACCAAACAACAAACAAACCTAACCCACTAACAACAAACAACACTAACACCCGAACAACAAACAACCCTAACCCCCTAACAACAATCAACACGAACACCCTAACAACAAACAACACTAACCACATAACAACAAACAACCCTAAACACCTAACATCAAAGAACACTAACACCCTAACAACAAACAACCCTAACCCCCTAACAACAAACCCTAACCCCCAAACAACAAACAAACCTAACCCCTAAAAACCAAAAACACTAAACCACTAACAACAAACAACCCTAACCCACTAAGAACAAACAACCCAAACACCCTAACAACAAACAACACTAACCCCCTAACAACACAAAACACTAACACCCTAACAACAAACAACACTAACACCCTAACAACAAAAACCACTAAACCCCAACAAGAAACAACCCTAAACCCCTAACAACAAACACTAACCCCCTAACAACAAGCAACACTAAACCCCTAACAAGAAACTACCCTAACCCCGTACCAACAAACAACACTAAACCCCTAACAAGAAACTACCCTAACCCCGTAACAACAAACAACACTAACCCGGTAACAACAAACAACCCTAACCCCCAAACAACAAACAACCCTAAACCCCTAACATCAAAGAACACTAACACCCTAAGAACAAACAACCCTAACCCCCTAACAACAAACACTAACCCCCTAACAACAAACAACACTAAACCCCTAACAAGAAACTACACTAACCCTGTAACAACAAACACCACTAGCCCCGTAACAACAAACAACCCTAACCCCCAAACAACAAACAATCCTAACCCCCAAACAACAAACAACCCTAACCCCCTAACAACAAACAATCCTAACCCCCGAAAACCAACAACACTAACACCGTAACCACAATAAACACTAACACCCAAACAACAAAAACCACTAAACACCAACAAGAAACAACACTAAACCCCTAACAACAAACAACACTAACCCCGTAACAACAAACAACCCTAACCAAACAACAAAAACCCCTAACCCACTAACAACAAACAACACTAACACCCTAACAACAAACAACCCTAACTCCCTAACAACAAACAACACTAACACCCTAACAACAAACAACCCTTACCCCCTAAAAACAAACAAAACTAACCCCTAACAACAAACAACCCTAAACCCCTAACATCAAAGAACACTAACACCCTAACAACAAACAACCCTAACCCCCTAACAACAAACACTAACCGCCAAGGAACAAACAACCCTAACCCCTAAAAACGAAAAACACTAACCCACTAACAACAAACAACCCTAACCCCCTAACAACAAACAAACCTAAACCCCAAACATCAAACAACACTAACCCCGTAACAACTCAAAACACTAACACCCTAACAACAAACAACACTAACACCCTAACAACAAAAACCACTAAAGCCCAACAAGAAACAACCCGAAACCCCTAAGAAGAAACAACACTAACCCCCTAACAACAAACAACACTAACCCCCTAACAACAAACAACACTAACACACTAACAACAACCAACCCTAACCCCATAAGAACAAACGACACTAACCCCCTAAGAACAAACAACACTAACCCCCAACAACGAACACTACTAATCCCCTAACAACACAAAACCTAACCCCTTATCAACAAACAACCCTAACCCACTAACAAAAAACAACCCTAACACCCTGACAACAAACAACCCTAAACCCATAACAACAAACAACACTAACCCTCTAACAACAAACAACCCTAAACCCCTAACATCAAAGAACACTAACACCCTAACAACAAACAACCCTCACCCCCTAAAAACAAACACTAACCTCCAAACAACAAACAACCCTAACCCCTAAAAACCAAAAATATTAACCCACTAACAACAAACAGCCCTAATCCACTAACAACGAACAACCCTAACACCCTAACAACAGACAACACTAACCCCCTAACAACAAACAACCCTAAACCCCTAACATCAAACAACACTAACCCCCTAACAACACAAAACACTAACACCCTAACAACAAACAACACTAACACCCTAACAACAAAAACCACTAAACCCCAACAAGAAACAACCCTAAACCCCTAACAACAAACACTAACCCCCTAACAACAAAAAACACTAAACCCCTAACAAGAAACTACCCTAACCCCTTAACAAACAACACTGACCACGTAACAACAAACAACCCTAACCCCCAAACAACAAACAACCCTAACCCCCAAACAACAAACAACCCTAACCCCCTAACAACAAACAATCCTAACCCCCGAACAACCAACAAAACTAACCCCCTAACCACAATAATCACAAACACCCTAACAACAAAAACCACTAAACCCCAACAAGAAACAACTCTAAACCCCTAACAACAAACAACACTAACCCCCTAACAACAAACAACCGTAACCAGACAACAAACAACCCTAACCCACTATCAAGAAACAACACTAACCCTCTAACAAGAAACTACTTTAACCCCGTAACAACAAACAACCCTAAACCCTAAAAACAAACAACCCTAACCAAACAACAAACAACCCTAACCGACTAACAACAAACAACACTAACCCCCTAACAAGAAAAAACACTAACCCCCTAAGAAGAAACAACATTAACCCCCTAACAACAAACAACACTAACCCCCTAACAACAAAAAACACTAACACCCTAACAACAACCAACCCTAACCCCCTAAGAACAAACAACACTAACCCCCTAAGAACAAACAACAATAACCCCCAACAACGAACAATACTAACCCCCTAACAACACAAAACCTAACCCCTTATCAACAAACAACCCTAACCCACTAAAAAAAAACATCCCTATCACCCTAACAACAAACAACCCTAACCCCCTAACAACAACCAACCCTAACCCCCTAAGAACAAACAACACTAATCCCCTAAGAACAAACAACAATAACCCCCAACAACGAACAATACTAACCCCCTAACAACACAAAACCTAACCCCTTATCAACAAACAACCCTAACCCACTAACAAAAAACATCCCTAACACCCTGACAACAAACAATCCTAAACCACTAACAACAAACAACACTAACCCTCTAACAACAAACAACCCTAAACCCCTAACATCAAACAACACTAACCCCCTAACAACACAAAACACTAACACCCTAACAACAAACAACACTAACACCCTAACAACAAAAACCACTAAACCCCAACAAGAAACAACCCTAAACCCCTAACAACAAACACTAACCCCCTAACAACAAACAACACTAAACCCCTAACAACAAACAACACTAACCCCCTAACAACAAACAACCCTAAACCCCTAACATCAAAGAACACTAACACCCTAACAACAAACAACCCTAACCCCCTAAAAACAAACACTAACCCCCAAACAACAAACAACCCTAACCCCTAAAAACCAAAAACACTAACCCACTAACAACAAACAACCCTAACCCACTAACAACAAACAACCCTAACCCCCTAACAAGAAACAACACTAACCCCCTAACAACAAACAACCCTAATCCCCTAACATCAAACAACACTAACCCCCTAACAACACAAAACACTGAGACCCTAACAACAAACAACACTAACACCCTAACAACAAAAACCACTAAACCGCAACAAGAAACAACCCTAAACCCCTAACAACAAACACTAACCCCCTAACAACAAACAACACTAAACCCCTAACAAGAAACTACCCTAACCCCGTAACAACAAACAACACTAACCCCGTAACAACAAACAAACCTAACCCCCAAACAACAAACAACGCTAACTCCCTAACAACAAACAATCTTAACCCCGAACAACCAACAACACTAACCCCCTAACCACAATAAACACTAACACCCTAATAACGAAAACCACTAAACCCCAACAAGAAACAACCCTAAACCCCTAACAACAAGCAACACTAACCCCTAACAACAAACAATCCTAACCCCCGAACAACCAACAACACTAACCCCCTAACCACAATAATCACTAACAACCTAACAACAAAAACCACTAAACCCCAACAAGAAACAACCCTAAACCCCTAACAACAAACAACACTAACCCCCTAAAAACAAACAACCCTAACCAAACAGCAAACAACCCCTACCCACTATCAACAAACAACACTAACGCCCTAACAATAAACTACTTTAACCCCATAACAACAAACAACCCTAACCCCTAAAAACAAACAACCCTAACCAAACAACAAACAACCCAAACCGATTAACAACAAACAACACTAACCCCCTAATTAGCAAGAAACAACACTAACCCCCTAAGAAGAAACAACACTAACCCCCTAACAACAAACAACACTAACCCCCTAACAACAAAAACCACTAAACCGCAACAAGAAACAACCCTAAACCCCTAACAACAAACACTAACCCCCTAACAAGAAACAACACTAAACCCCTAACAAGAAACTACCCTAACCCCGTAACAACAAACAACACTAACCCCGTAACAACAAACAAACCTAACCCCCAAACAACAAACAACGCTAACCCCCTAACAACAAACAATCGTAATACCCGAACAACCAACAACACTAAACCCCTAACCACAATAAACACTAACACCCTAATAACAAAAACCACTAAACCCCAACAAGAAACAACCCTAAACCCCTAACAAACAACACTAACCCCCTAACCACAAACAACCCTAACCAAACAAGAAAAAAACCTAACCCACTAACAACAAACAACACTAACACCCTAACAACAAACAACCCTAACTCCCTAACAACAAACAACACTAACACCCTAACAACAAACAACGCTAACCCCCTAAAAACAAACAACACTAACCCCTTAACAACAAACAACCCTAAACCCCTAACATCAAACAACACTAACCCCGTAACAACACAAAACACTAACACCCTAACAAACAACTCTAACACCCTAACAACAAAAACCAATAAACCCCAACAAGAAACAACCCTAAACCCCTAACAACAAACACTAACCCCCTAACAACAAACAACACTAAACCCCTAACAAGAAACTACCCTAACCCCGTAACAACAAACAACACTAACCCGGTAACAACAAACAAACCTAACCCCCAAACAACAAACAACCCTAACCCCCTAACAACAAACAATCCTAACCCCCGAACAACCAACAACACTAACCCCCTAACCACAATAAACACTAACACCCGAACAACAAAAACCAATTAACCCCAACAAGAAACAACCCTAAACCCCTAACAACAAACAACACTCACCCCCTAACAACAAACAACCCTAACCAAACAACAAACAACCCTAACCCACTAACAACAAACAATACTAACACCGTAACAACAAACAACCCTAACCCCCTAACAACAAACAACACTAACACCCTAACAACAAACAACCCTAACCCCCTAACAACAAACAACACTAACCCCCTAACAACAAACAACCCTAAACCCCTAACATCAAAGAACACTAACACCCTAACAACAAACAACCCTAACCCCCTAACAACAAACACTAACCCCCAAACAACAAAAAACACTAACCCCTAAAAACCAAAAACACTAACCCACTAACAACAAACAACCCTAACCCACTAACAACAAACAACCCTAACACCGTAACAAGAAACAACACTAACCCCGTAAAAACAAACAGCCCTAACCCCCAAACAACAAACAACCCTAAGCCCCTAACAACAAACAATGCTAACCCCCGAACAAAAAAAAACACTAACCCCCTAACCACAATAAAGACTAACACCCTAAAAACAAAAACCACTAAACCCCAACAAGAAACAACCCTAAACCCCTAACAACAAACAACACTAACACCCTAACAACAAACAACAAACAATCCTAACCAAACAACAAAAAACACTAACCCCCAAACAACAAACAACCCTAACCCCTAAAAACCAAAAACACTAACCCACTAACAACAAACAACCCTAACCCACTAACAACAAACAACCCTAACACCCTAACAACAAACAACACTAACCCCCTAACAACAAACAACCCTAAACCCCTAACATCAAACAACACTAACACCCTAACATCACAAAACACTAACACCCTAACAACAAACAACACTAACACCCTAACAACAAAACCACTAAACCCCAACAAGAAACAACCCTAAACCCCTAAGAACAACCAACACTAACCCCCTAACAACAAACAACCCTAACCAAACAACAAAAAACCCTAACCCACTAACAACAAACAACACTAACACCCTAACAACAAACAACCCTAACTCCCTAACAACAAACAACACTAACACCCTAACAACAAACAAACCTAACTCACAACAAACAACACTAACCCCCTAAAAACAAACAATCCTAACCCCCTAACAACAAACAACACTCACCCCTAAAAAACAAACAACCCTAAAACCCTAAAAGCAAACAACACTGAACCCCTAAAAACAAACAACACTAAGCCCTTAACAACAAACAACACTAACACCCGAACAACAAACACCACTAAACCCCAACAAGAAACAACCCTAAGCCCCTAACAACAAACAACACTAACCCCCTAACAAGAAACAACCCTAAACCCCTAACAACAAACAACACTAACACCCTAACAACAAACAACACTAACACTCTAACAACAACCAACCCTAACCCCCTAAGAACAAACAACACTAACGCCCTAAGAACAAACAACACTAACCCCCAGCAACGAACAATACTGACCCCGTAACAACACAAAACCTAACCTCTTATCAACAAACAACCCTAACCCACTAACAAGAAACAACCCTAACACCCTAACAACAAACAACACTAACCCCCAACAACAAACAACCCTAAACCCCTAACATCAAAGAACACTAACACCCTAACAACAAACAAACCTAGCCCCCTAACAACAAACACTAACCCCCAAACAACAAACAACCCTAACCCGTAAAAACCAAAAACACTAAACCACTAACAACAAACAACCCTAACCCACTAACAACAAACAACACTAACCTCCGAACAACAAACAATCCTAAACCCCTAACAACAAACAACACTAACCCCCTAACAACAAACAACCCTAACCAAACAACAAAAAACCCTAACCCACTAACATCAAACAACACTAACACCCTAACAAATAACAACCCTAACCCCCTAACAAAAAAAAACAGTAACACCCTAACAACAAACAACACTAAACCCCTAACCACAAACAACCCTAAACCCCTAACATCAAACAACACTAACCCCCTAACAACACAAAAAACTAACACCCTAACAACGAACAACACTAACACCCTAACAACAAAAACCACTAAACCCCATCAAGAAACAACCCTAAACCCCTAACAACAAACACTAACCCCCTAACAACAAACAACACTAAACCCCTAAGAAGAAACTACCCTAACCCCGTAACAACAAACAAACCTAACCCCCAAACAACAAACAACGCTAACTCCCTAACAACAAACAATCTTAACCCCGAACAACCAACAACACTAACCCCCTAACCACAATAAACACTAACACCCTAATAACGAAAAACACTAAACCCCAACAAGAAACAACCCTAAACCCCTAACAACAAACAACACTAACCCCCTAACCACAAACAACCCTAAGCAAACAACAAACAACCATAACCCACTAACAACGAAGAACACTTACACCCTAACAACAAACAACCCTATCCCCCTAACAACAAACAACTCTAACCCCCTAACAACAAACAACCCTAAACCCCTAACATCAAAGAACACTAACACCCTAATAACAAACAACCCTAACCCCCTAACAACAAACACTAACCCCCAAACAACAAACAACCCTAACCCCTAAAAACCAAAAACACTAACCCACTAACAACAAACAACCCTAACCCACTAACAACAAACAACCCTAACACCCTAACAAGAAACAACACTAACCCCCTAAAAACAAACAACCCTAAACCCCTAACATCAAACAACACTAACCCCCTAATAACACAAAACACTAACACCCTAACAACAAACAACACTAACACCCTAACAACAAAAACCACTAAACCCCAACAAGAAACAACCCTAAACCCCTAACAACAAACACTAACCCCCTAACAACAAACAACACTAAACCCCTAACAAGAAACTACTCTAACCACGTAACAACAAACAGCACTAACCCCGTAACAACAAACAACCCTAACCCGCAAACAACAAACAACCCTAACGCCCTAACAACAAACAATCCTAACCCCCGAACAACCAACAACACTAACCCCCTAACCACAGTAAACATTAACACCCGAACAACAAAAACCACTAAAACCCAACAAGAAACAACCCTGAACCCCTAACAACAATCAACACTAACCCCCTAAAAACAAACAGCCCTAACCAAACAACAAACAACCCTAACCGACTAACAACAAACAACACTAACCCCCTAACAAGACACAACACTAACCCCCTAAGAAGAAACAACACTAACCCCCTAAGAACAAACAACACTAACCCCCTAACAACAAACAACACTAACACCCTAACAACAACCAACCCTAACCCCCTAAGAACAAACGACACTAACCCCCTAAGAACAAACAACACTAACCCCCAACAACGAACACTACTAATCCCCTAACAACACAAAACCTAACCCCTTATCAACAAACAACCCTAACCCACTAACAAAAAACAACCCTAACACCCTAACAACAAACAACCCTAAACCCCTAACAACAAACAACACTAACCCCCTAACAACAAACAACCCTAAACCCCTAACATCAAAGAACACTAACACCCTAACAACAAACAACCCTCACCCCCTAACAACAAACACTAACCTCCAAACAACAAACAACCCTAACCCCTAAAAACCAAAAACACAAACCCACTAACAACAAACAGCCCTAATCCACTAACAACGAACAACCCTAACACCCTAACAACAGACAACACTAAACCCCGAGCAACAAACAACCCTAAACCCCTAACATCAAACAACACTAACCCCCTAACAACATAAAACACTAACACCCTAACAACAAAAACCACTAAACCCCAACAAGAAACAACCGTAAACCCCTAACAACAAACACTAACCCCCTAACAACAAAAAACACTAAACCCCTAACAAGAAACTACCCTAACCCCTTAACAACAAACAACACTAACCCCGTAACAACAAAGAACCCTAACCCCCAAACAACAAACAACCCTAACCCCCAAACAACAAACAACCCTAACCCCCTAACAAGAAACAATCCTAACCCCCGAACAACCAACAACACTAACCCCCTAACCACAATAATCACTAACACCCTAACAACAAAAACCACTAAACCCCAGCAAGAAACAACTCTAAACCCCTAACAACAAACAACACTAACCCCCTAACAAGAAACTACTTTAACCCCGTAACAACAAACAACCCTAACCCCTAAAAACAAACAACCCTAACCAAACAACAAACAACCCTAACCGACTAACAACAAACAACACTAACCCCCTAACAACAAAAAACACTAACCCCCTAAGAAGAAACAACACTAACCCCCTAACAACAAACAACACTAACACCCTAACAACAAACAACACTAACACCCTAACAACAACCAACCCTAACCCCCTGAGAACAAACAACACTAACCCCTAAGAACAAAAAACAATAACCCCCAACAACGAACAATACTAACCCCCTAACAACACAAAACCTAACCCCTTATCAACAAACAACCCTAACCCACTAACAAAAAACATCCCTAACACCCTAACAACAAACAACCCTAAACCCCTAACAACAAACAACACTAACCCCCTAACAACAAACAACCCTAAACCCCTAACATCAAAGAACACTAACACCCTAACAACAAACAACCCTAACCCCCTAACAACAAACACTAACCCCCAAACAACAAACAACACTAACCCCTAAAATACAAAAACACTAACCCACTAACAACAAACAACCCTAACACCCTAAAAACAAACAACACTAACCCCCTAACAACAAACATCCCTAAACCCCTAACATCAAACAACACTAACCCCCTAACAACACAAAACACTAACACCCTAACAACAAACAACACTAACACCGTAACAACAAAAACCACTAAACCCCAACAAGAAACAACCCTAAACCCCTAACAACAAACACTAACCCCCTAACAACAAACAACACTAAACCCCTAACAAGAAACTACCCTAACCCCGTAACAACAAACAACACTAACCCCGTAACAACAAACAACCCTAACCCCCAAACAACAAACAACCCTAACCCCCTAACAACAAACAATCCTAACCCCCGAAAACCAACAACACTAACACCGTAACCAAAATAAACACTAACACCCAAACAACAAAAACCACTAAACCCCAACAAGAAACAACCCTAAACCCCTAACAACAAACAACACTAACCCCGTAACAACAAACAACCCTAACCAAACAACAAAAACCCCTAACCCACTAACAACAAACAACACTAACACCCTAACAACAAACAACCCTAACTCCCTAACAACAAACAACACTAACACCGTAACAACAAACAACCCTTACCCCCTAAAAACAAACAAAACTAACCCCTAACAACAAACAACCCTAAACCCCTAACATCAAAGAACACTAACACCCTAACAACAAACAAACCTAACCCCCTAACAACAAACACTAACCCCCAAGGAACAAACAACCCTAACCCCTAAAAACCAAAAACACTAACCCACTAAAAACAAACAACCCTAACCCCCTAACAACAAACAACCCTAAACCCCAAACATCAAACAACACTAACCCCCTAACAACACAAAACACTAACACCCTAACAACAAACAACCCTAACACCCTAACAACAAAAACCACTAAAGCCCAACAAGAAACAACCCGAAACCCCTAACAACAAACAACACTAACCCCCTAACAACAAACAACACTAACCCCCTAACAACAACCAACCCTAACCCCCTAAGAACAAACAACACTAACGCCCTAAGAACAAACAACACTAACCCCCAGCAACGAGCAATACTAACCCCCTAACAACACAAAACCTAACCTCTTATCAAGAAACAACCCTAACCCACTAACAACAAACAACCCTAACACCCTAACAACAAACAACACTAACCCCCTAACAACAAACAACCCTAGCCCCCTAACAACAAACACTAACCCCCAAACAACAAACAACCCTAACCCCTGAAAACCAAAAACACTAACCCACTAACAACAATCAACCCTAACCCACTAACAACAAACAACCCTAACCCCCTAACAACAAACAACCCTAAACCCCTAACATCAAACAACACTAACCCACTAACAACACAAAACACTAACACCCTAACAACAAACACCACTAACACCCTAAGAACAAAAACCACTAAACCCCAACAAGAAACAACCCTAAACCCCTAACAACAAAAAACACTAACCCCCTAACAACAAACAACCCTAACCAAACAACAAACAACCCTAACCCACTAACAACAAACAACACTAACCCCCTAACAAGAAACTACTCTAACCCCGTAACAACAAACAACACAAACCCCGTAACAACAAACAACCCTAACCCCCTAACAACAAACAACACTAACCCACTAACCACAAAAAACACTAACACCCTAACAACAAACAACCCTAACCCCCTAACAACAAACAACACTAACCCCCTAACAACAAACAATCCTAAACCCCTAACATCAAAGAACACTAACACCCTAACAACAAACAACCCTAACCCCCAACAACAAACACTAACCCCCAAACAACAAACAACCCTAACCCCTAAAAACCAAAAACAGTAACCCACAAACAACAAACAGCCCTAACCCACTAACAACAAACAACCCTAACATCCTAACAACAAACAAATCTAACACCCTAACAACAAACAACACTAACACCCTAACAACAATAATCACTAAAACCCAACAAGAAAAAACCCTAAACCCCTATCAACAAACACTAACCCCCTAACAACAAACAACACTAAACCCCTAACAGGAAACTACCCTAACCCCGTAACAACAAACAACACTAACCCCGTAACAACAAACAACCCTAACCCCCAAACAAGAAACAACCCTAACCCCCTAACAACAAGAAATCCTAACTCCCGAACAACCAACAACCCTAACCCCCTAACAACAAACAATCCTAACTCCCGAACAACCAACAACACTAACCCCCAACCACAATAAACACTAACACCCTAACAACAAAAACCACTAAACCCCTACAAGAAACAACCCTAAACCCCTAACAACAAACAACACTAACCCCCTAACAACAAAGAACCCTAACCAAACAACAAACAACCCTAACCCACTAACAACAAACAACCCTAACCCCCTAACAACAAACAACCCTAACCAAACAACAAACAACCCTAACGGACTAACAACAAACAATACTAAGCCCCCAACAAGAAACAACACTAACCCCCTAAGAAGAAACAACACTAACCCCCTAACAACAAACAACACTAACCCCCTAACAAAAAACAACACTAACACCCTAACAACAACCAACCCTAACCCCCCAAGAACAAACAACACTAACCCCCAACAACGAACACTACTAATCCCCTAACAACACAAAACCTAACCCCTTATCAACAAACAACCCTAACCCACTAACAAAAAACAACCCTAACACCCTAACAACAAACAACCCTAACCCCGTAACAACAAACAACACTAACCCCCTAACAACAAACAACCCTAAACCCCTAACATCAAAGAACACTAACACCCTAACAACAAACAACCCGAACACCCTAACAACAAACACTAACCCCCAAACAACAAACAACCCTAACCCCAAAAAAGAAAACCACTAACCCACTAACAACAAACAACCCTAACCCACTAACAACAAACAACCCTAACACCCTAACAACAAACAACACTAACCCCCTAACAACAAACAACCCTAAACCCCTAACATCAAACAACACTAACCCCCTAACAACACAAAACACTAACACCATAACAACAAACAACACTAACACCCTAACAACAAACAACCCTAAACCCCTAACATCAAACAACACTAACCCCCTAATAACACAAAACACTAACAAGCTAACAAAAAACAGCCCTAACAGCCTAACAACAAAAACCACTAAACGCCAACAAGAAACAACCCTAAACCCCTAACAACAAACACTAACCCTCTAACAACAAACAACACTAAACCCCTGACAAGAAACTACCCTAACCCCGTAAAAACAAACAACACTAACCCGTAACAACAAACAACCCTAACCCCCAAACAACAAACAACCCTAACCCCCAAACAACAAACAACCCTAACCCCCTAACAACAAACAATCCTAACCCCCGAACAACCAACAACACTGACCGCCAACCACAATAAACATTAACACCCTAACAACAAAAACCACTAAACGCCAACAAGAAACAACCCTAAACCACTAACAACAAACAACAGTAACCCCCTAACAACACAAAACACTAACAACCTAACAACAAACAACACTAACCCCCTAACAACAAACAACACTAACCCTCTAAAAACAAACAACCCTAAACCCCTAACATCAAACAACACTAACCCCCTAACAACACAAAACACTAACACCCTAACAACAAACAACACTAACACCCTAACAAAAAAAACCACTAAACCCAACAAGAAAAAACCCTAAACCCCTAACAACAAACACTAACACCCTAACAACAAACAACACTAAACCACTAACAAGAAACTACTCTAACCCCGTAACAACAAACAACCCTAACCCCGTAACAACAAACAACCCTAACCCCCAAACAACAAACAACCCTAACCCCCTAACAACAAACAATCCTAACCCCCGAACAACCAACAACACTAACCCCCTAACCACAATAAACACTAACACCCTAACAACAAAAACCACTAAACCCCAACAAGAAACAACCCTAAACCCCTAACAACAAACAACACTAACCCCCTAGCAACAAACAACCCTGACCAAAAAACAAAAAACCCTAACCCACTAACTACAAACAACACTAACCCCCTAACAAGAAACTACTTCAACCCCGTAACAACAAACAACCCTCACCCCTAAAAACAAACAACCCTAACCAAACAACACACCACCCTAACGGACTAACAACAAACAACACTAACCCCCTAACAAGGAAAAACACTAACCCCCTAAGAAGAAACAACACTAACCCCCTAACAACAAACAACACTAACCCCCTAACAACAAACAACACTAACACCCTAACAACAACCAACCCTAACCCCCTAAGAACAAACAACACTAACCCCCTAAGAACAAACAATAACCCCCAACAACGAACAATACTAACCCGCTAACAACACAAAACCTAACCCCTTGTCAACAAACAACCCTAACCCACTAACAAAAAACTTCCCTAACACCCTAACAACAAACAACCCTAACCCCCTAACAACAAACAACACTAACCCCCTAACAACAAACAAACCTAAACCCCTAACATCAAAGAACACTAACACCCTAACAACAAACAACCCTAACCCCTAACAACAAACACTAACCCCCAAACAACAAACAACACTAACCCCTAAAATCCAAAAACACTAACCCACTAACAACAAACAACCCTAACCCACTAACAACTAACAACCCTAACACCCTAACAACAAACAACACTAACCCCCTAACAACAAACATCCCTAACCCCCTAAAAAAAAACAATCCTAATCCCCGAACAACCAACAACACTAACCCCCTAACCACAATAAACACTAACACCCTAACAACAAAAAACACTAAACCCCAACAAGAAACAACCCTAAACCCCTAACAACACACAACACTAACCCCCTAACAACAAACAACCCTGACCAAACAACAACAAACCCTAACCCACTAACAACAAACCACACTAACACCCTAACAACACAAAACACTAACACCCTAACAACAAACAACACTAACACCCTAACAACAAAAACCACTAAACCCCAACAAGAAACAACCCTAAACCCCTAACAACAAACACTAACCCCCTAACAACAAACAACACTAAACCCCTAACAAGAAACTACCCTAACCCCTTAAAAACAAACAACACTAACCCCGTAACAACCAACAACCCTAAAACCGTAACAACAAACAACCCTAACCCCCAAACAACAAACAACCCTAACCCCCTAACAACAAACAATCCTAACCCCCGAACAACCAACAACACTAACCCCCTAAAAACAAACAACCCTAACCAAACAGCAAACAACCCTAACCCACTATCAACAAAGAACTCTAACCCCCTAACAATAAACTACTTTAACCCCGTAACAACAAACAACCCTAACCCCTAAAAACAAACAACCCTAACCAAACAACAAACAACCCAAACCGATTAACAACAAACAACACTAACCCCCTAATTAGCAAGAAACAACACTAACCCCCTAAGAAGAAACAACACTAACCCCCTAACAACAAACAACACTAACCCCCTAACAACAAAAACCAGTAAACCGCAACAAGAAACAACCCTAAAACCCTAACAACAAACACTAACCCCCTAACAAGAAACAACACTAAACCCCTAACAAGAAACTACCCTAACCCCGTAACAACAAACAACACTAACCCCGTAACAACAAACAAACCTAACCCCCAAACAACAAACAACGCTAACTCCCTAACAACAAACAATCGTAATACCCGAAAAACCAACAACACTAAACCCCTAACCACAATAAACACGAACACCCTAATAACAAAAACCACTAAACCCCAACAAGAAACAACCCTAAACCCCTAACAAACAACACTAACACCCTAACCACAAACAACCCTAAGCAAACAACAAACAACCATAACCCACTAACAGCAAAGAACACTAACACCCTAACAACAAACAACCCTATCCCCCTAACAACAAACTCTAACTCCCAAACAACAAACAACCCTAAACCCCTAACATCAAAGAACACTAACACCCTAACAACAAACAACCCTAACCCCCTAACAACAAACACTAACCCCCAAACAACAAACAACCCTAACCCCTAAAAACCAAAAACACTAACCAACTAACAACAAACAACCCTAAACCCCTAACATCAAACAACACTAACCCCCTAACAACACAAAACACTAAGACCCTAACAACAAACAACACTAACACCCTAACAACAAAAACCACTAAACCCCAACAAGAAACAACCCTAAACCCCTAACAACAAACACTAACCCCCTAACAACAAACAACACTAAACCCCTAACAAGAAACTACCCCAACCCCGTAACAACAAACAACACTAACCCCGTAACAACAAACAAACCTAACCCCGAAACAACAAACAACGCTAACTCCCTAACAACAAACAATCTTAACCCCGAACAACCAACAACACTAACCCCCTAACCACAATAAACATTAACACCCTAATAACGAAAACCACTAAACCCCAACAAGAAACAACCCTAAACCCCTAACAACAAACAACACTAACCCCCTAACCACAAACAACCCTAAGCAAACAACAAACAACCACAACCCACTAACAACAAAGAACACTAACACCCTAACAACAAACAAACCTATCCCCCTAACAACAAACAACCCTAACCTCCTAACAACAAACACTAACCCCCAAACAACAAACAACCCTAACCCTAAAAACCAAAAACACTAACCAACCAACAACCAACAACCCTAACCCACTAACAACAAACAACCCTAACACCCTAACAAGAAACAACACTAACCCCCTAACAACAAACAACCCTAAACCCCTAACATCAAACACTAACCCCCTAACAACACAAAACACTAACACCCTAACAACAAACAACACTAACACCCTAACAACAAAAACCACTAAACCGCAACAAGAAACAACCCTAAACCCCTAACAACAAACACTAACCCCCTAACAACAAACAACACTAAACCCCTAACAAGAAACTACCCTAACCCCGTAACAACAAACAACACTAACCCCGTAACAACAAACAACCCTAACCCCCAAACAACAAACAACCCTAACCCCCTAACAACAAACAATCCTAACCCGCGAAAACCAACAACACTAACACCGTAACCACAATAAACACTAACACCCAAACAACAAAAACCACTAAACCCCAACAAGAAACAACCCTAAACCCCTAACAACAAACAACACTAACCCCGTAACAACAAACAACCCTAACCAAACAACAAAAACCCCTAACCCACTAACAACAAACAACACTAACACCCTAACAACAAACAACCCTAACTCCCTAACAACAAACAACACTAACACCGTAACAACAAACAACCCTTACCCCCTAAAAACAAACAAAACTAACCCCTAACAACAAACAACCCTAAACCCCTAACATCAAAGAACACTAACACCCTAACAACAAACAAACCTAACCCCCTAACAACAAACACTAACCCCCAAGGAACAAACAACCCTAACCCCTAAAAACCAAAAACACTAACCCACTAAAAACAAACAACCCTAACCCCCTAACAACAAACAACCCTAAACCCCAAACATCAAACAACACTAACCCCCTAACAACACAAAACACTAACACCCTAACAACAAACAACCCTAACACCCTAACAACAAAAACCACTAAAGCCCAACAAGAAACAACCCGAAACCCCTAACAACAAACAACACTAACCCCCTAACAACAAACAACACTAACCCCCTAACAACAACCAACCCTAACCCCCTAAGAACAAACAACACTAACGCCCTAAGAACAAACAACACTAACCCCCAGCAACGAGCAATACTAACCCCCTAACAACACAAAACCTAACCTCTTATCAAGAAACAACCCTAACCCACTAACAACAAACAACCCTAACACCCTAACAACAAACAACACTAACCCCCTAACAACAAACAACCCTAGCCCCCTAACAACAAACACTAACCCCCAAACAACAAACAACCCTAACCCCTGAAAACCAAAAACACTAACCCACTAACAACAATCAACCCTAACCCACTAACAACAAACAACCCTAACCCCCTAACAACAAACAACCCTAAACCCCTAACATCAAACAACACTAACCCACTAACAACACAAAACACTAACACCCTAACAACAAACACCACTAACACCCTAAGAACAAAAACCACTAAACCCCAACAAGAAACAACCCTAAACCCCTAACAACAAAAAACACTAACCCCCTAACAACAAACAACCCTAACCAAACAACAAACAACCCTAACCCACTAACAACAAACAACACTAACCCCCTAACAAGAAACTACTCTAACCCCGTAACAACAAACAACACAAACCCCGTAACAACAAACAACCCTAACCCCCTAACAACAAACAACACTAACCCACTAACCACAAAAAACACTAACACCCTAACAACAAACAACCCTAACCCCCTAACAACAAACAACACTAACCCCCTAACAACAAACAATCCTAAACCCCTAACATCAAAGAACACTAACACCCTAACAACAAACAACCCTAACCCCCAACAACAAACACTAACCCCCAAACAACAAACAACCCTAACCCCTAAAAACCAAAAACAGTAACCCACAAACAACAAACAGCCCTAACCCACTAACAACAAACAACCCTAACATCCTAACAACAAACAAATCTAACACCCTAACAACAAACAACACTAACACCCTAACAACAATAATCACTAAAACCCAACAAGAAAAAACCCTAAACCCCTATCAACAAACACTAACCCCCTAACAACAAACAACACTAAACCCCTAACAGGAAACTACCCTAACCCCGTAACAACAAACAACACTAACCCCGTAACAACAAACAACCCTAACCCCCAAACAAGAAACAACCCTAACCCCCTAACAACAAGAAATCCTAACTCCCGAACAACCAACAACCCTAACCCCCTAACAACAAACAATCCTAACTCCCGAACAACCAACAACACTAACCCCCAACCACAATAAACACTAACACCCTAACAACAAAAACCACTAAACCCCTACAAGAAACAACCCTAAACCCCTAACAACAAACAACACTAACCCCCTAACAACAAAGAACCCTAACCAAACAACAAACAACCCTAACCCACTAACAACAAACAACCCTAACCCCCTAACAACAAACAACCCTAACCAAACAACAAACAACCCTAACGGACTAACAACAAACAATACTAAGCCCCCAACAAGAAACAACACTAACCCCCTAAGAAGAAACAACACTAACCCCCTAACAACAAACAACACTAACCCCCTAACAAAAAACAACACTAACACCCTAACAACAACCAACCCTAACCCCCCAAGAACAAACAACACTAACCCCCAACAACGAACACTACTAATCCCCTAACAACACAAAACCTAACCCCTTATCAACAAACAACCCTAACCCACTAACAAAAAACAACCCTAACACCCTAACAACAAACAACCCTAACCCCGTAACAACAAACAACACTAACCCCCTAACAACAAACAACCCTAAACCCCTAACATCAAAGAACACTAACACCCTAACAACAAACAACCCGAACACCCTAACAACAAACACTAACCCCCAAACAACAAACAACCCTAACCCCAAAAAAGAAAACCACTAACCCACTAACAACAAACAACCCTAACCCACTAACAACAAACAACCCTAACACCCTAACAACAAACAACACTAACCCCCTAACAACAAACAACCCTAAACCCCTAACATCAAACAACACTAACCCCCTAACAACACAAAACACTAACACCATAACAACAAACAACACTAACACCCTAACAACAAACAACCCTAAACCCCTAACATCAAACAACACTAACCCCCTAATAACACAAAACACTAACAAGCTAACAAAAAACAGCCCTAACAGCCTAACAACAAAAACCACTAAACGCCAACAAGAAACAACCCTAAACCCCTAACAACAAACACTAACCCTCTAACAACAAACAACACTAAACCCCTGACAAGAAACTACCCTAACCCTGTAAAAACAAACAACACTAACCCGTAACAACAAACAACCCTAACCCCCAAACAACAAACAACCCTAACCCCCAAACAACAAACAACCCTAACCCCCTAACAACAAACAATCCTAACCCCCGAACAACCAACAACACTGACCGCCAACCACAATAAACATTAACACCCTAACAACAAAAACCACTAAACGCCAACAAGAAACAACCCTAAACCACTAACAACAAACAACAGTAACCCCCTAACAACACAAAACACTAACAACCTAACAACAAACAACACTAACCCCCTAACAACAAACAACACTAACCCTCTAAAAACAAACAACCCTAAACCCCTAACATCAAACAACACTAACCCCCTAACAACACAAAACACTAACACCCTAACAACAAACAACACTAACACCCTAACAAAAAAAACCACTAAACCCAACAAGAAAAAACCCTAAACCCCTAACAACAAACACTAACACCCTAACAACAAACAACACTAAACCACTAACAAGAAACTACTCTAACCCCGTAACAACAAACAACCCTAACCCCGTAACAACAAACAACCCTAACCCCCAAACAACAAACAACCCTAACCCCCTAACAACAAACAATCCTAACCCCCGAACAACCAACAACACTAACCCCCTAACCACAATAAACACTAACACCCTAACAACAAAAACCACTAAACCCCAACAAGAAACAACCCTAAACCCCTAACAACAAACAACACTAACCCCCTAGCAACAAACAACCCTGACCAAAAAACAAAAAACCCTAACCCACTAACTACAAACAACACTAACCCCCTAACAAGAAACTACTTCAACCCCGTAACAACAAACAACCCTCACCCCTAAAAACAAACAACCCTAACCAAACAACACACCACCCTAACGGACTAACAACAAACAACACTAACCCCCTAACAAGGAAAAACACTAACCCCCTAAGAAGAAACAACACTAACCCCCTAACAACAAACAACACTAACCCCCTAACAACAAACAACACTAACACCCTAACAACAACCAACCCTAACCCCCTAAGAACAAACAACACTAACCCCCTAAGAACAAACAATAACCCCCAACAACGAACAATACTAACCCGCTAACAACACAAAACCTAACCCCTTGTCAACAAACAACCCTAACCCACTAACAAAAAACTTCCCTAACACCCTAACAACAAACAACCCTAACCCCCTAACAACAAACAACACTAACCCCCTAACAACAAACAAACCTAAACCCCTAACATCAAAGAACACTAACACCCTAACAACAAACAACCCTAACCCCTAACAACAAACACTAACCCCCAAACAACAAACAACACTAACCCCTAAAATCCAAAAACACTAACCCACTAACAACAAACAACCCTAACCCACTAACAACTAACAACCCTAACACCCTAACAACAAACAACACTAACCCCCTAACAACAAACATCCCTAACCCCCTAAAAAAAAACAATCCTAATCCCCGAACAACCAACAACACTAACCCCCTAACCACAATAAACACTAACACCCTAACAACAAAAAACACTAAACCCCAACAAGAAACAACCCTAAACCCCTAACAACACACAACACTAACCCCCTAACAACAAACAACCCTGACCAAACAACAACAAACCCTAACCCACTAACAACAAACCACACTAACACCCTAACAACACAAAACACTAACACCCTAACAACAAACAACACTAACACCCTAACAACAAAAACCACTAAACCCCAACAAGAAACAACCCTAAACCCCTAACAACAAACACTAACCCCCTAACAACAAACAACACTAAACCCCTAACAAGAAACTACCCTAACCCCTTAAAAACAAACAACACTAACCCCGTAACAACCAACAACCCTAAAACCGTAACAACAAACAACCCTAACCCCCAAACAACAAACAACCCTAACCCCCTAACAACAAACAATCCTAACCCCCGAACAACCAACAACACTAACCCCCTAAAAACAAACAACCCTAACCAAACAGCAAACAACCCTAACCCACTATCAACAAAGAACTCTAACCCCCTAACAATAAACTACTTTAACCCCGTAACAACAAACAACCCTAACCCCTAAAAACAAACAACCCTAACCAAACAACAAACAACCCAAACCGATTAACAACAAACAACACTAACCCCCTAATTAGCAAGAAACAACACTAACCCCCTAAGAAGAAACAACACTAACCCCCTAACAACAAACAACACTAACCCCCTAACAACAAAAACCAGTAAACCGCAACAAGAAACAACCCTAAAACCCTAACAACAAACACTAACCCCCTAACAAGAAACAACACTAAACCCCTAACAAGAAACTACCCTAACCCCGTAACAACAAACAACACTAACCCCGTAACAACAAACAAACCTAACCCCCAAACAACAAACAACGCTAACTCCCTAACAACAAACAATCGTAATACCCGAAAAACCAACAACACTAAACCCCTAACCACAATAAACACGAACACCCTAATAACAAAAACCACTAAACCCCAACAAGAAACAACCCTAAACCCCTAACAAACAACACTAACACCCTAACCACAAACAACCCTAAGCAAACAACAAACAACCATAACCCACTAACAGCAAAGAACACTAACACCCTAACAACAAACAACCCTATCCCCCTAACAACAAACTCTAACTCCCAAACAACAAACAACCCTAAACCCCTAACATCAAAGAACACTAACACCCTAACAACAAACAACCCTAACCCCCTAACAACAAACACTAACCCCCAAACAACAAACAACCCTAACCCCTAAAAACCAAAAACACTAACCAACTAACAACAAACAACCCTAAACCCCTAACATCAAACAACACTAACCCCCTAACAACACAAAACACTAAGACCCTAACAACAAACAACACTAACACCCTAACAACAAAAACCACTAAACCCCAACAAGAAACAACCCTAAACCCCTAACAACAAACACTAACCCCCTAACAACAAACAACACTAAACCCCTAACAAGAAACTACCCCAACCCCGTAACAACAAACAACACTAACCCCGTAACAACAAACAAACCTAACCCCGAAACAACAAACAACGCTAACTCCCTAACAACAAACAATCTTAACCCCGAACAACCAACAACACTAACCCCCTAACCACAATAAACATTAACACCCTAATAACGAAAACCACTAAACCCCAACAAGAAACAACCCTAAACCCCTAACAACAAACAACACTAACCCCCTAACCACAAACAACCCTAAGCAAACAACAAACAACCACAACCCACTAACAACAAAGAACACTAACACCCTAACAACAAACAACCCTATCCCCCTAACAACAAACAACCCTAACCTCCTAACAACAAACACTAACCCCCAAACAACAAACAACCCTAACCCTAAAAACCAAAAACACTAACCAACCAACAACCAACAACCCTAACCCACTAACAACAAACAACCCTAACACCCTAACAAGAAACAACACTAACCCCCTAACAACAAACAACCCTAAACCCCTAACATCAAACACTAACCCCCTAACAACACAAAACACTAACACCCTAACAACAAACAACACTAACACCCTAACAACAAAAACCACTAAACCGCAACAAGAAACAACCCTAAACCCCTAACAACAAACACTAACCCCCTAACAACAAACAACACTAAACCCCTAACAAGAAACTACCCTAACCCCGTAACAACAAACAACACTAACCCCGTAACAACAAACAACCCTAACCCCCAAACAACAAACAACCCTAACGCCCTAACAACAAACAATCCTAACCCCCGAACAACCAACAACACTAACCCCCTAACCACAGTAAACATTAACACCCAAACAACAAAAACCACTAAAACCCAACAAGAAACAACCCTAACCCCTAAAAACCAAAAACACTAACCCACTAACAACAAACAACCCTAACCCACTAACAACAAACAACCCTAACACCCTAACAACAAACAACACTAACCCCCTAACAACAAACAACCCTAAACCCCTAACATCAAACAACACTAACACCCTAACATCACAAAACACTAACACCCTAACAACAAACAACACTAACACCCTAACAACAAAACCACTAAACCCCAACAAGAAACAACCCTAAACCCCTAAGAACAACCAACACTAACCCCCTAACAACAAACAACCCTAACCAAACAGCAAACAACCTTAAACCCTAAAAACAAACAACCCTAACACCCTAACAACAAACAGCCCTAACCAAACAACAAACAACCCTAACCGACTAAAAACAAACAACACTAACCCCCTAACAAGACACAACACTAACCCCCTAAGAAGAAACAACACTAACCCCCTAACAACAAACAACACTAACCCCCTAACAACAAACAACACTAACACACTAACAACAACCAACCCTAACCCCCTAAGAACAAACGACACTAACCCCCTAAGAACAAACAACACTAACCCCCAACAACGAACACTACTAATCCCCTAACAACACAAAACCTAACCCCTTATCAACAAACAACCCTAACCCACTAACAAAAAACAACCCTAACACCCTGACAACAAACAACCCTAAACCCCTAACAACAAACAACACTAACCCTCTAACAACAAACAACCCTAAACCCCTAACATCAAAGAACACTAACACCCTAACAACAAACAACCCTCACCCCCTAAAAACAAACACTAACCTCCAAACAACAAACAACCCTAACCCCTAAAAACCAAAAACATTAACCCACTAACAACAAACAGCCCTAATCCACTAACAACGAACAACCCTAACACCCTAACAACAGACAACACTAACCCCCTAACAACAAACAACCCTAAACCCCTAACATCAAACAACACTAACCCCCTAACAACACAAAACACTAACACCCTAACAACAAACAACACTAACACCCTAACAACAAAAACCACTAAACCCCAACAAGAAACAACCCTAAACCCCTAACAACAAACACTAACCCCCTAACAACAAAAAACACTAAACCCCTAACAAGAAACTACCCTAACCCCTTAACAAACAACACTGACCACGTAACAACAAACAACCCTAACCCCCAAACAACAAACAACCCTAACCCCCGAACAACCAACAACCCTAACCCCCTAACAACAAACAATCCTAACCCCCGAACAACCAACAAAACTAACCCCCTAACCACAATAATCACAAACACCCTAACAACAAAAACCACTAAACCCCAACAAGAAACAACTCTAAACCCCTAACAACAAACAACACTAACCCCCTAACAACAAACAACCGTAACCAAACAACAAACAACCCTAACCCACTATCAACAAACAACACTAACCCTCTAACAAGAAACTACTTTAACCCCGTAACCACAAACAACCCTAAACCCTAAAAACAAACACCCCTAACCAAACAACAAACAACCCTAACCGACTAACAACAAACAACACTAACCCCCTAACAAGAAAAAACACTAACCCCCTAAGAAGAAACAACATTAACGCCCTAACAACAAACAACACTAACCCCCTAACAACAAACAACACTAACCCCCTAAGAACAAACAACAATAACCCCCAACAACGAACAATACTAACCCCCTAACAACACAAAACCTAACCCCTTATCAACAAACAACCCTAACCCACTAAAAAAAAACATCCCTATCACCCTAACAACAAACAACCCTAACCCCCTAACAACAACCAACCCTAACCCCCTAAGAACAAACAACACTAACCCCCTAAGAACAAACAACAATAACCCCCAACAACGAACAATACTAACCCCCTAACAACACAAAACCTAACCCCTTATCAACAAACAACCCTAACCCACTAACAAAAAACATCCCTAACACCCTGACAACAAACAACCCTAAACCACTAACAACAAACAACACTAACGCTCTAACAACAAACAACCCTAAACCCCTAACATCAAACAACACTAACCCCCTAACAACACAAAACACTAACACCCTAACAACAAACAACACTAACACCCTAACAACAAAAACCACTAAACCCCAACAAGAAACAACCCTAAACCCCTAACAACAAACACTAACCCCCTAACAACAAACAACACTAAACCCCTAACAACAAACAACACTAACCCCCTAACAACAAACACCCCTAAACCCCTAACATCAAAGAACACTAACACCCTAACAACAAACAACGCTAACCCCCTAACAACAAACAATCGCAATACCCGAACAACCAACAACACTAAACCCCTAACCACAATAAACACTAACACCCTAATAACAAAAACCACTAAACCCCAACAAGAAACAACCCTCAACCCCTAACAAACAACACTAACCCCCTAACCACAAACAACCCTAAGCAAACAACAAACAACCATAACCCACTAACAGCAAAGAACACTAACACCCTAACAACAAACAACCCTATCCCCCTAACAGCAAACAACACTAACACCCTAACAACAAACAACGCTAACCCCCTAAAAACAAACAACACTAACACCCTAACAACAAACAACCCTAAACCCCTAACAACAAACAACACTAACACCCTAACAACAAAAACCACTAAACCCCAACAAGAAACAACCCCAAACCCCTAACAACAAACAACACCACTCCCTAACAACAAACAACCCTAACCAAACAACAAAAAACTCTAACCCACTAACAACAAACGACACTAACACCCTAACAACAAACAATCCTAACCCCCTAACAACAAACAACACTAACACCCTAACAACAAACAACCCTAACCCCCTAACAACAAACAACACTAACCCCCAACAACAAACAACCCTAAACCCCTAACATCAAAGAACACTAACACCCTAAGAACAGACAACCCTAACCCCCAACAACAAACACTAACCCCCAAACAACAAACAAACCTAACCCCTAAAAACCAAAAACACTAAACCACTAACAACAAACAACCCTAACCCACTAACAACAAACAACCCTAACATCCTAACAACAAACAACACTAACACCCTAACAACAAACAACACTAACACCCTAACAACAAAAACCACTAAAACCCAACAAGAAAAAACCCTAAACCTCTAATAACAAACACTATCCCCCAACAACAAACAACACTAAACCCCTAACAACAAACAACCCTAAACCCCTAACAACAAACAACCCTAACCAAACAACAAACAACCCTAACCAACTAACAACAAACAACACTAACACCCTAAAAACAAACAACCCTAACCCCCTAAAAACAAACAACACTACGCCCTAACAACAAACAACCCTAAACCCCTAACATCAAAGAACACTAACACCTAACAACAAACAACCCTAACCCCCTAACAACAAACACTAACCCCCAAACAACAAACAACCCTAACCCACTAACAACAAACAACCCTAAACCACTAACAACAAACAACCCTAACACCCTAACAACAAACAACACTAACCCCGTAACAACAAACAACCCTAAACCCCTAACATCAAACAACACTAACCTCCTAACAACACAAAACACTAACACCCGAACAACAAACAACACTAACACCCTAACAACAAAAACCACTAAACCCCAACAAGAAACAACCCTAAACCCCTAACAACAAACACTAACCCCCTAACCACAAACAACACTAAACCCCTAACAAGAAACTACCCTAACCCCGTAACAACAAACAACACTAACCCGGTAACAACAAACAACCCTAACCCCCAAACAACAAACAACCCTAACCCCCTAACAACAAACAATCCTAACCCCCGAACAACCAACAACTCTAACCCCCTAACCAAAATAAACACTAACACCCTAACAAAAAAACCACTAAACCCCAACAAGAAACAACCCTAAACCCCTAACAACAAACAACACTAACCCCCTAACAACAAACAACCCTAACCCCCAAACAACAAACAACGCTAACCCCCTAAAAACAAACAACACTAACCCCCTAACAACAAACAACCCTAAACCCCTAACATCAAAGAACACTAACACCCTATCAACAAACAAAACTAACCCCCTAACAACAAACACTAACCCCCAAGCAAGAAACAACCCTAACTCCTAAAAACCAAAAACACTAACCCACTAACAACAAACAACCCTAACCCACAATCAACAAACAACCCTAACACCCTAACAACAAAAAACACTAACCCCCTAACAACAAACTACCCTAAACCCCTAACATCAAACAACACTAACCCCCTAACAACACAAAACACTAACACCCTAACAAACAACTCTAACACCCTAACAACAAAAACCAATAAACCCCAACAAGAAACAACCCTAAACCCCTAACAACAAACACTAACCCCCTAACAACAAACAACACTAAACCCCTAACAAGAAACTACCCTAACCCCGTAACAACAAACAACACTAACCCGGAAACAACAAACAAACCTAACCCCCAAACAACAAACAACCCTAACCCCCTAACAACAAACAATCCTAACCCCCGAACAACCAACAACACTAACCCCCTAACCACAATAAACACTAACACCCGAACATCAAAAACCAATTAACCCCAACAAGAAACAACCCTAAACCCCTAACAACAAACAACACTCACCCCCTAACAACAAACAACCCTAACCAAACAACAAACAAACCTAACCCACTAACAACAAACAACACTAACACCCTAACAACAAACAACCCTAACCCCCTAACAACAAACAACACTAACACCCTAACAACAAACAACCCTAACCCCCTAACAACAAACAACACTAACCCCCTAACAACAAACAACCCTAAACCCCTAACATCAAAGAACACTAACACCCTAACAACAAACAACCCTAACCCCCTAACAACAAACACTAACCCCCAAACAACAAAAAACACTAACCCCTAAAAACCAAAAACACTAACCCACTAACAACAAACAACCCTAACCCACTAACAACAAACAACCCTAACACCGTAACAACAAACAACACTAACCCCGTAACAACAAACAGCCCTAACCCCCAAACAACAAACAACCCTAAGCCCCTAACAACAAACAATCCTAACCCCCGAACAAAAAAAAACACTAACCCCCTAACCACAATAAAGACTAACACCCTAACAACAAAAACCACTAAACCCCAAAAAGAAACAACCCTAAACCCCTAACAACAAACAACACTAACACCCTAACAACAAACAACAAACAATCCTAACCAAACAACAAAAAACACTAACCGCCAAACAACAAACAACCCTAACCCCTAAAAACCAAAAACACTAACCCACTAACAACAAACAACCCTAACCCACTAACAACAAACAACCCTAACACCCTAACAACAAACAACACTAACCCCCTAACAACAAACAACCCTAAACCCCTAACATCAAACAACACTAACACCCTAACATCACAAAACACTAACACCCTAACAACAAACAACACTAACACCCTAACAACAAAACCACTAAACCCCAACAAGAAACAACCCTAAACCCCTAAGAACAACCAACACTAACCCCCTAACAACAAACAACCCTAACCAAACAACAAAAAACCCTAACCCACTAACAACAAACAACACTAACACCCTAACAACAAACAACCCTAACTCCCTAACAACAAACAACACTAACACCCTAACAACAAACAAACCTAACCCCCTAACAACAAACAACTCTAACCCCCTAACAACAAACAACCCTAAACCCCTAACATCAAAGAACACTAACACCCTAACAACAAACAACCCTAAGGCCCTAACAACAAACTCTAACCCCCAAACAACAAACAACCCTAACCCCTAAAAACCAAAAAAACTAACCCACTAACAACAAACAACCCTAACCCACTAACAACAAACAACCCTAACACCCTAACATTAAACAACACTAACCCCCTAACAACACAAAATACTAACACCCTAACAACAAACAACACTAACCCCCTAACAAAAAACCACCCTAACCAAACAACAAAAAATCCTAACCCACTAACCACAAACAACACTAACACCCTAACAAGAAACAACCCTAAGTCCCTAACAACAAACAACACTAACACCCTAACAACAAACAACCCTAAACCCCTAACAAAAAACACTAACCCCCTAACAAAAAACAACAGTAAACCCCGAACAAGAAACTACCCTAACCCCGTAACAACAAACACTAACCCCGTAACAAGAAACAACCCTAACCCCCTAACAACGAACAACACTAACCCCCTAACAACAAACAACCCTAAACCCCTAACAACAAACACTAACCCCCAAACAACAAACAACCCTAACCCCTAAAAACCAAAAAAACTAACCCACTAACAACAAACAACCCTAACCCACTAACAACAAACAACCCTAACACCCTAACATTAAACAACACTAACCCCCTAACAACACAAAATACTAACACCCTAACAACAAACAACACTAACCCCCTAACAAAAAACAACCCTAACCAAACAACAAAAAATCCTAACCCACTAACCACAAACAACACTAACACCCTAACAACAAACACTAACCCCGAAACAACAAACAACCCTAACCCCTAAAAACCAAACACTAACCCACTAACAACAAACTACGCTAAACCACTAACAACAAACAACCCTAACACCCTAACAACAAACAACACTAACCCCCTAACAACAAACAACCCTAAACCCCTAACATCAAACAACACTAACCCCGTAACAACACAAAACACTAACACCCTAACAACAAACAACACTAACACCCTAACAACAAAAACCAATAAACCCCAACAAGAAACAACCCGAAACCCCTAACAACAAACACTAACCCCCTAACAACAAACAACACTAAACCCCTAACAAGAAACTACCCTAACCCCGTAACAAGAAACAACACTACCCCGTAACAACAAACAACCCTAACCCCCTAACAACAAACAATCTAACCCCCGAACAACCAAAAACACTAACCCCCTAACCACAATAAACACTAACACCCGAACAACAAAAACCACTAAACCTCAACAAGAAACAACGCTAAACCCCTAAAAACAAACAACACTAACCCCCTAACAACAAACAACCCTAACCAAACAACAAACAAACCTAACCCACTAACAAAAAACAACACTAACACGCCAGCAACAAACAACCCTAACCCCCTAACAACAAACAACACTAACACCCTAACAGCAAACAAACCTAACCCCCTAACAACAAACAACACTAACCCCCTAACAACAAACAAACCTAAACCCCTAACATCAAAGAACACTAACACCCTAACAACAAACAACCCTAACCCCCTAACAACAAACAACCCTAACCCCTAAAAACCAAAAAAACTAACCCACTAACAACAAACAACCCTAACCCACTAACAACAAACAACCCTAACACCCTAACAACAAACAACACTAACCCCCTAACAACAAACAACCCTTACCCCCTAACATGAAACAACACTAACCCCCTAACAACACAAAACACTAACACCCTAACAACAAACAACACTAACACCCTAACAACAGAAACCACTAAACCCCAACAAGAAACAACCCTAACCCCCTAACAACAAACACTAACCCCCAAACAACACACAACCCTAACCCCTAAAAACCAAAAACACTAACCCACTAACAACAAACAACCCTAAACCACTAACAACAAACAACCCTAACACCCTAACAACAAACAACACTAACCCCCTAACAACAAACAACCCTAAACCCCTAACATCAAACAACACTAACCCCCTAACAACACAAAACACTAACACCTAACAACAAACAACACTAACACCCTACCAACAAAAACCACTAAACCCCAACAAGAAACAACCCTAAACCCCTAACAACAAACAACCCTAACCGAACAACAAACAACCCTAACCGAACAACAAACAACCCTAACCAAACAACGAACAACCCTAACCTATTAAGTACAAACAACACTAACACCCTAACAACAAACAACCCTAACCCCCTAACAACAAAGAACACTAACACCCTAACAACAAACAACCCTAAACCCTAAAAACCAAAAACACTAACCCACTAACAACAAACTACCCTAAACCACTAACAACAAACAACCCTAACACCCTAACAACAAACAACACTAACCCCCTAACAACAAACAACCCTAAACCCCTAACATCAAACAACACTAACCCCCTAACAACACAAAACACTAACACCCTAACAACAAACAACACTGAACCCCTAACAAGAAAATACCCTAACCCCGTAAAAACAAACAACACTACCCCGTAACAACAAACAACCCTAACCCCCAAACAACAAAAAACCCTAAACCCCAAACAACAAACAACCCTAACCCCTTAACAACAAACAGTCCTAACCCCCGAACAACCAACAACTCTAACCCCCTAACCACAATAACGACTAACACCCTAACAACAAAAACCACTAAACCCCAACAACAAACAACCCTAAACCCCTAACAACAAACAACACTAACCCCCTAACAACAAACAACACTAACCCCCTAACAACAAACAATCCTAACCAAACAACAAAAAACCCTAACCCACTAACAGCAAACAACACTAACACCCTAACAACAAACAACCCTAACCCCCTAACAACAAAAAACACTAACACCCTAACAACAAACAACCCTAACCCCCTAACAACAAACAACACTAACCCCCTAACAACAAACAACCCTAAACCCCTAACATCAAAGAACACTAACACCCTAACAACAAACAACCCTAACCCCCTAACAACAAACACTAACCCCCAAACAAGAAACAACCCTAACCCCTAAAAACCAAAAACACTAACCCACTAACAACAAACAACCCTAACCCACTAACAACAAACAACCCTAACACCCTAACAACAAACAACACTAACCCCCTAACAACAAACAACCCTAAACACCTAACATCAAACAACACTAACCCCCTAACATCACAAAACACTAACACCCTAACAACAAACAACACTAATACCCTAACAACAAAAACCACTAAACCCCAATAAGAAACAACTCTAAACCCCTAAGAACAAACAACACTAACCCCCTAACAACAAACAACCCTAACCAAACAACAAAAAACCCTAACCCACTAACAACAAACAACACTAACACCCTAACAGCAAAGAACCCTAACCCCCTAACAACAAACAACACTAACACCCTAACAACAAACAACCCTAACCCCCTAACAACAAACAACACTAACCCCCTAACAACAAACAACCCTAAACCCCTAACATCAAAAAAAAATAACCCCCTAACAACACAAAACACTAATACCCTAACAACAAACAACACTAACACCCTAACAACAAAAACCACTAAACCCCAACAAGAAACAACCCCAAACCCCTAACAACAAACAACACCACTCCCTAACAACAAACAACCCTAACCAAACAACAAAAAACTCTAACCCACTAACAACAAACGACACTAACACCCTAACAACAAACAATCCTAACCCCCTAACAACAAACAACACTAACACCCTAACAACAAACAACCCTAACCCCCTAACAACAAACAACACTAACCCCCAACAACAAACAACCCTAAACCCCTAACATCAAAGAACACTAACACCCTAAGAACAGACAACCCTAACCCCCAACAACAAACACTAACCCCCAAACAACAAACAAACCTAACCCCTAAAAACCAAAAACACTAAACCACTAACAACAAACAACCCTAACCCACTAACAACAAACAACCCTAACATCCTAACAACAAACAACACTAACACCCTAACAACAAACAACACTAACACCCTAACAACAAAAACCACTAAAACCCAACAAGAAAAAACCCTAAACCCCTAATAACAAACACTATCCCCCAACAACAAACAACACTAAACCCCTAACAACAAACAACCCTAAACCCCTAACAACAAACAACCCTAACCAAACAACAAACAACCCTAACCAACTAACAACAAACAACACTAACACCCTAAAAACAAACAACCCTAACCCCCTAACAACAAACAACACTAACACCCTAACAAGAAACAACCCTAACCCCCTAACAACAAACAACACTACGCCCTAACAACAAACAACCCTAAACCCCTAACATCAAAGAACACTAACACCTAACAACAAACAACCCTAACCCCCTAACAACAAACACTAACCCCCAAACAACAAACAACCCTAACCCACTAACAACAAACAACCCTAAACCACTAACAACAAACAACCCTAACACCCTAACAACAAACAACACTAACCCCGTAACAACAAACAACCCTAAACCCCTAACATCAAACAACACAAACCTCCTAACAACACAAAACACTAACACCCGAACAACAAACAACACTAACACCCTAACAACAAAAACCACTAAACCCCAACAAGAAACAACCCTAAACCCCTAACAACAAACACTAACCCCCTAACCACAAACAACACTAAACCCCTAACAAGAAACTACCCTAACCCCGTAACAACAAACAACACTAACCCGGTAACAACAAACAACCCTAACCCCCAAACAACAAACAACCCTAACCCCCTAACAACAAACAATCCTAACCCCCGAACAACCAACAACTCTAACCCCCTAACCAAAATAAACACTAACACCCTAACAAAAAAACCACTAAACCCCAACAAGAAACAACCCTAAACCCCTAACAACAAACAACACTAACCCCCTAACAACAAACAACCCTAACCCCCAAACAACAAACAACGCTAACCCCCTAAAAACAAACAACACTAACCCCCTAACAACAAACAACCCTAAACCCCTAACATCAAAGAACACTAACACCCTATCAACAAACAAAACTAACCCCCTAACAACAAACACTAACCCCCAAGCAAGAAACAACCCTAACTCCTAAAAACCAAAAACACTAACCCACTAACAACAAACAACCCTAACCCACAATCAACAAACAACCCTAACACCCTAACAACAAAAAACACTAACCCCCTAACAACAAACTACCCTAAACCCCTAACATCAAACAACACTAACCCCCTAACAACACAAAACACTAACACCCTAACAAACAACTCTAACACCCTAACAACAAAAACCAATAAACCCCAACAAGAAACAACCCTAAACCCCTAACAACAAACACTAACCCCCTAACAACAAACAACACTAAACCCCTAACAAGAAACTACCCTAACCCCGTAACAACAAACAACACTAACCCGGAAACAACAAACAAACCTAACCCCCAAACAACAAACAACCCTAACCCCCTAACAACAAACAATCCTAACCCCCGAACAACCAACAACACTAACCCCCTAACCACAATAAACACTAACACCCGAACATCAAAAACCAATTAACCCCAACAAGAAACAACCCTAAACCCCTAACAACAAACAACACTCACCCCCTAACAACAAACAACCCTAACCAAACAACAAACAAACCTAACCCACTAACAACAAACAACACTAACACCCTAACAACAAACAACCCTAACCCCCTAACAACAAACAACACTAACACCCTAACAACAAACAACCCTAACCCCCTAACAACAAACAACACTAACCCCCTAACAACAAACAACCCTAAACCCCTAACATCAAAGAACACTAACACCCTAACAACAAACAACCCTAACCCCCTAACAACAAACACTAACCCCCAAACAACAAAAAACACTAACCCCTAAAAACCAAAAACACTAACCCACTAACAACAAACAACCCTAACCCACTAACAACAAACAACCCTAACACCGTAACAACAAACAACACTAACCCCGTAACAACAAACAGCCCTAACCCCCAAACAACAAACAACCCTAAGCCCCTAACAACAAACAATCCTAACCCCCGAACAAAAAAAAACACTAACCCCCTAACCACAATAAAGACTAACACCCTAACAACAAAAACCACTAAACCCCAAAAAGAAACAACCCTAAACCCCTAACAACAAACAACACTAACACCCTAACAACAAACAACAAACAATCCTAACCAAACAACAAAAAACACTAACCGCCAAACAACAAACAACCCTAACCCCTAAAAACCAAAAACACTAACCCACTAACAACAAACAACCCTAACCCACTAACAACAAACAACCCTAACACCCTAACAACAAACAACACTAACCCCCTAACAACAAACAACCCTAAACCCCTAACATCAAACAACACTAACACCCTAACATCACAAAACACTAACACCCTAACAACAAACAACACTAACACCTTAACAACAAAACCACTAAACCCCAACAAGAAACAACCCTAAACCCCTAAGAACAACCAACACTAACCCCCTAACAACAAACAACCCTAACCAAACAACAAAAAACCCTAACCCACTAACAACAAACAACACTAACACCCTAACAACAAACAACCCTAAATCCCTAACAACAAACAACACTAACACCCTAACAACAAACAAACCTAACCCCCTAACAACAAACAACTCTAACCCCCTAACAACAAACAACCCTAAACCCCTAACATCAAAGAACACTAACACCCTAACAACAAACAACCCTAAGGCCCTAACAACAAACTCTAACCCCCAAACAACAAACAACCCTAACCCCTAAAAACCAAAAAAACTAACCCACTAACAACAAACAACCCTAACCCACTAACAACAAACAACCCTAACACCCTAACATTAAACAACACTAACCCCCTAACAACACAAAATACTAACACCCTAACAACAAACAACACTAACCCCCTAACAAAAAACCACCCTAACCAAACAACAAAAAATCCTAACCCACTAACCACAAACAACACTAACACCCTAACAAGAAACAACCCTAAGTCCCTAACAACAAACAACACTAACACCCTAACAACAAACAACCCTAAACCCCTAACAACAAACACTAACCCCCTAACAAAAAACAACAGTAAACCCCGAACAAGAAACTACCCTAACCCCGTAACAACAAACACTAACCCCGTAACAAGAAACAACCCTAACCCCCTAACAACGAACAACACTAACCCCCTAACAACAAACAACCCTAAACCCCTAACAACAAACACTAACCCCCAAACAACAAACAACCCTAACCCCTAAAAACCAAAAAAACTAACCCACTAACAACAAACTACCCTAAACCACTAACAACAAACAACCCTAACACCCTAACAACAAACAACACTAACCCCCTAACAACAAACAACCCTAAACCCCTAACATCAAACAACACTAACCCCCTAACAACACAAAACACTAACACCCTAACAACAAACACTAACCCCCAAACAAGAAACAACCCTAACCCCTAAAAACCAAAAACACTAACCCACTAACAACAAACAACCCTAACCCACTAACAACAAACAACCCTAACACCCTAACAACAAACAACACTAACCCCCTAACAACAAACAACCCTAAACACCTAACATCAAACAACACTAACCCCCTAACATCACAAAACACTAACACCCTAACAACAAACAACACTAATACCCTAACAACAAAAACCACTAAACCCCAATAAGAAACAACTCTAAACCCCTAAGAACAAACAACACTAACCCCCTAACAACAAACAACCCTAACCAAACAACAAAAAACCCTAACCCACTAACAACAAACAACACTAACACCCTAACAGCAAAGAACCCTAACCCCCTAACAACAAACAACACTAACACCCTAACAACAAACAACCCTAACCCCCTAACAACAAACAACACTAACCCCCTAACAACAAACAACCCTAAACCCCTAACATCAAAAAAAAATAACCCCCTAACAACACAAAACACTAATACCCTAACAACAAACAACACTAACACCCTAACAACAAAAACCACTAAACCCCAACAAGAAACAACCCCAAACCCCTAACAACAAACAACACCACTCCCTAACAACAAACAACCCTAACCAAACAACAAAAAACTCTAACCCACTAACAACAAACAACACTAACACCCTAACAACAAACAATCCTAACCCCCTAACAACAAACAACACTAACACCCTAACAACAAACAACCCTAACCCCCTAACAACAAACAACACTAACCCCCAACAACAAACAACCCTAAACCCCTAACATCAAAGAACACTAACACCCTAAGAACAGACAACCCTAACCCCCAACAACAAACACTAACTCCCAAACAACAAACAAACCTAACCCCTAAAAACCAAAAACACTAAACCACTAACAACAAACAACCCTAACCCACTAACAACAAACAACCCTAACATCCTAACAACAAACAACACTAACACCCTAACAACAAACAACACTAACACCCTAACAACAAAAACCACTAAAACCCAACAAGAAAAAACCCTAAACCCCTAATAACAAACACTATCCCCCAACAACAAACAACACTAAACCCCTAACAACAAACAACCCTAAACCCCTAACAACAAACAACCCTAACCAAACAACAAACAACCCTAACCAACTAACAACAAACAACACTAACACCCTAAAAACAAACAACCCTAACCCCCTAACAACAAACAACACTAACACCCTAACAACAAACAACCCTAACCCCCTAACAACAAACAACACTACGCCCTAACAACAAACAACCCTAAACCCCTAACATCAAAGAACACTAACACCTAACAACAAACAACCCTAACCCCCTAACAACAAACACTAACCCCCAAACAACAAACAACCCTAACCCACTAACAACAAACAACCCTAAACCACTAACAACAAACAACCCTAACACCCTAACAACAAACAACACTAACCCCGTAACAACAAACAACCCTAAACCCCTAACATCAAACAACACTAACCTCCTAACAACACAAAACACTAACACCCGAACAACAAACAACACTAACACCCTAACAACAAACAACCCTAACCCCCTAACAACAAACAACACTAACCCCCTAACAACAAACAACCCTAAACCCCTAACATCAAAGAACACTAACACCCTAACAACAAACAACCCTAACCCCCTAACAACAAACACTAACCCCCAAACAACAAAAAACACTAACCCCTAAAAACCAAAAACACTAACCCACTAACAACAAACAACCCTAACCCACTAACAACAAACAACCCTAACACCGTAACAACAAACAACACTAACCCCGTAACAACAAACAGCCCTAACCCCCAAACAACAAACAACCCTAAGCCCCTAACAACAAACAATCCTAACCCCCGAACAAAAAAAAACACTAACCCCCTAACCACAATAAAGACTAACACCCTAACAACAAAAACCACTAAACCCCAAAAAGAAACAACCCTAAACCCCTAACAACAAACAACACTAACACCCTAACAACAAACAACAAACAATCCTAACCAAACAACAAAAAACACTAACCGCCAAACAACAAACAACCCTAACCCCTAAAAACCAAAAACACTAACCCACTAACAACAAACAACCCTAACCCACTAACAACAAACAACCCTAACACCCTAACAACAAACAACACTAACCCCCTAACAACAAACAACCCTAAACCCCTAACATCAAACAACACTAACACCCTAACATCACAAAACACTAACACCCTAACAACAAACAACACTAACACCTTAACAACAAAACCACTAAACCCCAACAAGAAACAACCCTAAACCCCTAAGAACAACCAACACTAACCCCCTAACAACAAACAACCCTAACCAAACAACAAAAAACCCTAACCCACTAACAACAAACAACACTAACACCCTAACAACAAACAACCCTAAATCCCTAACAACAAACAACACTAACACCCTAACAACAAACAAACCTAACCCCCTAACAACAAACAACTCTAACCCCCTAACAACAAACAACCCTAAACCCCTAACATCAAAGAACACTAACACCCTAACAACAAACAACCCTAAGGCCCTAACAACAAACTCTAACCCCCAAACAACAAACAACCCTAACCCCTAAAAACCAAAAAAACTAACCCACTAACAACAAACAACCCTAACCCACTAACAACAAACAACCCTAACACCCTAACATTAAACAACACTAACCCCCTAACAACACAAAATACTAACACCCTAACAACAAACAACACTAACCCCCTAACAAAAAACCACCCTAACCAAACAACAAAAAATCCTAACCCACTAACCACAAACAACACTAACACCCTAACAAGAAACAACCCTAAGTCCCTAACAACAAACAACACTAACACCCTAACAACAAACAACCCTAAACCCCTAACAACAAACACTAACCCCCTAACAAAAAACAACAGTAAACCCCGAACAAGAAACTACCCTAACCCCGTAACAACAAACACTAACCCCGTAACAAGAAACAACCCTAACCCCCTAACAACGAACAACCCTAACCCACTAACAACAAACAACCCTAACACCCTAACAACAAACAACACTAACCCCCTAACAACAAACAACCCTAAACACCTAACATCAAACAACACTAACCCCCTAACATCACAAAACACTAACACCCTAACAACAAACAACACTAATACCCTAACAACAAAAACCACTAAACCCCAATAAGAAACAACTCTAAACCCCTAAGAACAAACAACACTAACCCCCTAACAACAAACAACCCTAACCAAACAACAAAAAACCCTAACCCACTAACAACAAACAACACTAACACCCTAACAGCAAAGAACCCTAACCCCCTAACAACAAACAACACTAACACCCTAACAACAAACAACCCTAACCCCCTAACAACAAACAACACTAACCCCCTAACAACAAACAACCCTAAACCCCTAACATCAAAAAAAAATAACCCCCTAACAACACAAAACACTAATACCCTAACAACAAACAACACTAACACCCTAACAACAAAAACCACTAAACCCCAACAAGAAACAACCCCAAACCCCTAACAACAAACAACACCACTCCCTAACAACAAACAACCCTAACCAAACAACAAAAAACTCTAACCCACTAACAACAAACAACACTAACACCCTAACAACAAACAATCCTAACCCCCTAACAACAAACAACACTAACACCCTAACAACAAACAACCCTAACCCCCTAACAACAAACAACACTAACCCCCAACAACAAACAACCCTAAACCCCTAACATCAAAGAACACTAACACCCTAAGAACAGACAACCCTAACCCCCAACAACAAACACTAACTCCCAAACAACAAACAAACCTAACCCCTAAAAACCAAAAACACTAAACCACTAACAACAAACAACCCTAACCCACTAACAACAAACAACCCTAACATCCTAACAACAAACAACACTAACACCCTAACAACAAACAACACTAACACCCTAACAACAAAAACCACTAAAACCCAACAAGAAAAAACCCTAAACCCCTAATAACAAACACTATCCCCCAACAACAAACAACACTAAACCCCTAACAACAAACAACCCTAAACCCCTAACAACAAACAACCCTAACCAAACAACAAACAACCCTAACCAACTAACAACAAACAACACTAACACCCTAAAAACAAACAACCCTAACCCCCTAACAACAAACAACACTAACACCCTAACAACAAACAACCCTAACCCCCTAACAACAAACAACACTACGCCCTAACAACAAACAACCCTAAACCCCTAACATCAAAGAACACTAACACCTAACAACAAACAACCCTAACCCCCTAACAACAAACACTAACCCCCAAACAACAAACAACCCTAACCCACTAACAACAAACAACCCTAAACCACTAACAACAAACAACCCTAACACCCTAACAACAAACAACACTAACCCCGTAACAACAAACAACCCTAAACCCCTAACATCAAACAACACTAACCTCCTAACAACACAAAACACTAACACCCGAACAACAAACAACACTAACACCCTAACAACAAACAACCCTAACCCCCTAACAACAAACAACACTAACCCCCTAACAACAAACAACCCTAAACCCCTAACATCAAAGAACACTAACACCCTAACAACAAACAACCCTAACCCCCTAACAACAAACACTAACCCCCAAACAACAAAAAACACTAACCCCTAAAAACCAAAAACACTAACCCACTAACAACAAACAACCCTAACCCACTAACAACAAACAACCCTAACACCGTAACAACAAACAACACTAACCCCGTAACAACAAACAGCCCTAACCCCCAAACAACAAACAACCCTAAGCCCCTAACAACAAACAATCCTAACCCCCGAACAAAAAAAAACACTAACCCCCTAACCACAATAAAGACTAACACCCTAACAACAAAAACCACTAAACCCCAAAAAGAAACAACCCTAAACCCCTAACAACAAACAACACTAACACCCTAACAACAAACAACAAACAATCCTAACCAAACAACAAAAAACACTAACCGCCAAACAACAAACAACCCTAACCCCTAAAAACCAAAAACACTAACCCACTAACAACAAACAACCCTAACCCACTAACAACAAACAACCCTAACACCCTAACAACAAACAACACTAACCCCCTAACAACAAACAACCCTAAACCCCTAACATCAAACAACACTAACACCCTAACATCACAAAACACTAACACCCTAACAACAAACAACACTAACACCTTAACAACAAAACCACTAAACCCCAACAAGAAACAACCCTAAACCCCTAAGAACAACCAACACTAACCCCCTAACAACAAACAACCCTAACCAAACAACAAAAAACCCTAACCCACTAACAACAAACAACACTAACACCCTAACAACAAACAACCCTAAATCCCTAACAACAAACAACACTAACACCCTAACAACAAACAAACCTAACCCCCTAACAACAAACAACTCTAACCCCCTAACAACAAACAACCCTAAACCCCTAACATCAAAGAACACTAACACCCTAACAACAAACAACCCTAAGGCCCTAACAACAAACTCTAACCCCCAAACAACAAACAACCCTAACCCCTAAAAACCAAAAAAACTAACCCACTAACAACAAACAACCCTAACCCACTAACAACAAACAACCCTAACACCCTAACATTAAACAACACTAACCCCCTAACAACACAAAATACTAACACCCTAACAACAAACAACACTAACCCCCTAACAAAAAACCACCCTAACCAAACAACAAAAAATCCTAACCCACTAACCACAAACAACACTAACACCCTAACAAGAAACAACCCTAAGTCCCTAACAACAAACAACACTAACACCCTAACAACAAACAACCCTAAACCCCTAACAACAAACACTAACCCCCTAACAAAAAACAACAGTAAACCCCGAACAAGAAACTACCCTAACCCCGTAACAACAAACACTAACCCCGTAACAAGAAACAACCCTAACCCCCTAACAACGAACAACACTAACCCCCTAACAACAAACAACCCTAAACCCCTAACAACAAACACTAACCCCCAAACAACAAACAACCCTAACCCCTAAAAACCAAAAAAACTAACCCACTAACAACAAACAACCCTAACCCACTAACAACAAACAACCCTAACACCCTAACATTAAACAACACTAACCCCCTAACAACACAAAATACTAACACCCTAACAACAAACAACACTAACCCCCTAACAAAAAACAACCCTAACCAAACAACAAAAAATCCTAACCCACTAACCACAAACAACACTAACACCCTAACAACAAACACTAACCCCGAAACAACAAACAACCCTAACCCCTAAAAACCAAACACTAACCCACTAACAACAAACTACGCTAAACCACTAACAACAAACAACCCTAACACCCTAACAACAAACAACACTAACCCCCTAACAACAAACAACCCTAAACCCCTAACATCAAACAACACTAACCCCGTAACAACACAAAACACTAACACCCTAACAACAAACAACACTAACACCCTAACAACAAAAACCAATAAACCCCAACAAGAAACAACCCGAAACCCCTAACAACAAACACTAACCCCCTAACAACAAACAACACTAAACCCCTAACAAGAAACTACCCTAACCCCGTAACAAGAAACAACACTACCCCGTAACAACAAACAACCCTAACCCCCTAACAACAAACAATCTAACCCCCGAACAACCAAAAACACTAACCCCCTAACCACAATAAACACTAACACCCGAACAACAAAAACCACTAAACCTCAACAAGAAACAACGCTAAACCCCTAAAAACAAACAACACTAACCCCCTAACAACAAACAACCCTAACCAAACAAGAAACAAACCTAACCCACTAACAAAAAACAACACTAACACCCCAGAAACAAACAACCCTAACCCCCTAACAACAAACAACACTAACACCCTAACAGCAAACAAACCTAACCCCCTAACAACAAACAACACTAACCCCCTAAGAACAAACAAACCTAAACCCCTAACATCAAAGAACACTAACACCCTAACAACAAACAACCCTAACCCCCTAACAACAAACAACCCTAACCCCTAAAAACCAAAAAAACTAACCCACTAACAACAAACAACCCTAACCCACTAACAACAAACAACCCTAACACCCTAACAACAAACAACACTAACCCCCTAACAACAAACAACCCTTACCCCCTAACATGAAACAACACTAACCCCCTAACAACACAAAACACTAACACCCTAACAACAAACAACACTAACACCCTAACAACAGAAACCACTAAACCCCAACAAGAAACAACCCTAACCCCCTAACAACAAACACTAACCCCCAAACAACACACAACCCTAACCCCTAAAAACCAAAAACACTAACCCACTAACAACAAACAACCCTAAACCACTAACAACAAACAACCCTAACACCCTAACAACAAACAACACTAACCCCCTAACAACAAACAACCCTAAACCCCTAACATCAAACAACACTAACCCCCTAACAACACAAAACACTAACACCTAACAACAAACAACACTAACACCCTACCAACAAAAACCACTAAACCCCAACAAGAAACAACCCTAAACCCCTAACAACAAACAACCCTAACCGAACAACAAACAACCCTAACCGAACAACAAACAACCCTAACCAAACAACAAACAACCCTAACCTATTAAGTACAAACAACACTAACACCCTAACAACAAACAACCCTAACCCCCTAACAACAAAGAACACTAACACCCTAACAACAAACAACCCTAAACCCTAAAAACCAAAAACACTAACCCACTAACAACAAACTACCCTAAACCACTAACAACAAACAACCCTAACACCCTAACAACAAACAACACTAACCCCCTAACAACAAACAACCCTAAACCCCTAACATCAAACAACACTAACCCCCTAACAACACAAAACACTAACACCCTAACAACAAACACTAACCCCCAAACAAGAAACAACCCTAACCCCTAAAAACCAAAAACACTAACCCACTAACAACAAACAACCCTAACCCACTAACAACAAACAACCCTAACACCCTAACAACAAACAACACTAACCCCCTAACAACAAACAACCCTAAACACCTAACATCAAACAACACTAACCCCCTAACATCACAAAACACTAACACCCTAACAACAAACAACACTAATACCCTAACAACAAAAACCACTAAACCCCAATAAGAAACAACTCTAAACCCCTAAGAACAAACAACACTAACCCCCTAACAACAAACAACCCTAACCAAACAACAAAAAACCCTAACCCACTAACAACAAACAACACTAACACCCTAACAGCAAAGAACCCTAACCCCCTAACAACAAACAACACTAACACCCTAACAACAAACAACCCTAACCCCCTAACAACAAACAACACTAACCCCCTAACAACAAACAACCCTAAACCCCTAACATCAAAAAAAAATAACCCCCTAACAACACAAAACACTAATACCCTAACAACAAACAACACTAACACCCTAACAACAAAAACCACTAAACCCCAACAAGAAACAACCCCAAACCCCTAACAACAAACAACACCACTCCCTAACAACAAACAACCCTAACCAAACAACAAAAAACTCTAACCCACTAACAACAAACAACACTAACACCCTAACAACAAACAATCCTAACCCCCTAACAACAAACAACACTAACACCCTAACAACAAACAACCCTAACCCCCTAACAACAAACAACACTAACCCCCAACAACAAACAACCCTAAACCCCTAACATCAAAGAACACTAACACCCTAAGAACAGACAACCCTAACCCCCAACAACAAACACTAACTCCCAAACAACAAACAAACCTAACCCCTAAAAACCAAAAACACTAAACCACTAACAACAAACAACCCTAACCCACTAACAACAAACAACCCTAACATCCTAACAACAAACAACACTAACACCCTAACAACAAACAACACTAACACCCTAACAACAAAAACCACTAAAACCCAACAAGAAAAAACCCTAAACCCCTAATAACAAACACTATCCCCCAACAACAAACAACACTAAACCCCTAACAACAAACAACCCTAAACCCCTAACAACAAACAACCCTAACCAAACAACAAACAACCCTAACCAACTAACAACAAACAACACTAACACCCTAAAAACAAACAACCCTAACCCCCTAACAACAAACAACACTAACACCCTAACAACAAACAACCCTAACCCCCTAACAACAAACAACACTACGCCCTAACAACAAACAACCCTAAACCCCTAACATCAAAGAACACTAACACCTAACAACAAACAACCCTAACCCCCTAACAACAAACACTAACCCCCAAACAACAAACAACCCTAACCCACTAACAACAAACAACCCTAAACCACTAACAACAAACAACCCTAACACCCTAACAACAAACAACACTAACCCCGTAACAACAAACAACCCTAAACCCCTAACATCAAACAACACTAACCTCCTAACAACACAAAACACTAACACCCGAACAACAAACAACACTAACACCCTAACAACAAAAACCACTAAACCCCAACAAGAAACAACCCTAAACCCCTAACAACAAACACTAACCCCCTAACCACAAACAACACTAAACCCCTAACAAGAAACTACCCTAACCCCGTAACAACAAACAACACTAACCCGGTAACAACAAACAACCCTAACCCCCAAACAACAAACAACCCTAACCCCCTAACAACAAACAATCCTAACCCCCGAACAACCAACAACTCTAACCCCCTAACCAAAATAAACACTAACACCCTAACAAAAAAACCACTAAACCCCAACAAGAAACAACCCTAAACCCCTAACAACAAACAACACTAACCCCCTAACAACAAACAACCCTAACCCCCAAACAACAAACAACGCTAACCCCCTAAAAACAAACAACACTAACCCCCAAACAACAAACAACCCTAACCCCCTAACAACAAACAACACTAACCCCCTAAAAACAAACAACACTAAACCCCTAACATCAAAGAACACTAACACCCTAACAACCATCAACCCTAACCCCCTAACAACAAACACTAACCCCCCGAACAACAAACAACACTAACCCCTAAAAACCAAAAACACTAACCCACTAACAACAAACAACCCTAACCCACTAACAACAAACAACCCTAACACCCTAACAACAAACAACACTAACCCCATAACATCAAACAACCCTAAACCCCTAACATCAAACAACACTAACACCCTAACATCACAAAACACTAACACCCTAACAACAAACAACACTAACACCTTAACAACAAAACCACTAAACCCCAACAAGAAACAACCCTAAACCCCTAAGAACAACCAACACTAACCCCCTAACAACAAACAACCCTAACCAAACAACAAAAAACCCTAACCCACTAACAACAAACAACACTAACACCCTAACAACAAACAACCCTAAATCCCTAACAACAAACAACACTAACACCCTAACAACAAACAAACCTAACCCCCTAACAACAAACAACTCTAACCCCCTAACAACAAACAACCCTAAACCCCTAACATCAAAGAACACTAACACCCTAACAACAAACAACCCTAAGGCCCTAACAACAAACTCTAACCCCCAAACAACAAACAACCCTAACCCCTAAAAACCAAAAAAACTAACCCACTAACAACAAACAACCCTAACCCACTAACAACAAACAACCCTAACACCCTAACATTAAACAACACTAACCCCCTAACAACACAAAATACTAACACCCTAACAACAAACAACACTAACCCCCTAACAAAAAACCACCCTAACCAAACAACAAAAAATCCTAACCCACTAACCACAAACAACACTAACACCCTAACAAGAAACAACCCTAAGTCCCTAACAACAAACAACACTAACACCCTAACAACAAACAACCCTAAACCCCTAACAACAAACACTAACCCCCTAACAAAAAACAACAGTAAACCCCGAACAAGAAACTACCCTAACCCCGTAACAACAAACACTAACCCCGTAACAAGAAACAACCCTAACCCCCTAACAACGAACAACACTAACCCCCTAACAACAAACAACCCTAAACCCCTAACAACAAACACTAACCCCCAAACAACAAACAACCCTAACCCCTAAAAACCAAAAAAACTAACCCACTAACAACAAACAACCCTAACCCACTAACAACAAACAACCCTAACACCCTAACATTAAACAACACTAACCCCCTAACAACACAAAATACTAACACCCTAACAACAAACAACACTAACCCCCTAACAAAAAACAACCCTAACCAAACAACAAAAAATCCTAACCCACTAACCACAAACAACACTAACACCCTAACAACAAACACTAACCCCGAAACAACAAACAACCCTAACCCCTAAAAACCAAACACTAACCCACTAACAACAAACTACGCTAAACCACTAACAACAAACAACCCTAACACCCTAACAACAAACAACACTAACCCCCTAACAACAAACAACCCTAAACCCCTAACATCAAACAACACTAACCCCGTAACAACACAAAACACTAACACCCTAACAACAAACAACACTAACACCCTAACAACAAAAACCAATAAACCCCAACAAGAAACAACCCGAAACCCCTAACAACAAACACTAACCCCCTAACAACAAACAACACTAAACCCCTAACAAGAAACTACCCTAACCCCGTAACAAGAAACAACACTACCCCGTAACAACAAACAACCCTAACCCCCTAACAACAAACAATCTAACCCCCGAACAACCAAAAACACTAACCCCCTAACCACAATAAACACTAACACCCGAACAACAAAAACCACTAAACCTCAACAAGAAACAACGCTAAACCCCTAAAAACAAACAACACTAACCCCCTAACAACAAACAACCCTAACCAAACAAGAAACAAACCTAACCCACTAACAAAAAACAACACTAACACCCCAGAAACAAACAACCCTAACCCCCTAACAACAAACAACACTAACACCCTAACAGCAAACAAACCTAACCCCCTAACAACAAACAACACTAACCCCCTAAGAACAAACAAACCTAAACCCCTAACATCAAAGAACACTAACACCCTAACAACAAACAACCCTAACCCCCTAACAACAAACAACCCTAACCCCTAAAAACCAAAAAAACTAACCCACTAACAACAAACAACCCTAACCCACTAACAACAAACAACCCTAACACCCTAACAACAAACAACACTAACCCCCTAACAACAAACAACCCTTACCCCCTAACATGAAACAACACTAACCCCCTAACAACACAAAACACTAACACCCTAACAACAAACAACACTAACACCCTAACAACAGAAACCACTAAACCCCAACAAGAAACAACCCTAACCCCCTAACAACAAACACTAACCCCCAAACAACACACAACCCTAACCCCTAAAAACCAAAAACACTAACCCACTAACAACAAACAACCCTAAACCACTAACAACAAACAACCCTAACACCCTAACAACAAACAACACTAACCCCCTAACAACAAACAACCCTAAACCCCTAACATCAAACAACACTAACCCCCTAACAACACAAAACACTAACACCTAACAACAAACAACACTAACACCCTACCAACAAAAACCACTAAACCCCAACAAGAAACAACCCTAAACCCCTAACAACAAACAACCCTAACCGAACAACAAACAACCCTAACCGAACAACAAACAACCCTAACCAAACAACAAACAACCCTAACCTATTAAGTACAAACAACACTAACACCCTAACAACAAACAACCCTAACCCCCTAACAACAAAGAACACTAACACCCTAACAACAAACAACCCTAAACCCTAAAAACCAAAAACACTAACCCACTAACAACAAACTACCCTAAACCACTAACAACAAACAACCCTAACACCCTAACAACAAACAACACTAACCCCCTAACAACAAACAACCCTAAACCCCTAACATCAAACAACACTAACCCCCTAACAACACAAAACACTAACACCCTAACAACAAACACTAACCCCCAAACAAGAAACAACCCTAACCCCTAAAAACCAAAAACACTAACCCACTAACAACAAACAACCCTAACCCACTAACAACAAACAACCCTAACACCCTAACAACAAACAACACTAACCCCCTAACAACAAACAACCCTAAACACCTAACATCAAACAACACTAACCCCCTAACATCACAAAACACTAACACCCTAACAACAAACAACACTAATACCCTAACAACAAAAACCACTAAACCCCAATAAGAAACAACTCTAAACCCCTAAGAACAAACAACACTAACCCCCTAACAACAAACAACCCTAACCAAACAACAAAAAACCCTAACCCACTAACAACAAACAACACTAACACCCTAACAGCAAAGAACCCTAACCCCCTAACAACAAACAACACTAACACCCTAACAACAAACAACCCTAACCCCCTAACAACAAACAACACTAACCCCCTAACAACAAACAACCCTAAACCCCTAACATCAAAAAAAAATAACCCCCTAACAACACAAAACACTAATACCCTAACAACAAACAACACTAACACCCTAACAACAAAAACCACTAAACCCCAACAAGAAACAACCCCAAACCCCTAACAACAAACAACACCACTCCCTAACAACAAACAACCCTAACCAAACAACAAAAAACTCTAACCCACTAACAACAAACAACACTAACACCCTAACAACAAACAATCCTAACCCCCTAACAACAAACAACACTAACACCCTAACAACAAACAACCCTAACCCCCTAACAACAAACAACACTAACCCCCAACAACAAACAACCCTAAACCCCTAACATCAAAGAACACTAACACCCTAAGAACAGACAACCCTAACCCCCAACAACAAACACTAACTCCCAAACAACAAACAAACCTAACCCCTAAAAACCAAAAACACTAAACCACTAACAACAAACAACCCTAACCCACTAACAACAAACAACCCTAACATCCTAACAACAAACAACACTAACACCCTAACAACAAACAACACTAACACCCTAACAACAAAAACCACTAAAACCCAACAAGAAAAAACCCTAAACCCCTAATAACAAACACTATCCCCCAACAACAAACAACACTAAACCCCTAACAACAAACAACCCTAAACCCCTAACAACAAACAACCCTAACCAAACAACAAACAACCCTAACCAACTAACAACAAACAACACTAACACCCTAAAAACAAACAACCCTAACCCCCTAACAACAAACAACACTAACACCCTAACAACAAACAACCCTAACCCCCTAACAACAAACAACACTACGCCCTAACAACAAACAACCCTAAACCCCTAACATCAAAGAACACTAACACCTAACAACAAACAACCCTAACCCCCTAACAACAAACACTAACCCCCAAACAACAAACAACCCTAACCCACTAACAACAAACAACCCTAAACCACTAACAACAAACAACCCTAACACCCTAACAACAAACAACACTAACCCCGTAACAACAAACAACCCTAAACCCCTAACATCAAACAACACTAACCTCCTAACAACACAAAACACTAACACCCGAACAACAAACAACACTAACACCCTAACAACAAAAACCACTAAACCCCAACAAGAAACAACCCTAAACCCCTAACAACAAACACTAACCCCCTAACCACAAACAACACTAAACCCCTAACAAGAAACTACCCTAACCCCGTAACAACAAACAACACTAACCCGGTAACAACAAACAACCCTAACCCCCAAACAACAAACAACCCTAACCCCCTAACAACAAACAATCCTAACCCCCGAACAACCAACAACTCTAACCCCCTAACCAAAATAAACACTAACACCCTAACAAAAAAACCACTAAACCCCAACAAGAAACAACCCTAAACCCCTAACAACAAACAACACTAACCCCCTAACAACAAACAACCCTAACCCCCAAACAACAAACAACGCTAACCCCCTAAAAACAAACAACACTAACCCCCAAACAACAAACAACCCTAACCCCCTAACAACAAACAACACTAACCCCCTAAAAACAAACAACACTAAACCCCTAACATCAAAGAACACTAACACCCTAACAACCATCAACCCTAACCCCCTAACAACAAACACTAACCCCCCGAACAACAAACAACACTAACCCCTAAAAACCAAAAACACTAACCCACTAACAACAAACAACCCTAACCCACTAACAACAAACAACCCTAACACCCTAACAACAAACAACACTAACCCCATAACATCAAACAACCCTAAACCCCTAACATCAAACAACACTAACCCCCTAACAACACAAAACACTAACACCCTAACAACAAACAACACTAACACCCTAACAACAAAAACCACTAAACCCCAACAAGAAACAACCCTGAACCCCTAACAATAAACACTAACACCCTAACAACAAACAAAACTAAACCCCTAACAAGAAAGTACCCTAACCCACTAACAACAAACAACACTAACCCCGTAACAACAAACAAAACTAACACCCTAACAACAAACAATCCTAACCCCCTAACAACAAACAACACTAACCCCCTAACATCAAACAACCCTAAACCCCTAACATCAAAGAACACTAACACCCTAACAACAAACAACCTTAACCCACTAACAACAAACACTAACCCCCAAACAACAAACAACACTAACACCTAAAAACCAAAAACACTAACCCACTAACAACAAACAACCCTAACCCACTAACAACAAACAACCCTAACACCCTAGCAACAAACAACACTAACCCCATAACATCAAACAACCCTAAACCCCTAACATCAAACAACACTAACCCCCTAACAACACAAAACACTAACACCCTAACAACAAACAACACTAACACCCTAACAACAAAAACCACTAAACCCCAACAAGAAACAACCCTAAACCCCTAACAACAAACAACACTAACCCCGTAACAACAAACAACCCTAACCCACAAACAACAAACATCCCTAACCCCCTAAGAAAAAACAATCCTAACCCCCGAACAACCAACAACACTAACCCCCTAACCACAATAAACACTAACACCCTAACAACAAAAACCACTAAACCCCAACAAGAAACAACCCGAAACCCCTAACAACAAACAACACTAACCCCCTAACAACACACAACCCTAAGCAAACAACAAACAACCCTAACCCACTAACAACAAACAACACTAACACCCTAACAACAAACAACCCTAACCCCCTAACAACAAACAACACTAACCCCCTAACAACAAACAACCCTAACCCCCTAACAACAAACAACACTAACCCCCTAACAACAAACAACCCCAAACCCCTAACAACAAACACTAACCCCCAAACAAGAAACAACCCTAACCCACTAACAAAAAACAACACTAACCCACAATCAACAAACAACGCTAACACCCTAACAACAAAAAAACACTAACCCCCTAACAACAAACAACCCTAAACCCCTAACATCAAACAACACTAACCCCCTAACAACACAAAACACTAATACCCTAACAACAAACAACACTAACACCCTAACAACAAAAACCACTAAACCCCAACAAGAAACAACCCCAAACCCCTAACAACAAACAACACCACTCCCTAAAAACAAACAACCCTAACCAAACAACAAAAAACTCTAACCCACTAACAACAAACAACACTAACACCCTAACAACAAACAATCCTAACCCCCTAACAACAAACAACACTAACACCCTAACAACAAACAACCCTAACCCCCTAACAACAAACAACACTAACCCCCTAACCACAATAAACACTAAAACCCGAACATCAAAAACCACTAAACCCCAACAAGAAACAACCCTAAACCCCTAACAACAAACAACACTAACCCCCTAACAACAAACAACCCTAACCAAACAACAAACAAACCTAACCCACTAACAACAAACAACACTAACACCCGAACAACAAACAACCCTAACCCCCTAACAACAAACAACACTAACACCCTAACAACAAACAACCCTAACCCCCTAACAACAAACAACACTAACCCCCTAAAAACAAACAACACTAAACCCCTAACATCAAAGAACACTAACACCCTAACAACCATCAACCCTAACCCCCTAACAACAAACACTAACCCCCCGAACAACAAACAACACTAACCCCTAAAAACCAAAAACACTAACCCACTAACAACAAACAACCCTAACCCACTAACAACAAACAACCCTAACACCCTAACAACAAACAACACTAACCCCATAACATCAAACAACCCTAAACCCCTAACATCAAACAACACTAACCCCCTAACAACACAAAACACTAACACCCTAACAACAAACAACACTAACACCCTAACAACAAAAACCACTAAACCCCAACAAGAAACAACCCTGAACCCCTAACAATAAACACTAACACCCTAACAACAAACAAAACTAAACCCCTAACAAGAAAGTACCCTAACCCAGTAACAACAAACAACACTAACCCCGTAACAACAAACAACCGTAACCCCCAAACAGCAAACAACCCTAACCCCCTAACAACAAACAATCCTAACCCCCGAACAACCAACAACACTAACCCCCTAACCAAAATAAACACTAACACCCTAACAAAAAAACCACTAAACCCCAACAAGAAACAACCCTAAACCCCTAACAACAAACAACACTAACCCCCTAACAACAAACAACCCTAACCAAACAACAAACAACCCTAACCCCCTAACAACAAACAACACTAACACCCTAACAACAAACAACCCTAACCCCCTAAAAGCAAACAACACTAACAACCTAACAACAAACAACCCGAACCCCCTAACAACAAACACTAACCCCCAAACAACAAACAACCCTAAGCCACTAACAACAAACAACCCTAAACCACTAACAACAAACAACCCTAACACCCTAACAACAAAAAACACTAACCTCCTAACAAAAAACAACCCTAAACAACTAACATCAAACAACACTAACCCCCTAACAACACAAAACACTAACACCCTAACAACAAACAACACTAACACCCTAACACAAAAACCACTAAACCCCAACAAGAAACAACCCTAAAAACCTAACAAAAAACACTAACCCCCTAACAACAAACATCCCTAAGCCCTAAAAACCAAAAACACTAACACACTAACAACAAACAACCCTAACCCACTAACAACAAACAACCCTAACATCCTAACAACAAACAACACTAACACCCTAACAACAAACAAAACTAACACCCTAACAACAAAAACCACTAAAACCCAACAAGAAAAAACCCTAACCCCCTAACAACAAACAACACTAACCCCCTAACATCAAACAACCCTAAACCCCTAACATCAAAGAACACTAACACCCTAACAACAAACAACCCTAACCCACTAACAACAAACACAAACCCCCAAACAACAAACAACACTAACCCCTAAAAACCAAAAACACTAACCCACTAACAACAAACAACCCTAACCCACTAACAACAAACAACCCTAACACCCTAACAACAAAAACCACTAAACCCCAACAAGAAACAACCATAAACCCCTAACAACAAACAACACTAAACCCCTAACAAGAAACTACCCTAACCCCGTAACAACAAACAACACTAACCCCGTAACAACAAACAACCCTAACCCCCAAACAACAAACATCCCTAACCCCCTAAGAAAAAACAATCCTAACCCCCGAACAACCAACAACACTAACCTCCTAACCACAATAAACACTAACACCCTAACAACAAAAACCACTAAACCCCAACAAGAAACAACCCGAAACCCCTAACAACAAACAACACTAACCCCCTAACAACAAACAACCCTAACCAAACAACAAACAACCCTAACCCACTAACAACAAACAACACTAACACCCTAACAACAAACAACCCTAACCCCCTAACAACAAACAACACTAACCCCCTAACAACAAACAACCCTAACCCCCTAACAACAAACAACACTAACCCCCTAACAACAAACAACCCCAAACCCCTAACAACAAACACTAACCCCCAAACAACAAACAACCCTAACCCACTAACAACAAACAACACTAACCCACAATCAACAAACAACGCTAACACCCTAACAACAAAAAACACTAACCCCCTAACAACAAACAACCCTAAACCCCTAACATCAAACAACACTAACCCCCTAACAACACAAAACACTAATACCCTAACAACAAACAACACTAACACCCTAACAACAAAAACCACTAAACCCCAACAAGAAACAACTCCAAACCCCTAACAACAAACAACACCACTCCCTAAAAACAAACAACCCTAACCAAACAACAAAAAACTCTAAACCACTAACAACAAACAACACTAACACCCTAACAACAAACAATCCTAACCCCCTAACAACAAACAACACTAACACCCTAACAACAAACAACCCTAACCCCCTAACAACAAACAACACTAACCCCCAACAACAACAACCCTAAACCCCTAACAGCAAAGAACACTAACACCCTAAGAACAAACAACCCTAACCCCCAACAACAAACACTAACCCCCAAACAACAAACAAACCTAACCCCTAAAAACCAAAAACACTAAACCACTAACAACAAACAACCCTAACCCACTAACAACAAACAACCCTAACATCCTAACAACAAACAACACTAACACCCTAACAACAAACAACACTAACACCCTAACAACAAAAAAGACTAAAACCCAACAAGAAAAAACCCTAAACCCCTAATAACAAACACTATCCCCCTAACAACAAACAACACTAAACCCCTAACAAGAAACTACCCAAACCCCATAACAACAAACAACACTAACCCCGTAACAACAAACAACACTAACTCCCAAATAACAAACAACCCTAACCCCCTAACAACAAACAATCCTAACTCCCGAACAACCAACAACACTAACCCCCTAACCACAATAAACACTAACACCCTAACAACAAAAACCACTAAACCCCAACAAGAAACAACCCTAAACCCCTAACAACAAACACTAACCCCCTAACAACAAACAACACTAAACCCCTAACAAGAAAGTACCCTAACCCCGTAACAACAAACAACACTAACCCGGTAACAACAAACAACCATAACCCCCAAACAACAAACAACCCTAACCCCCTAACAACAAACAGCACTAACCCCCTAACAACAAAGAACCCTAAACCCCTAACATCAAACAACACTAACACCCGAACAACAAACAACCCTAACCCCCTAACAACAAACACTAACCCCCAAACAACAAACAAACCTAACCCCTAAAAACCAAAAACACTAACCCACTAACAACAAACAACCCTAACCCCCTAACAACAAACAATCCTAACCCCTTTACAACCAACAACACTAACCCCTAACGACAATAAACACTAACACCCGAACATCAAAAACCACTAAACCCCAACAAGAAACAACCCTAAACCCCTAACAACAAACAACACTAACCCCCTAACAATTAAGCACCCTAACCAAACAACAAACAACCCTAACCCACTAACAACAAACAACACTAACCCCCTAACAAGAAACTACTCTAACCCCGTAACAACAAAAAACAATCCTAACCCCTAAAAAAAAACAACCCTAACCCCCAACAACAAACAACCCTAACCAAACAACAAACAACCCTAACGGATTAACAACAAACAACACTAAGCCCCCAACAAGAAACAACACTAACCCCCTAAGAAGAAACAACACTAACACCCTAACAACAAACAATCCTAACCCCTTTACAACCAACACTAACCCCCTAACCACAATAAACACTAACACCCGAACATCAAAAACCACTAAACCCCAACAAGAAACAACCCTAAACCCCTAACAACAAACAACACTAACTCCCTAACAACAAACAACCCTAACCAAACAACAAACAAACCTAACCCACTAACAACAAACAACACTAACACCCTAACAACAAACATCCCTAACCCCCTAACAACAAACAACACTAACACCCTAACAACAAACAACCCTAAACCCCTAACAACAAACAACACTAACCCCCTAACAACAAACAACCCTAAACCCCTAACATCAAAGAACACTAACACCCTAACAACAAACAACCCTAACCCCCTAACAACAAACACTAACCGCCAAACAACAAACAACACTAACCCCTAAAAACCAAAAACACTAACCCACTAACAACAAACAACCCTAACCCACTAACAACAAACAACTCTAACACCCTAACAACAAACAACACTAACCCCATAACATCAAACAACCCTAAACCCCTAACATCAAACAACACTAACCCCCTAACAACACAAAACACTAACACCCTAACAACAAACAACACTAACACCCTAACAACAAAAACCACTAAACCCCAACAAGAAACAACCCTGAACCCCTAACAATAAACACTAACACCCTAAGAACAAACAATACTAAACCCCTAACAAGAAACTACCCTAACCCCGTAACAACAAACAACACTAACCCCGTAACAACAAACAACCCTAACCCACAAACAACAAACAACCCTAACCCCTTAACAACAAACAATCCTAACCCCCGAACAACCAACAACACTAACCCCCTAACCAAAATAAACACTAACACCCTAACAAAAAAACCACTAAACCCCAACAAGAAACAACCCTAAACCCCTAACAACAAACAACACTAACCCCCTAACAACAAACAACCCTAACCAAACAACAAACAACCCTAACCCACTAACAACAAACAACACTAACACGCTAACAACAAACAACCCTAACCCCCTAACAACAAACAACACTAACAACCTAACAACAAACAACCCTAACCCCCTAACAACAAACAACAATAACCCCCTAACAACAAACAACCCTAAACCCCTAACATCAACGAACACTAACACCTAACAACAAACAACCCTAACCCCCTAACAACAAACACTAACCCCCATACAACAAACAACCCTAAGCCACTAACAACAAACAACCCTAAACCACTAACAACAAACAACCCTAACACCCTAACAACAAAAAACACTAACCTCCTAACAACAAACAACCCTAAACCCCTAACATCAAACAACACTAACCCCCTAACAACACAAAACACTAACACCCTAACAACAAACAACACTAACACCCTAACACAAAAACCACTAAACCCCAACAAGAAACAACCCTAAACCCCTAACAACAAACACTAACCCCCTAACAACAAACAACACTAACCCCCTAACAACAAACAACCCTAAGCCCTAAAAACCAAAAACACTAACACACTAATAACAAACAACTCTAACCCACTAATAACAAACAACCCTAACATCCTAACAACAAACAACACTAACCCCCTAACAACAAACAACCCTAAACCCCTAAGAACAAACAACACTAACCCCCTAACAACAAACAACACTGAACCCCTAACAAGAAAATACCCTAACTCCGTAACAACAAACAAAACTAACCCGTAACAACAAACAACCCTAACCCCCAAACAACAAACAACCCTAAACCCCTAACATCAAACAACACTAACCCACTAACAACAAACAACCCTAAACCACTAACAACAAACCACCCTAACACCCAGCAACAAACAACACTAACACCCTAACAACAAACAACCCTAACCCCTAAGAACAAACAACACTAACGCCCTAAGAACAAACAACACTAACCCCCAGCAACGAACAATACTAACCCCCTAACAACACAAAACCTAAACCCTTATCAACAAACAACCCTAAAACACTAACAACAAACAACCCTAACACCCTAACAACAAACAACACTAACCCCCTAACAACAAACAACCCTCAACCCCTAAAATCAAAGAACACTAACACCCTAACAACAAACAATCCTAGCCCCCTAACAACAAACACTAACCCCCAAACAACAAACAACCCTAAGCCCTAAAAAGCAAAAACACTAACCCACTATCAACAAACAACCCTAACCCACTGACAACAAACAACCCTAACCCCCTAACAACAAACAACCCTAAACCCCTAACATCAAACAACACTAACCCCCTAACAACACAAAACACTAACACCCTAACAACAAACAACACTAACACCCGAACAACAAAAACCACTAAACCCCAACAAGAAACAACCCAAAACCCTAACAACAAACAACACTAACCCCCTAACAACAAACAACACTAACACCCTAACAACAAACAACCCTAACCCCCTAACAACAAACAACCCTAACCCCCTAACAACAAACAACCCTAAACCCCTAACATCAAAGAACACTAACACCCTAACAACAAACAACCCTAACCCCCTAACAACAAACACTAACCCCCAAACCAGAAACAACCCTAACCCCAAAAACCAAAAACACTTACCCACTAACAACAAACAAACCTAACCAACTAACAACAAACAACCCTAACACCCTAACAACAAACAACACTAACCCTCTAACAACAAACAACCCTAAACCCCTAACATCAAACAACACTAACCCCCTAACAACACAAAACACTAACACCATAAAAACAAACAACACTAACACCCTAACAACAAACAACACTAAACCCCTAACCACAAACAACCCTAAACCCCTAACATCAAACAACACTAACACCCAACAACACAAATCACTAACACCCTAACAACAAACAACACTAACAGCCTAACAACAAAAACCACTAAACCCCAACAAGCAACCCTAAACCCCTAACAACAAACACTAACCCCCTAACAACAAACAACACTAAACCCCTAACAAGAAACTACCCTAAACCCGTAACAACAAACAACACTAACCCGTAACAACAAACCAACCCTAACCCCAAACAACAAACAACCCTAACCCCCAAACAACAAACAACCCTAACCCCCTAACAACAAACAAGATCCTAACCCCCGAACAACTAACAACACTAACCCCCTAACCACAATAAACACTAACACCCTAACAACAAAAACCACGAAACGTCAACAAGAAACTACCCTAAACCCCTAACAACAAGCAACACTAACCCCCTAACAACAAAAAACCCTAAGCAAACAATAAAAAACCCTAACTCACTAACAACAAACAACACTAACACCCTAACAACAAACAACCCTAAACTCCCTAACAACAAACAACACTAACATCCTAAGAACAAACAACACTAACCCCCTAAAAACAAACAACACTAACCCCTAACAACAAACAACCCTAAACCCCTAACAACAAACAACACTAACCCCCTAACAGCACAAAACACTAACACCCTAACAACAAACAACTCTAACACCCTAACAACAAAAACCACTGAACCCCAACAAGAAACAACCGAAAACCCCTAACAACAAACACTAACCCCCTAAGAGCAAACGACACTAACACCCCTAACAAGAAACTACCCTAAACCCGTAACAACAAACAACCTAATCCGGTAACAACAAAAAACCCTAACCCCCCAAACAACAAACAACACTAACCCCCTAAAAACAAACAATCCTAAGCCCCGAACAACCAACAACACTAACCCCCTAACCACAATAAACACTAACACCCTAACAACAAAAACCACTTAACCCCAACAAGAAACAACACTAAAACCCTAACAACAAACAACACTCACCCCCTAACAACAAACAACCCTAACCAAACAACAAAAAAACCTAACCCACTAACAACAAACAACACTAACACCCTAACAACAAACAAACCTAACCCCCTAACAACAAACAACACTAACCCCCAACAACAAACAACCCTAAACCCCTAACAGCAAAGAACACTAACACCCTAAGAACAAACAACCCTAACCCCCAACAACAAACACTAACCCCCAAACAACAAACAAACCTAACCCCTAAAAACCAAAAACACTAAACCACTAACAACAAACAACCCTAACCCACTAACAACAAACAACCCTAACATCCTAACAACAAACAACACTAACACCCTAACAACAAACAACACTAACACCCTAAGAACAAAAAAGACTAAAACCCAACAAGAAAAAACCCTAAACCCCTAATAACAAACACTATCCCCCTAACAACAAACAACACTAAACCCCTAACAAGAAACTACCCAAACCCCATAACAACAAACAACACTAACCCCGTAACAACAAACAACACTAACTCCCAAATAACAAACAACCCTAACCCCCTAACAACAAACAATCCTAACTCCCGAACAACCAACAACACTAACCCCCTAACCACAATAAACACTAACACCCTAACAACAAAAACCACTAAACCCCAACAAGAAACAACCCTAAACCCCTAACAACAAACACTAACCCCCTAACAACAAACAACACTAAACCCCTAACAAGAAAGTACCCTAACCCCGTAACAACAAACAACACTAACCCGGTAACAACAAACAACCATAACCCCCAAACAACAAACAACCCTAACCCCCTAACAACAAACAGCACTAACCCCCTAACAACAAAGAACCCTAAACCCCTAACATCAAACAACACTAACACCCGAACAACAAACAACCCTAACCCCCTAACAACAAACACTAACCCCCAAACAACAAACAAACCTAACCCCTAAAAACCAAAAACACTAACCCACTAACAACAAACAACCCTAACCCCCTAACAACAAACAATCCTAACCCCTTTACAACCAACAACACTAACCCCTAACGACAATAAACACTAACACCCGAACATCAAAAACCACTAAACCCCAACAAGAAACAACCCTAAACCCCTAACAACAAACAACACTAACCCCCTAACAATTAAGCACCCTAACCAAACAACAAACAACCCTAACCCACTAACAACAAACAACACTAACCCCCTAACAAGAAACTACTCTAACCCCGTAACAACAAAAAACAATCCTAACCCCTAAAAAAAAACAACCCTAACCCCCAACAACAAACAACCCTAACCAAACAACAAACAACCCTAACGGATTAACAACAAACAACACTAAGCCCCCAACAAGAAACAACACTAACCCCCTAAGAAGAAACAACACTAACACCCTAACAACAAACAATCCTAACCCCTTTACAACCAACACTAACCCCCTAACCACAATAAACACTAACACCCGAACATCAAAAACCACTAAACCCCAACAAGAAACAACCCTAAACCCCTAACAACAAACAACACTAACTCCCTAACAACAAACAACCCTAACCAAACAACAAACAAACCTAACCCACTAACAACAAACAACACTAACACCCTAACAACAAACATCCCTAACCCCCTAACAACAAACAACACTAACACCCTAACAACAAACAACCCTAAACCCCTAACAACAAACAACACTAACCCCCTAACAACAAACAACCCTAAACCCCTAACATCAAAGAACACTAACACCCTAACAACAAACAACCCTAACCCCCTAACAACAAACACTAACCGCCAAACAACAAACAACACTAACCCCTAAAAACCAAAAACACTAACCCACTAACAACAAACAACCCTAACCCACTAACAACAAACAACTCTAACACCCTAACAACAAACAACACTAACCCCATAACATCAAACAACCCTAAACCCCTAACATCAAACAACACTAACCCCCTAACAACACAAAACACTAACACCCTAACAACAAACAACACTAACACCCTAACAACAAAAACCACTAAACCCCAACAAGAAACAACCCTGAACCCCTAACAATAAACACTAACACCCTAAGAACAAACAACACTAAACCCCTAACAAGAAACTACCCTAACCCCGTAACAACAAACAACACTAACCCCGTAACAACAAACAACCCTAACCCACAAACAACAAACAACCCTAACCCCTTAACAACAAACAATCCTAACCCCCGAACAACCAACAACACTAACCCCCTAACCAAAATAAACACTAACACCCTAACAAAAAAACCACTAAACCCCAACAAGAAACAACCCTAAACCCCTAACAACAAACAACACTAACCCCCTAACAACAAACAACCCTAACCAAACAACAAACAACCCTAACCCACTAACAACAAACAACACTAACACGCTAACAACAAACAACCCTAACCCCCTAACAACAAACAACACTAACAACCTAACAACAAACAACCCTAACCCCCTAACAACAAACAACAATAACCCCCTAACAACAAACAACCCTAAACCCCTAACATCAACGAACACTAACACCTAACAACAAACAACCCTAACCCCCTAACAACAAACACTAACCCCCATACAACAAACAACCCTAAGCCACTAACAACAAACAACCCTAAACCACTAACAACAAACAACCCTAACACCCTAACAACAAAAAACACTAACCTCCTAACAACAAACAACCCTAAACCCCTAACATCAAACAACACTAACCCCCTAACAACACAAAACACTAACACCCTAACAACAAACAACACTAACACCCTAACACAAAAACCACTAAACCCCAACAAGAAACAACCCTAAACCCCTAACAACAAACACTAACCCCCTAACAACAAACAACACTAACCCCCTAACAACAAACAACCCTAAGCCCTAAAAACCAAAAACACTAACACACTAATAACAAAAAACTCTAACCCACTAATAACAAACAACCCTAACATCCTAACAACAAACAACACTAACCCCCTAACAACAAACAACCCTAAACCCCTAAGAACAAACAACACTAACCCCCTAACAACAAACAACACTGAACCCCTAACAAGAAAATACCCTAACTCCGTAACAACAAACAAAACTAACCCGTAACAACAAACAACCCTAACCCCCAAACAACAAACAACCCTAAACCCCTAACATCAAACAACACTAACCCACTAACAACAAACAACCCTAAACCACTAACAACAAACCACCCTAACACCCAGCAACAAACAACACTAACACCCTAACAACAAACAACCCTAACCCCTAAGAACAAACAACACTAACGCCCTAAGAACAAACAACACTAACCCCCAGCAACGAACAATACTAACCCCCTAACAACACAAAACCTAAACCCTTATCAACAAACAACCCTAAAACACTAACAACAAACAACCCTAACACCCTAACAACAAACAACACTAACCCCCTAACAACAAACAACCCTCAACCCCTAAAATCAAAGAACACTAACACCCTAACAACAAACAATCCTAGCCCCCTAACAACAAACACTAACCCCCAAACAACAAACAACCCTAAGCCCTAAAAAGCAAAAACACTAACCCACTATCAACAAACAACCCTAACCCACTGACAACAAACAACCCTAACCCCCTAACAACAAACAACCCTAAACCCCTAACATCAAACAACACTAACCCCCTAACAACACAAAACACTAACACCCTAACAACAAACAACACTAACACCCGAACAACAAAAACCACTAAACCCCAACAAGAAACAACCCAAAACCCTAACAACAAACAACACTAACCCCCTAACAACAAACAACACTAACACCCTAACAACAAACAACCCTAACCCCCTAACAACAAACAACCCTAACCCCCTAACAACAAACAACCCTAAACCCCTAACATCAAAGAACACTAACACCCTAACAACAAACAACCCTAACCCCCTAACAACAAACACTAACCCCCAAACCAGAAACAACCCTAACCCCAAAAACCAAAAACACTTACCCACTAACAACAAACAAACCTAACCAACTAACAACAAACAACCCTAACACCCTAACAACAAACAACACTAACCCTCTAACAACAAACAACCCTAAACCCCTAACATCAAACAACACTAACCCCCTAACAACACAAAACACTAACACCATAAAAACAAACAACACTAACACCCTAACAACAAACAACACTAAACCCCTAACCACAAACAACCCTAAACCCCTAACATCAAACAACACTAACACCCAACAACACAAATCACTAACACCCTAACAACAAACAACACTAACAGCCTAACAACAAAAACCACTAAACCCCAACAAGAAACAACCCTAAACCCCTAACAACAAACACTAACCCCCTAACAACAAACAACACTAAACCCCTAACAAGAAACTACCCTAAACCCGTAACAACAAACAACACTAACCCGTAACAACAAACAACCCTAACCCCCAAACAACAAACAACCCTAACCCCCAAACAACAAACAACCCTAACCCCCTAACAACAAACAATCCTAACCCCCGAACAACTAACAACACTAACCCCCTAACCACAATAAACACTAACACCCTAACAACAAAAACCACGAAACGTCAACAAGAAACTACCCTAAACCCCTAACAACAAGCAACACTAACCCCCTAACAACAAAAAACCCTAAGCAAACAATAAAAAACCCTAACTCACTAACAACAAACAACACTAACACCCTAACAACAAACAACCCTAACTCCCTAACAACAAACAACACTAACATCCTAAGAACAAACAACACTAACCCCCTAAAAACAAACAACACTAACCCCCTAACAACAAACAACCCTAAACCCCTAACAACAAACAACACTAACCCCCTAACAGCACAAAACACTAACACCCTAACAACAAACAACTCTAACACCCTAACAACAAAAACCACTGAACCCCAACAAGAAACAACCGAAAACCCCTAACAACAAACACTAACCCCCTAAGAGCAAACGACACTAAACCCCTAACAAGAAACTACCCTAAACCCGTAACAACAAACAACACTAATCCGGTAACAACAAAAAACCCTAACCCCCAAACAACAAACAACACTAACCCCCTAAAAACAAACAATCCTAAGCCCCGAACAACCAACAACACTAACCCCCTAACCACAATAAACACTAACACCCTAACAACAAAAACCACTTAACCCCAACAAGAAACAACACTAAAACCCTAACAACAAACAACACTCACCCCCTAACAACAAACAACCCTAACCAAACAACAAAAAAACCTAACCCACTAACAACAAACAACACTAACACCCTAACAACAAACAAACCTAACCCCCTAACAACAAACAACACTAACCCCCAACAACAAACAACCCTAAACCCCTAACAGCAAAGAACACTAACACCCTAAGAACAAACAACCCTAACCCCCAACAACAAACACTAACCCCCAAACAACAAACAAACCTAACCCCTAAAAACCAAAAACACTAAACCACTAACAACAAACAACCCTAACCCACTAACAACAAACAACCCTAACATCCTAACAACAAACAACACTAACACCCTAACAACAAACAACACTAACACCCTAAGAACAAAAAAGACTAAAACCCAACAAGAAAAAACCCTAAACCCCTAATAACAAACACTATCCCCCTAACAACAAACAACACTAAACCCCTAACAAGAAACTACCCAAACCCCATAACAACAAACAACACTAACCCCGTAACAACAAACAACACTAACTCCCAAATAACAAACAACCCTAACCCCCTAACAACAAACAATCCTAACTCCCGAACAACCAACAACACTAACCCCCTAACCACAATAAACACTAACACCCTAACAACAAAAACCACTAAACCCCAACAAGAAACAACCCTAAACCCCTAACAACAAACACTAACCCCCTAACAACAAACAACACTAAACCCCTAACAAGAAAGTACCCTAACCCCGTAACAACAAACAACACTAACCCGGTAACAACAAACAACCATAACCCCCAAACAACAAACAACCCTAACCCCCTAACAACAAACAGCACTAACCCCCTAACAACAAAGAACCCTAAACCCCTAACATCAAACAACACTAACACCCGAACAACAAACAACCCTAACCCCCTAACAACAAACACTAACCCCCAAACAACAAACAAACCTAACCCCTAAAAACCAAAAACACTAACCCACTAACAACAAACAACCCTAACCCCCTAACAACAAACAATCCTAACCCCTTTACAACCAACAACACTAACCCCTAACGACAATAAACACTAACACCCGAACATCAAAAACCACTAAACCCCAACAAGAAACAACCCTAAACCCCTAACAACAAACAACACTAACCCCCTAACAATTAAGCACCCTAACCAAACAACAAACAACCCTAACCCACTAACAACAAACAACACTAACCCCCTAACAAGAAACTACTCTAACCCCGTAACAACAAAAAACAATCCTAACCCCTAAAAAAAAACAACCCTAACCCCCAACAACAAACAACCCTAACCAAACAACAAACAACCCTAACGGATTAACAACAAACAACACTAAGCCCCCAACAAGAAACAACACTAACCCCCTAAGAAGAAACAACACTAACACCCTAACAACAAACAATCCTAACCCCTTTACAACCAACACTAACCCCCTAACCACAATAAACACTAACACCCGAACATCAAAAACCACTAAACCCCAACAAGAAACAACCCTAAACCCCTAACAACAAACAACACTAACTCCCTAACAACAAACAACCCTAACCAAACAACAAACAAACCTAACCCACTAACAACAAACAACACTAACACCCTAACAACAAACATCCCTAACCCCCTAACAACAAACAACACTAACACCCTAACAACAAACAACCCTAAACCCCTAACAACAAACAACACTAACCCCCTAACAACAAACAACCCTAAACCCCTAACATCAAAGAACACTAACACCCTAACAACAAACAACCCTAACCCCCTAACAACAAACACTAACCGCCAAACAACAAACAACACTAACCCCTAAAAACCAAAAACACTAACCCACTAACAACAAACAACCCTAACCCACTAACAACAAACAACTCTAACACCCTAACAACAAACAACACTAACCCCATAACATCAAACAACCCTAAACCCCTAACATCAAACAACACTAACCCCCTAACAACACAAAACACTAACACCCTAACAACAAACAACACTAACACCCTAACAACAAAAACCACTAAACCCCAACAAGAAACAACCCTGAACCCCTAACAATAAACACTAACACCCTAAGAACAAACAACACTAAACCCCTAACAAGAAACTACCCTAACCCCGTAACAACAAACAACACTAACCCCGTAACAACAAACAACCCTAACCCACAAACAACAAACAACCCTAACCCCTTAACAACAAACAATCCTAACCCCCGAACAACCAACAACACTAACCCCCTAACCAAAATAAACACTAACACCCTAACAAAAAAACCACTAAACCCCAACAAGAAACAACCCTAAACCCCTAACAACAAACAACACTAACCCCCTAACAACAAACAACCCTAACCAAACAACAAACAACCCTAACCCACTAACAACAAACAACACTAACACGCTAACAACAAACAACCCTAACCCCCTAACAACAAACAACACTAACAACCTAACAACAAACAACCCTAACCCCCTAACAACAAACAACAATAACCCCCTAACAACAAACAACCCTAAACCCCTAACATCAACGAACACTAACACCTAACAACAAACAACCCTAACCCCCTAACAACAAACACTAACCCCCATACAACAAACAACCCTAAGCCACTAACAACAAACAACCCTAAACCACTAACAACAAACAACCCTAACACCCTAACAACAAAAAACACTAACCTCCTAATAACAAACAACCCTAAACCCCTAACATCAAACAACACTAACCCCCTAACAACACAAAACACTAACACCCTAACAACAAACAACACTAACACCCTAACACAAAAACCACTAAACCCCAACAAGAAACAACCCTAAACCCCTAACAACAAACACTAACCCCCTAACAACAAACAACACTAACCCCCTAACAACAAACAACCCTAAGCCCTAAAAACCAAAAACACTAACACACTAATAACAAACAACTCTAACCCACTAATAACAAACAACCCTAACATCCTAACAACAAACAACACTAACCCCCTAACAACAAACAACCCTAAACCCCTAACAACAAACAACACTAACCCCCTAACAACAAACAACACTGAACCCCTAACAAGAAAATACCCTAACTCCGTAACAACAAACAAAACTAACCCGTAACAACAAACAACCCTAACCCCCAAACAACAAACAACCCTAAACCCCTAACATCAAACAACACTAACCCACTAACAACAAACAACCCTAAACCACTAACAACAAACCACCCTAACACCCAGCAACAAACAACACTAACACCCTAACAACAAACAACCCTAACCCCTAAGAACAAACAACACTAACGCCCTAAGAACAAACAACACTAACCCCCAGCAACGAACAATACTAACCCCCTAACAACACAAAACCTAAACCCTTATCAACAAACAACCCTAAAACACTAACAACAAACAACCCTAACACCCTAACAACAAACAACACTAACCCCCTAACAACAAACAACCCTCAACCCCTAAAATCAAAGAACACTAACACCCTAACAACAAACAATCCTAGCCCCCTAACAACAAACACTAACCCCCAAACAACAAACAACCCTAAGCCCTAAAAAGCAAAAACACTAACCCACTATCAACAAACAACCCTAACCCACTGACAACAAACAACCCTAACCCCCTAACAACAAACAACCCTAAACCCCTAACATCAAACAACACTAACCCCCTAACAACACAAAACACTAACACCCTAACAACAAACAACACTAACACCCGAACAACAAAAACCACTAAACCCCAACAAGAAACAACCCAAAACCCTAACAACAAACAACACTAACCCCCTAACAACAAACAACACTAACACCCTAACAACAAACAACCCTAACCCCCTAACAACAAACAACCCTAACCCCCTAACAACAAACAACCCTAAACCCCTAACATCAAAGAACACTAACACCCTAACAACAAACAACCCTAACCCCCTAACAACAAACACTAACCCCCAAACAAGAAACAACCCTAACCCCAAAAACCAAAAACACTTACCCACTAACAACAAACAAACCTAACCAACTAACAACAAACAACCCTAACACCCTAACAACAAACAACACTAACCCTCTAACAACAAACAACCCTAAACCCCTAACATCAAACAACACTAACCCCCTAACAACACAAAACACTAACACCATAAAAACAAACAACACTAACACCCTAACAACAAACAACACTAAACCCCTAACCACAAACAACCCTAAACCCCTAACATCAAACAACACTAACACCCAACAACACAAATCACTAACACCCTAACAACAAACAACACTAACAGCCTAACAACAAAAACCACTAAACCCCAACAAGAAACAACCCTAAACCCCTAACAACAAACACTAACCCCCTAACAACAAACAACACTAAACCCCTAACAAGAAACTACCCTAAACCCGTAACAACAAACAACACTAACCCGTAACAACAAACAACCCTAACCCCCAAACAACAAACAACCCTAACCCCCAAACAACAAACAACCCTAACCCCCTAACAACAAACAATCCTAACCCCCGAACAACTAACAACACTAACCCCCTAACCACAATAAACACTAACACCCTAACAACAAAAACCACGAAACGTCAACAAGAAACTACCCTAAACCCCTAACAACAAGCAACACTAACCCCCTAACAACAAAAAACCCTAAGCAAACAATAAAAAACCCTAACTCACTAACAACAAACAACACTAACACCCTAACAACAAACAACCCTAACTCCCTAACAACAAACAACACTAACATCCTAAGAACAAACAACACTAACCCCCTAAAAACAAACAACACTAACCCCCTAACAACAAACAACCCTAAACCCCTAACAACAAACAACACTAACCCCCTAACAGCACAAAACACTAACACCCTAACAACAAACAACTCTAACACCCTAACAACAAAAACCACTGAACCCCAACAAGAAACAACCGAAAACCCCTAACAACAAACACTAACCCCCTAAGAGCAAACGACACTAAACCCCTAACAAGAAACTACCCTAAACCCGTAACAACAAACAACACTAATCCGGTAACAACAAAAAACCCTAACCCCCAAACAACAAACAACACTAACCCCCTAAAAACAAACAATCCTAAGCCCCGAACAACCAACAACACTAACCCCGTAACCACAATAAACACTAACACCCTAACAACAAAAACCACTTAACCCCAACAAGAAACAACACTAAAACCCTAACAACAAACAACACTCACCCCCTAACAACAAACAACCCTAACCAAACAACAAACAAACCTAACCCACTAACAACAAACAACACTAACACCCTAACAACAAACAAACCTAACCCCCTAACAACAAACAACACTAACCCCCAACAACAAACAACCCTAAACCCCTAACAGCAAAGAACACTAACACCCTAAGAACAAACAACCCTAACCCCCAACAACAAACACTAACCCCCAAACAACAAACAAACCTAACCCCTAAAAACCAAAAACACTAAACCACTAACAACAAACAACCCTAACCCACTAACAACAAACAACCCTAACATCCTAACAACAAACAACACTAACACCCTAACAACAAACAACACTAACACCCTAACAACAAAAAAGACTAAAACCCAACAAGAAAAAACCCTAAACCCCTAATAACAAACACTATCCCCCTAACAACAAACAACACTAAACCCCTAACAAGAAACTACCCAAACCCCATAACAACAAACAACACTAACCCCGTAACAACAAACAACACTAACTCCCAAATAACAAACAACCCTAACCCCCTAACAACAAACAATCCTAACTCCCGAACAACCAACAACACTAACCCCCTAACCACAATAAACACTAACACCCTAACAACAAAAACCACTAAACCCCAACAAGAAACAACCCTAAACCCCTAACAACAAACACTAACCCCCTAACAACAAACAACACTAAACCCCTAACAAGAAAGTACCCTAACCCCGTAACAACAAACAACACTAACCCGGTAACAACAAACAACCATAACCCCCAAACAACAAACAACCCTAACCCCCTAACAACAAACAGCACTAACCCCCTAACAACAAAGAACCCTAAACCCCTAACATCAAACAACACTAACACCCGAACAACAAACAACCCTAACCCCCTAACAACAAACACTAACCCCCAAACAACAAACAAACCTAACCCCTAAAAACCAAAAACACTAACCCACTAACAACAAACAACCCTAACCCCCTAACAACAAACAATCCTAACCCCTTTACAACCAACAACACTAACCCCTAACGACAATAAACACTAACACCCGAACATCAAAAACCACTAAACCCCAACAAGAAACAACCCTAAACCCCTAACAACAAACAACACTAACCCCCTAACAATTAAGCACCCTAACCAAACAACAAACAACCCTAACCCACTAACAACAAACAACACTAACCCCCTAACAAGAAACTACTCTAACCCCGTAACAACAAAAAACAATCCTAACCCCTAAAAAAAAACAACCCTAACCCCCAACAACAAACAACCCTAACCAAACAACAAACAACCCTAACGGATTAACAACAAACAACACTAAGCCCCCAACAAGAAACAACACTAACCCCCTAAGAAGAAACAACACTAACACCCTAACAACAAACAATCCTAACCCCTTTACAACCAACACTAACCCCCTAACCACAATAAACACTAACACCCGAACATCAAAAACCACTAAACCCCAACAAGAAACAACCCTAAACCCCTAACAACAAACAACACTAACTCCCTAACAACAAACAACCCTAACCAAACAACAAACAAACCTAACCCACTAACAACAAACAACACTAACACCCTAACAACAAACATCCCTAACCCCCTAACAACAAACAACACTAACACCCTAACAACAAACAACCCTAAACCCCTAACAACAAACAACACTAACCCCCTAACAACAAACAACCCTAAACCCCTAACATCAAAGAACACTAACACCCTAACAACAAACAACCCTAACCCCCTAACAACAAACACTAACCGCCAAACAACAAACAACACTAACCCCTAAAAACCAAAAACACTAACCCACTAACAACAAACAACCCTAACCCACTAACAACAAACAACTCTAACACCCTAACAACAAACAACACTAACCCCATAACATCAAACAACCCTAAACCCCTAACATCAAACAACACTAACCCCCTAACAACACAAAACACTAACACCCTAACAACAAACAACACTAACACCCTAACAACAAAAACCACTAAACCCCAACAAGAAACAACCCTGAACCCCTAACAATAAACACTAACACCCTAAGAACAAACAACACTAAACCCCTAACAAGAAACTACCCTAACCCCGTAACAACAAACAACACTAACCCCGTAACAACAAACAACCCTAACCCACAAACAACAAACAACCCTAACCCCTTAACAACAAACAATCCTAACCCCCGAACAACCAACAACACTAACCCCCTAACCAAAATAAACACTAACACCCTAACAAAAAAACCACTAAACCCCAACAAGAAACAACCCTAAACCCCTAACAACAAACAACACTAACCCCCTAACAACAAACAACCCTAACCAAACAACAAACAACCCTAACCCACTAACAACAAACAACACTAACACGCTAACAACAAACAACCCTAACCCCCTAACAACAAACAACACTAACAACCTAACAACAAACAACCCTAACCCCCTAACAACAAACAACAATAACCCCCTAACAACAAACAACCCTAAACCCCTAACATCAACGAACACTAACACCTAACAACAAACAACCCTAACCCCCTAACAACAAACACTAACCCCCATACAACAAACAACCCTAAGCCACTAACAACAAACAACCCTAAACCACTAACAACAAACAACCCTAACACCCTAACAACAAAAAACACTAACCTCCTAACAACAAACAACCCTAAACCCCTAACATCAAACAACACTAACCCCCTAACAACACAAAACACTAACACCCTAACAACAAACAACACTAACACCCTAACACAAAAACCACTAAACCCCAACAAGAAACAACCCTAAACCCCTAACAACAAACACTAACCCCCTAACAACAAACAACACTAACCCCCTAACAACAAACAACCCTAAGCCCTAAAAACCAAAAACACTAACACACTAATAACAAACAACTCTAACCCACTAATAACAAACAACCCTAACATCCTAACAACAAACAACACTAACCCCCTAACAACAAACAACCCTAAACCCCTAACAACAAACAACACTAACCCCCTAACAACAAACAACACTGAACCCCTAACAAGAAAATACCCTAACTCCGTAACAACAAACAAAACTAACGCGTAACAACAAACAACCCTAACCCCCAAACAACAAACAACCCTAAACCCCTAACATCAAACAACACTAACCCACTAACAACAAACAACCCTAAACCACTAACAACAAACCACCCTAACACCCAGCAACAAACAACACTAACACCCTAACAACAAACAACCCTAACCCCTAAGAACAAACAACACTAACGCCCTAAGAACAAACAACACTAACCCCCAGCAACGAACAATACTAACCCCCTAACAACACAAAACCTAAACCCTTATCAACAAACAACCCTAAAACACTAACAACAAACAACCCTAACACCCTAACAACAAACAACACTAACCCCCTAACAACAAACAACCCTCAACCCCTAAAATCAAAGAACACTAACACCCTAACAACAAACAATCCTAGCCCCCTAACAACAAACACTAACCCCCAAACAACAAACAACCATAAGCCCTAAAAAGCAAAAACACTAACCCACTATCAACAAACAACCCTAACCCACTGACAACATACAACCCTAACCCCCTAACAACAAACAACCCTAAACCCCTAACATCAAACAACACTAACCCCCTAACAACACAAAACACTAACACCCTAACAACAAACAACACTAACACCCGAACAACAAAAACCACTAAACCCCAACAAGAAACAACCCAAAACCCTAACAACAAACAACACTAACCCCCTAACAACAAACAACACTAACACCCTAACAACAAACAACCCTAACCCCCTAACAACAAACAACCCTAACCCCCTAACAACAAACAACCCTAAACCCCTAACATCAAAGAACACTAACACCCTAACAACAAACAACCCTAACCCCCTAACAACAAACACTAACCCCCAAACAAGAAACAACCCTAACCCCAAAAACCAAAAACACTTACCCACTAACAACAAACAAACCTAACCAACTAACAACAAACAACCCTAACACCCTAACAACAAACAACACTAACCCTCTAACAACAAACAACCCTAAACCCCTAACATCAAACAACACTAACCCCCTAACAACACAAAACACTAACACCATAAAAACAAACAACACTAACACCCTAACAACAAACAACACTAAACCCCTAACCACAAACAACCCTAAACCCCTAACATCAAACAACACTAACACCCAACAACACAAATCACTAACACCCTAACAACAAACAACACTAACAGCCTAACAACAAAAACCACTAAACCCCAACAAGAAACAACCCTAAACCCCTAACAACAAACACTAACCCCCTAACAACAAACAACACTAAACCCCTAACAAGAAACTACCCTAAACCCGTAACAACAAACAACACTAACCCGTAACAACAAACAACCCTAACCCCCAAACAACAAACAACCCTAACCCCCAAACAACAAACAACCCTAACCCCCTAACAACAAACAATCCTAACCCCCGAACAACTAACAACACTAACCCCCTAACCACAATAAACACTAACACCCTAACAACAAAAACCACGAAACGTCAACAAGAAACTACCCTAAACCCCTAACAACAAGCAACGCTAACCCCCTAACAACAAAAAACCCTAAGCAAACAATAAAAAACCCTAACTCACTAACAACAAACAACACTAACACCCTAACAACAAACAACCCTAACTCCCTAACAACAAACAACACTAACATCCTAAGAACAAACAACACTAACCCCCTAAAAACAAACAACACTAACCCCCTAACAACAAACAACCCTAAACCCCTAACAACAAACAACACTAACCCCCTAACAGCACAAAACACTAACACCCTAACAACAAACAACTCTAACACCCTAACAACAAAAACCACTGAACCCCAACAAGAAACAACCGAAAACCCCTAACAACAAACACTAACCCCCTAAGAGCAAACGACACTAAACCCCTAACAAGAAACTACCCTAAACCCGTAACAACAAACAACACTAATCCGGTAACAACAAAAAACCCTAACCCCCAAACAACAAACAACACTAACCCCCTAAAAACAATCAATCCTAAGCCCCGAACAACCAACAACACTAACCCCCTAACCACAATAAACACTAACACCCTAACAACAAAAACCACTTAACCCCAACAAGAAACAACACTAAAACCCTAACAACAAACAACACTCACCCCCTAACAACAAACAACCCTAACCAAACAACAAACAAACCTAACCCACTAACAACAAACAACACAAACACCCTAACAACAAACAAACCTAACCCCCTAACAACAAACAACACTGACCCCCTAACAACAAACAACCCTAAACCCCTAACATCAAAGAACACTAACACACTAACAACAAACAACCCTAACCCCCTAACAACAAACACTAACCACCAAACAACAAACAACACTAACCCCTAAGAACCAAAAACACTAACCCACTAACAACAAACAACCCTAACCCACTAACAACAAACAACCCTAACACCCTAACAACAAACAACACTAACCCCATAACAACAAACAACCCTAAACCCCTAACATCAAACAACACTAACACCCTAACAACACAAAACACTAACAACCTAACAAGAAACAACACTAACACCCTAACAACAAAAACCACTAAACCCCAACAAGAAACAACCCTAAACCCCTAACAACAAACACTAACCCTCTAACAACAAACAACACTAAACCCCTAACAAGAAACTACCCTAACCCCGTAACAACAAACAACACTAAACCCGTAACAACAAACAACACTAACCCCCAAACAACAAACAACCCTAACCCCCAACAACAAACAATCCTAACCCCCGAACAACCAAGAACACTAACCCCCTAACCACAATAAACACTAACACCCTAACAACAAAAACCACTAAACCCCAACAAGAAACAACACTAAACCCCTAACAACAAACAACACTAACCCCCGAACAACAAACAACCCTAACCAAACAACAAACAAACCTAACCCGCTAACAACAAACAACACTAACACCCTAACAACAAACAACACTAACCCCCTAACAACAAACAACACTAACACCCTAACAACAAACAACCCTAACCTCCTAACAACAAACAACACTAAACCCCTAGCAACAAACAACCCTAAACCCCTAACATCAAACAACACTAACCCCCTAACAACATAAAACACTAACACCCTAACAACAAACAACACTAACACCCTAACAACAAAAACCACTAAACCCCAACAAGAAACAACCCTAAACCCCTAACAACAAACACTAACCCCCTAACAACAAAAAACACTAAACCTCTAACAAGAAACTACCCTAACCCCTTAACAACAAACAACACTAACCCCGTAACAACAAAGAACCCTAACCCCCAAACAACAAACAACCCTAACCCCCAAACAACAAACAACCCTAACCCCCTAACAAGAAATAATCCTAACCCCCGAACAACCAACAACACTAACCCCCTAACCACAATAATCGCTAACACCCTAACAACAAAAACCACTAAACCCCAACAAGAAACAACTCTAAACCCCTAACAACAAACAACACTAACCCCCTAACAACAAACAACCCTAACCAAACAACAAACAACCCTAACCCACTATCAGCAAACAACACTAACCCCCTAACAAGAAACTACTTTAACCCCGTAACAACAAACAACCCTAACCCCTAAAAACAAACAACCCTAACCAAACAACAAACAACCCTAACCGACTAACAACAAACAACACTAACCCCCTAACAACAAAAAACACTAACCCCCTAAGAAGAAACAACACTAACCCCCTAACAACAAACAACACTAACACCCTAACAACAAACAACACTAACACCCTAACAACAACCAACCCTAACCCCCTGAGAACAAACAACACTAACCCCTAAGAACAAACAACAATAACCCCCAACAACGAACAATACTAACCCCCTAACAACACAAAACCTAACCCCTTATCAACAAACAACCCTAACCCACTAACAACAAACAACCCTAACACCCTAACAACAAACAACACTAACCCCCTAACCACAAAAAACACTAACACCCTAACAAAAAAACAACCCTAACCCCCTAACAACAAACAACACTAACCCCCTAACAACAAACAATCCTAAACCCCTAACATCAAAGAACACTAACACCCTAACAACAAACAACCCTAACCCCCAACAACAAACACTATCCCCCAAACAACAAACAACCCTAACCCCTAAAAACCAAAAACAGTAACCCACAAACAACAAACAGCCCTAACCCACTAACAACAAACAACCCTAACATCGTAACAACAAACAAATCTAACACCCTAACAACAAACAACACTAACACCCTAACAACAATAATCACTAAAACCCAACAAGAAAAAACCCTAAACCCCTATCAACAAACACTAACCCCCTAACAACAAACAACACTAAACCCCTAACAGGAAACTACCCTAACCCCGTAACAACAAACAACACTAACCCCGTAACAACAAACAACCCTAACCCACAAACAAGAAACAACCCTAACCCCCTAACAACAAGAAATCCTAACTCCCGAACAACCAACAACCCTAACCCCCTAACAACAAACAATCCTAACTCCCGAACAACCAACAACACTAACCCCCAACCACAATAAACACTAACACCCTAACAACAAAAACCACTAAACCCCTACAAGAAACAACCCTAAACCCCTAACAACAAACAACACTAACCCCCTAACAACAAAGAACCCTAACCAAACAACAAACAACCCTAACCCACTAACAACAAACAACCCTAACCCCCTAACAACAAACAACCCTAACCAAACAACAAACAACCCTAACGGACTAACAACAAACAATACTAAGCCCCCAACAAGAAACAACACTAACCCCCTAAGAAGAAACAGCACTAACCCCCTAACAACAAACAACAGTAACCCCCTAACAAAAAACAACACTAACACCCTAAGAACAACCAACCCTAACCCCCTAAGAACAAACAACACTAACCCCCCAAGAACAAACAACACTAACCCCCAACAACGAACACTACTAATCCCCTAACAACACAAAACCTAACCCCTTATCAACAAACAACCCTAACCCACTAACAAAAAACAACCCTAACACCCTAACAACAAACAACCCTAAACCCCTAACATCAAAGAACACTAACACCCTAACAACAAACAACCCTAACCCCCTAACAACAAACACTAACCCCCAAACAACAAACAACCCTAAAACCCTAAAAGCAAACAACACTAAACCCCTAAAAACAAACAACACTAAGCCCCTAACAACACAAAACCTAACCCCTTATCAACAAACAACCCTAACCCACTAAAAAAAAACATCCCTAACACCCTAACAACAAACAACCCTAACCCCCTAACAACAACCAACCCTAACCCCCTAGGAACAAACAACACTAACCCCCTAAGAACAAACAACAATAACCCCCAACAACGAACAATACTAACCCCCTAACAACACAAAACCTAACCCCTTATCAACAAACAACCCTAACCCACTAACAAAAAACATCCCTAACACCCTGACAACAAACAACCCTAAACCACTAACAACAAACAACACTAACCCTCTAACAACAAACAACCCTAAACCCCTAACATCAAACAACACTAACCCCCTAACAACAAACAACCCTAACCCCCTAACAACAAACACTAACCCCCAAACAACAAACAACGCTAACCCCTAAAAACCAAAAACACTAACCAACTAACAACAAACAACCCTAACCCACCAACAACAAACAACCCTAACCCCCTAACAAGAAACAACACTAACCCCCTAACAACAAACAACCCTAAACCCCTAACATCAAACAACACTAACCCCCTAACAACACAAAACACTAACACCCTAACAACAAACAACACTAACACCCTAACAACAAAAACCACTAAACCCCAACAAGAAACAACCCTAAACCCCTAACAACAAACACTAACCCCCTAACAACAAACAACACTAAACCCCTAACAACAAACAACACTAACCCCCTAACAACAAACAACCCTAAACCCCTAACATCAAAGAACACTAACACCCTAACAACAAACAACCCTAACCCCCTAACAACAAACACTAACCCCCAAACAACAAACAACCCTAACCCCTAAAAACCAAAAACACTAACCAACTAACAACAAACAACCCTAACCCACCAGCAACAAACAACCCTAACCCCCTAACAAGAAACAACACTAACCCCCTAACAACAAACAACCCTAAACCCCTAACATCAAACAACACTAACCCCCTAACAACACAAAACACTAAGACCCTAACAACAAACAACACTAACACCCTAACAACAAAAACCACTAAACCCCAACAAGAAACAACCCTAAACCCCTAACAACAAACACTAACCCCCTAACAACAAACAACACTAAACCCCTAACAAGAAACTACCCCAACCCCGTAACAACAAACAACACTAACCCCGTAACAACAAACAAACCTAACCCCGAAACAACAAACAACGCTAACTCCCTAACAACAAACAATCTTAACCCCGAACAACCAACAACACTAACCCCCTAACCACAATAAACACTAACACCCTAATAACGAAAACCACTAAACCCCAACAAGAAACAACACTAAAACCCTAACAACAAACAACACTAACCCCCTAACCACAAACAACCCTAAGCAAAAAACAAACAACCATAACCCACTAACAACAAAGAACACTAAAACCCTAACAACAAACAACCCTATCCCCCTAACAACAAACAACCCTAACCCCCTAACAACAAACACTAACCCCCAAACAACAAACAACCCTAACCCTAAAAACCAAAAACACTAACCAACTAACAACCAACAACCCTAACCCACTAACAACAAACAACCCTAACACCCTAACAAGAAACAACACTAACCCCCTAACAATAAACAACCCTAAACCCCTAACATCAAACACTAACCCCCTAACAACACAAAACACTAACACCCTAACAACAAACAACACTAACACCCTAACAACAAAAACCACTGAACCGCAACAAGAAACAACCCTAAACCCCTAACAACAAACACTAACCCCCTAACAACAAACAACACTAAACCCCTAACAAGAAACTACCCTAACCCCGTAACAACAAACAACACTAACCCCGTAACAACAAACAACCCTAACCCCCAAACAACAAACAACCCTAACCCACTAACAACAAACAATCCTAACCCCCGAACAACCAACAACACTAACCCCCTAACCACAGTAAACATTAACACCCGAACAACAAAAACCACTAAAACCCAACAAGAAACAACCCTAAACCCCTAACAAGAATCAACACTAACCCCCTAAGAACAAACAACCCTAACCAAACAAGAAACAACCTTAAACCCTAAAAACAAACAACCCTAACACCCTAACAACAAACAGCCCTAACCAAACAACAAACAACCCTAACCGACTAACAACAAACAACACTAACCCCCTAACAAGACACAACACTAACCCCCTAAGAAGAAACAACACTAACCCCCTAACAACAAACAACACTAACCCCCTAACAACAAACAACACTAACACACTAACAACAACCAACCCTAACCCCCTAAGAACAAACGACACTAACCCCCTAAGAACAAACAACACTAACCCCCAACAACGAACACTACTAATCCCCTAACAACACAAAACCTAACCCCTTATCAACAAACAACCGTAACCCACTAACAAAAAACAACCCTAACACCCTGACAACAAACAACCCTAAACCCCTAACAACAAACAACACTAACCCTCTAACAACAAACAACCCTAAACCCCTAACATCAAAGAACACTAACACCCTAACAACAAACAACCCTCACCCCCTAAAAACAAACACTAACCTCCAAACAACAAAAAACCCTAACCCCTAAAAACCAAAAACATTAACCCAATAACAACAAACAGCCCTAATCCACTAACAACGAACAACCCTAACACCCTAACCACAGACAACACTAACCCCCTAACAACAAACAACGCTATACCCCTAACATCAAACAACACTAACCCCCTAACAACACAAAACACTAACACCCTAACAACAAACAACACTAACACCCTAACAACAAAAACCACTAAACCCCAACAAGAAACAACCCTAAACCCCTAACAACAAACACTAACCCCCTAACAACAAAAAACACTAAACCCCTAACAAGAAACTACCCTAACCCCTTAACAAACAACACTGACCACGTAACAACAAACAACCCTAACCCCCAAACAACAAACAACCCTAACCCCCAAACAACAAACAACCCTAACCCCCTAACAACAAACAATCCTAACCCCCGAACAACCAACAAAACTAACCCCCTAACCACAATAATCACAAACACCCTAACAACAAAAACCACTAAACCCCAACAAGAAACAACTCTAAACCCCTAACAACAAACAACACTAACCCCCTAACAACAAACAACCGTAACCAAACAACAAACAACCCTAACCCACTATCAACAAACAACACTAACCCTCTAACAAGAAACTACTTTAACCCCGTAACAACAAACAACCCTAAACCCTAAAAACAAACAACCCTAACCAAACAACAAACAACCCTAACCGACTAACAACAAACAACACTAACCCCCTAACAAGAAAAAACACTAACCCCCTAAGAGGAAACAACATTAACCCCCTAACAACAAACAACACTAACCCCCTAACAACAAACAACACTAACACCCTAACAACAACCAACCCTAACCCCCTAAGAACAAACGACACTAACCCCCTAAGAACAAACAACAATACCCCCAACAACGAACAATACTAACCCCCTAACAACACAAAACCTAACCCCTTATCAACAAACAACCCTAACCCACTAAAAAAAAACATCCCTAACACCCTAACAACAAACAACCCTAACCCCCTAACAACAACCAACCCTAACCCCCTAGGAACAAACAACACTAACCCCCTAAGAACAAACAACAATAACCCCCAACAATGAACAATACTAACCCCCTAACAACACAAAACCTAACCCCTTATCAACAAACAACCCTAACCCACTAACAAAAAACATCCCTAACACCCTGACAACAAACAACCCTAAACCACTAACAACAAACAACACTAACCCTCTAACAACAAACAACCCTAAACCCCTAACATCAAACAACACTAACCCCCTAACAACACAAAACACTAACACCCTAACAACAAACAACACTAACACCCTAACAACAAAAACCACTAAACCCCAACAAGAAACAACCCTAAACCCCTAACAACAAACACTAACCCCCTAACAACAAACAACACTAAACCCCTAACAACAAACAACACTAACCCCCTAACAACAAACAACCCTAAACCCCTAACATCAAAGAACACTAACACCCTAACAACAAACAACCCTAACCCCCTAACAACAAACACTAACCCCCAAACAACAAACAACCCTAACCCCTAAAAACCAAAAACACTAACCAACTAACAACAAACAACCCTAACCCACCAACAACAAACAACCCTAACCCCCTAACAAGAAACAACACTAACCCCCTAACAACAAACAACCCTAAACCCCTAACATCAAACAACACTAACCCCCTAACAACACAAAACACTAAGACCCTAACAAGAAACAACACTAAAACCCTAACAACAAAAGCCACTAAACCCCAACAAGAAACAACCCTAAACCCCTAACAACAAACACTAACCCCCTAACAACAAACAACACTAAACCCCTAACAAGAAACTACCCCAACCCCGTAACAACAAACAACACTAACCCCGTAACAACAAACAAACCTAACCCCGAAACAACAAACAACGCTAACTCCCTAACAACAAACAATCTTAACCCCGAACAACCAACAACACTAACCCCCTAACCACAATAAACACTAACACCCTAATAACGAAAACCACTAAACCCCAACAAGAAACAACCCTAAACCCCTAACAACAAACAACACTAACCCCCTAACCACAAACAACCCTAAGCAAACAACAAACAACCATAACCCACTAACAACAAAGAACACTAACACCCTAACAACAAACAACCCTATCCCCCTAACAACAAACAACCCTAACCCCCTAACAACAAACACTAACCCCCAAACAACAAACAACCCTAACCCTAAAAACCAAAAACACTAACCAACTAACAACCAACAACCCTAACCCACTAACAACAAACAACCCTAACACCCTAACAAGAAACAACACTAACCCCCTAACAACAAACAACCCTAAACCCCTAACATCAAACACTAACCCCCTAACAACACAAAACACTAACACCCTAACAACAAACAACACTAACACCCTAACAACAAAAACCACTAAACCGCAACAACAAACAACCCTAAACCCCTAACAACAAACACTAACCCCCTAACAACAAACAACACTAAACCCCTAACAAGAAACTACCCTAACCCCGTAACAACAAACAACACTAACCCCGTAACAACAAACAACCCTAACCCCCAAACAACAAACAACCCTAACGCCCTAACAACAAACAATCCTAACCCCCGAACAACCAACAACCCTAACCCCCTAACCACAGTAAACATTAACACCCGAACAACAAAAACCACTAAAACCCAACAAGAAACAACCCTAAACCCCTAACAAGAATCAACACTAACCCCCTAAGAACAAACAACCCTAACCAAACAACAAACAACCTTAAACCCTAAAAACAAACAACCCTAACACCCTAACAACAAACAGCCCTAACCAAACAACAAACAACCCTAACCGACTAACAACAAACAACACTAACCCCCTAACAAGACACAACACTAACCCCCTAAGAAGAAACAACACAAACCCCCTAACAACAAACAACACTAACCCCCTAACAACAAACAACACTAACACACTAACAACAACCAACCCTAACCCCCTAAGAACAAACGACACTAACCCCCTAAGAACAAACAACACTAACCCCCAACAACGAACACTACTAATCCCCTAACAACACAAAACCTAACCCCTTATCAACAAACAACCCTAACCCACTAACAAAAAACAACCCTAACACCCTGACAACAAACAACCCTAAACCCCTAACAACAAACAACACTAACCCTCTAACAACAAACAACCCTAAACCCCTAACATCAAAGAACACTAACACCCTAACAACAAACAACCCTCACCCCCTAAAAACAAACACTAACCTCCAAACAACAAACAACCCTAACCCCTAAAAACCAAAAACATTAACCCACTAACAACAAACAGCCCTAATCCACTAACAACGAACAACCCTAACACCCTAACAACAGACAACACTAACCCCCTAACAACAAACAACCCTAAACCCCTAACATCAAACAACACTAACCCCCAACAAGAAACAACCCTAAACCCCTAACAACAAACACTAACCCCCTAACAACAAAAAACACTAAACCCCTAACAAGAAACTACCCTAACCCCTTAACAAACAACACTGACCACGTAACAACAAACAACCCTAACCCCCAAAAAACAAACAACCCTAACCCCCAAACAACAAACAACCCTAACCCCCTAACAACAAACAATCCTAACCCCCGAACAACCAACAAAACTAACCCCCTAACCACAATAATCACAAACACCCTAACAACAAGAACCACTAAACCCCAACAAGAAACAACTCTAAACCCCTAACAACAAACAACACTAACCCCCTAACAACAAACAACCGTAACCAAACAACAAACAACCCTAACCCACTATCAACAAACAACACTAACCCTCTAACAAGAAACTACTTTAACCCCGTAACAACAAACAACCCTAAACCCTAAAAACAAACAACCCTAACCAAACAACAAACAACCCTAACCGACTAACACCAAACAACACTAACCCCCTAACAAGAAAAAACACTAACCCCCTAAGAAGAAACAACATTAACCCCCTAACAACAAACAACACTAACCCCCTAACAACAAACAACACTAACACCCTAACAACAACCAACCCTAACCCCCTAAGAACAAACGACACTAACCCCCTAAAAACAAACAACAATAACCCCCAACAACGAACAATACTAACCCCCTAACAACACAAAACCTAACCCCTTATCAACAAACAACCCTAACCCACTAAAAAACATCCCTAACACCCTAACAACAAACAACCCTAACCCCCTAACAACAACCAACCCTAACCCCCTAAGAACAAACAACACTAACCCCCTAAGAACAAACAACAATAACCCCCAACAACGAACAATACTAACCCCCTAACAACACAAAACCTAACCCCTTATCAACAAACAACCCTAACCCACTAACAAAAAACATCCCTAACACCCTGACAACAAACAACCCTAAACCACTAACAACAAACAACACTAACCCTCTAACAACAAACAACCCTAAACCCCTAACATCAAACAACACTAACCCCCTAACAACACAAAACACTAACACCCTAACAACAAACAACACTAACACCCTAACAACAAAAACCACTAAACCCCAACAAGAAACAACCCTAACCCCTAACAACAAACACTAACCCCCTAACAACAAACAACACTAAACCCCTAACAACAAACAACACTAACCCCCTAACCACAAACAACCCTAAGCAAACAACAAACAACCATAACCCACTAACAGCAAAGAACACTAACACCCTAACAACAAACAACCCTATCCCCCTAACAACAAACAACACTAACCCCCTAACAACAAACAACCCTAAACCCCTAACATCAAAGAACACTAACACCCTAAGAACAAACAACCCTAACCCCCTAACAACAAACACTAACCCCCAAACAACAAACAACCCTAACCCCTAAAAACCAAAAACACTAACCAGCAAACAGCAAACAACCCTAACCCACCAACAACAAACAACCCTAACCCCCTAACAAGAAACAACACTAACCCCCTAACAACAAACAACCCTGAACCCCTAACATCAAACAACACTAACCCCCTAACAACACAAAACACTAAGACCCTAACAACAAACAACACTAACACCCTAACAACAAAAACCACTAAACCCCAACAAGAAACAACCCTAAACCCCTAACAACAAACACTAACTCCCTAACAACAAACAACACTAAACCCCTAACAAGAAACTACCCCAACCCCGTAACAACAAACAACACTAACCCCGTAACAACAAACAAACCTAACCCCGAAACAACAAACAACGCTAACTCCCTAACAACAAACAATCTTAACCCCGAACAAGCAACAACACTAACCCCCTAACCACAATAAACACTAACACCCTAAAAACGAAAACCACTAAACCCCAAGAAGAAACAACCCTAAACCCCGAACAACAAACAACACTAACCCCCTAACCACAAACAACCCTAAGGAAAGAACAAACAACCATAACCCACTAACAACAAAGAACACTAACACCCTAACAACAAACAACCCTATCCCCCTAACAACAAACAACACTAACCCCCTAACAACAAACAACCCTAAACCCCTAACATCAAAGAACACTAACACCCTAACAACAAACAACCCTAACCCCCTAACAACAAACACTAACCCCCAAACAACAAACAACCCTAACCCCTAAAAACCAAAAACACTAACCAACTAACAACCAACAAGCCTAACCCACTAACAACAAACAACCCTAACACCCTAACAAGAAACAACACTAACCCCCTAACAACAAACAACCCTAAACCCCTAACATCAATCAACACTAACCCCCTAACAACACAAAACACTAACACCTTAACAACAAACAACACTAACACCCTAACAACAAAAACCACTAAACCCCAACAAGAAACAACCCTAAACCCCTAACAACAAACACTAACCCCCTAACAACAAAAAACCCTAACCAAACAACAAAAAACCCTAACCCACTAACAACAAACAACACTAACACCCTAACAACAAACAACCCTAACTCCCTAACAACAAACAACACTAACACCCTAACAACAAACAACGCTAACCCCCTAAAAACAAACAACACTAACCCCCTAACAACAAACAACCCTAAACCCCTAACATCAAACAACACTAACCCCCTAACAACACAAAACACTAACACCCTAACAAACAACTCTAACACCCTAACAACAAAAACCAATAAACCCCAACAAGAAACAACCCTAAACCCCTAACAACAAACACTTACCCCCTAACAACAAACAACACTAAACCCCTAACAAGAAACTACCCTAACCCCGTAACAACAAACAACACTAACCCGGTAACAACAAACAAACCTAACCCCCAAACAACAAACAACCCTAACCCCCTAACAACAAACAATCCTAACCCCCGAACAACCAACAACACTAACCCCCTAACCACAATAAACACTAACACCCGAACATCAAAAACCAATTAACCCCAACAAGAAACAACCCTAAACCCCTAACAACAAACAACACTCACCCCCTAACAACAAACAACCCTAACCAAACAACAAACAAACCTAACCCACTAACAACAAACAACACTAACACCCTAACAACAAACAACCCTGACCCCCTAACAACAAACAACACTAACACCCTAACAACAAACAACCCGAACCCCCTAACAACAAACAACACTAACCCCCTAACAACAAACAACCCTAAACCCCTAACATCAAAGAACACTAACACCCTAACAACAAACAACCCTAACCCCCTAACAACAAACACTAACCCCCAAACAACAAAAAACACTATCCCCTAAAAACCAAAAACACTAACCCACTAACAACAAACAACCCTAACCCACTAACAACAAACAACCCTAACACCGTAACAACAAACAACACTAACCCCGTAACAACAAACAGCCCTAACCCCCAAACAACAAACAACCCTAAGCCCCTAACAACAAACAATCCTAACCCCCGAACAAAAAAAAACACTAACCCCCTAACCACAATAAAGACTAACACCCTAACAACAAAAACCACTAAACCCCAACAAGAAACAACCCTAAACCCCTAACAACAAACAACACTAACACCCTAACAACAAACAACAAACAATCCTAACCAAACAACAAAAAACACTAACCCCCAAACAACAAACTACCCTAACCCCTAAAAACCAAAAACACTAACCCACTAACAACAAACAACCCTAACCCACTAACAACAAACAACCCTAACACCCTAACAACAAACAACACTAACCCCCTAACAAGAAACAACCCTAAACCCCTAACATCAAACAACACTAACACCCTAACATCACAAAACACTAACACCCTAACAACAAACAACACTAACACCCTAACAACAAAACCACTAAACCCCAACAAGAAACAACCCTAAACCCCTAAGAACAACCAACACTAACCCCCTAACAACAAACAACCCTAACCAAACAACAAAAAACCCTAACCCACTAACAACAAACAACACTAACACCCTAACAACAAACAAACCTAACTCCCTAACAACAAACAACACTAACACCCTAACAACAAACAAACCTAACCCCCTAACAACAAACAACTCTAACCCCCTAACAACAAACAACCATAAACCACTAACATCAAAGAACACTAACACCCTAACAACAAACAACCCTAACGCCCTAACAACAAACTCTAACCCCCAAACAACAAACAACCCTAACCCCTAAAAACCAAAAAAACTAACCCACTAACAACAAACAACCCTAACCCACTAACAACAAACAACCCTAACACCCTAACATTAAACAACACTAACCCCCTAACAACACAAAATACTAACACCCTAACAACAAACAACACTAACCCCCTAACAAAAAACAACCCTAACCAAACAACAAAAAATCCTAACCCACTAACCACAAACAACACTAACACCCTAACAACAAACAACCCTAAGTCCCTAACAACAAACAACACTAACACCCTAACAACAAACAACCCTAAACCCCTAACAACAAACACTAACCCCCTAACAAAAAACAACACTAAACCCCGAACAAGAAACTACCCTAACCCCGTAACAACAAACACTAACCCCGTAACAAGAAACAACCCTAACTCCCTAACAACGAACAACACTAACCCCCTAACAACAAACAACCCTAAACCCCTAACAACAAACACTAACCCCCAAACAACAAACAACCCTAACCCCTAAAAACCAAAAAAACTAACCCACTAACAACAAACAACCCTAACCCACTAACAACAAACAACCCTAACACCCTAACATTAAACAACACTAACCCCCTAACAACACAAAATACTAACACCCTAACAACAAACAACACTAATCCCCTAACAAAAAACAACCCTAACCAAACAACAAAAAATCCTAACCCACTAACCACAAACAACACTAACACCCTAACAACAAACACTAACCCCGAAACAACAAACAACCCTAACCCCTAAAAACCAAACACTAACCCACTAACAACAAACAACCCTAACACCCTAACAACAAACAACACTAACCCCCTAACAACAAACAACCCTAAACCCCTAACATCAAACAACACTAACCCCCTAACAACACAAAACACTAACACCCTAACAACAAACAACACTAACACCCTAACAACAAAAACCACTAAACCCCAACAAGAAACAACCCGAAACCCCTAACAACAAACACTAACCCCCTAACAACAAACAACACTAAACCCCTAACAAGAAACTACCCTAACCCCGTAACAAGAAACAACACTACCCCGTAACAACAAACAACCCTAACCCCCTAACAACAAACAATCTAACCCCCGAACAACCAAAAACATTAACCCCCTAACCACAATAAACACTAACACCCGAACAACAAAAACCACTAAACCTCAACAAGAAACAACCCTAAACCCCTAAAAACAAACAACACTAACCCCCTAACAACAAACAACCCTAACCAAACAACAAACAAACCTATCCCACTAACAAAAAACAACACTAACACCCCAGCAACAAACAACCCTAACCCCCTAACAACAAACAACACTAACACCCTAACAACAAACAAAACTAACCCCCTAACAACAAACAACACTAACCCCCTAACAACAAACAACCCTAAACCCCTAACATCAAAGAACAGTAACACCCTAACAACAAACAACCCTAACCCCCTAACAACAAACAACCCTAACCCCTAAAAACCAAAAAAACTAACCCACTAACAACAAACAACCCTAACCCACTAACAACAAACAACCCTAACACCCTAACAACAAACAACACTAACCCCCTAACAACAAACAACCCTTACCCCCTAACATGAAACAACACTAACCCCCTAACAACACAAAACACTAACACCCTAACAACAAACAACACTAACACCCTAACAACAGAAACCACTAAACCCCAACAAGAAACAACCCTAACCCCCTAACAACAAACACTAACCCCCAAACAACACACAACCCTAACCCCTAAAAACCAAAAACACTAACCCACTAACAACAAACAACCCTAAACCACTAACAACAAACAACCCTAACACCCTAACAACAAACAACACTAACCCCCTAACAACAAACAACCCTAAACCCCTAACATCAAACAACACTAACCCCCTAACAACACAAAACACTAACACCTAACAACAAACAACACTAACACCCTACCAACAAAAACCACTAAACCCCAACAAGAAACAACCCTAAACCCCTAACAACAAACAACCCTAACCGAACAACAAACAACCCTAACCGAACAACAAACAACCCTAACCAAACAACAAACAACCCTAACCTATTAAGTACAAACAACACTAACACCCTAACAACAAACAACCCTAACCCCCTAACAACAAACAACACTAACACCCTAACAACAAACAACCCTAAACCCTAAAAACCAAAAACACTAACCCCCTAAAAACAAACTACCCTAAACCACTAACAACAAACAACACTAACCCCCTAACAACAAACAACCCTAAACCCCTAACATCAAACAACACTAACCCCCTAACAACACAAAACACTAACACCCTAACAACAAACAACACTGAACCCCTAACAAGAAAATACCCTAACCCCATAAAAACAAACAACACTACCCCGTAACAACAAACAACCCTAACCCCCAAACAACAAACAACCCTAAACCCCAAACAACAAACAACCCTAACCCCTTAACAACAAACAATCCTAACCCCCCGAACAACCAACAACTCTAACCCCCTAACCACAATAACGACTAACACCCTTACAACAAAAACCACTAAACCCCAACAACAAACAACCCTACACCCCTAACAACAAACAACACTAACCCCCTAACAACAAACAACACTAACCCCCTAGCAACAAACAATCCTAACCAAACAACAAAAAACCCTAACCCACTAACAGCAAACAACACTAACACCCTAACAACAAACAACCCTAACCCCCTAACAACAAACAACACTAACACCCTAACAACAAACAACCCTAACCCCCTAACAACAAACAACACTAACCCCCTAACAACAAACAACCCTAAACCCCTAACATCAAAGAACACTAACACCCTAACAACAAACAACCCTAACCCCCTAACAACAAACACTAACCCCCAAACAACAAACAACCCTAACCCCTATAAACCAAAAACACTAACCCACTAACAACAAACAACCCTAACCCACTAACAACAAACAACCCTAACACCCTAACAACAAACAACCCTAACACCCTAACAACAAACAACACTAACCCCCTAACAACAAACAACCCTTACCCCCTAACATGAAACAACACTAACCCCCTAACAACACAAAACACTAACACCCTAACAACAAACAACACTAACACCCTAACAACAGAAAGCACTAAACCCCAACAAGAAACAACCCTAACCCCCTAACAACAAACACTAACCCCCAAACAACACACAACCCTAACCCCTAAAAACCAAAAACACTAACCCACTAACAACAAACAACCCTAAACCACTAACAACAAACAACCCTAACACCCTAACAACAAACAACACTAACCCCCTAACAACAAACAACCCTAAACCCCTAACATCAAACAACACTGACCCCCTAACAACACAAAACACTAACACCCTAACAACAAAAACCACTAAACCCCAACAAGAAACAACCCGAAACCCCTAACAACAAACACTAACCCCCTAACAACAAACAACACTAAACCCCTAACAAGAAACTACCTTAACCCCGTAACAACAAACACTAACCCCGTAACAACAAACAGCCCTAACCCCCAAACAACAAACAACCCTAACCCCCTAACAACAAACAATCCTAACCCCCGAACAACCAACAACACTAACCCCCTAACCACAATAAAGACTAACACCCTAACAACAAAAACCACTAAACCCCAACAAGAAACAACCCTAAACCCCTAACAACAAACAACACTAAACCCCTAACAACAAACAATCCGAACCAAACAACAAAAAACCCTAACCCACTAACAACAAAGAACACTAACACCCTAACAACAAACAACCCTAACCCCCTAACAACAAACAACACTAACACCCTAACAACAAACAACCCTAACTCCCTAACAAGAAACAACACTAACACCCTAACAACAAACAACACTAACACCCTAACAACAAACAACACTAAACCCCAACAAGAAACAACCCTAAACCCCTAAGAACAAACAACACTAACCCGCTAACAGCAAACAACCCTAACCAAACAACAAAAAACCCTAACCCACTAACAACAAACAACCCTAACACCCTAACAACAAAAAACACTAACCCCCTAACAACAAACAACCCTAAACCCCTACAATCAAACAACACTAACACCGTAACATCACAAAACACTAACACCCTAACAACAAACAACACTAACACCCTAACAACAAAACCACTAAACCCCAACAAGAAACAACCCTAAACCCCTAAGAAAAAACAACACTAACCCCCTAACAACAAACAACCCTAACCAAACAACAAAAAACCCTAACCCACTAACAACAAACAACAGTAACACCCTAACAACAAACAAACCTAACCCCCTAACAACAAACAACACTAACACCCTAACAACAAACAACCCTAACCCCCTAACAACAAATAACACTAACCCCCTAACAACAAACAACCCTAAACCCCTAACATCAAAGAACACTAACACCCTAACAACAAACAACAGTAACCCCCTAACAACAAACACTAACCCCCAAACAACAAACAACCCTAACCCCTAAAAACCAAAAAAACTAACCCACTAACAACAAATAACCGTGACCCACTAACAACAAACAACCCTAACACCCTAACATCAAACAACACTAACCCCCTAACAACACAAAATACTAACACCCTAACAACAAACAACACTAACACCCTAACAGCAGAAACCACTAAACCCCAACAAGAAACAACCCTAAACCCCTAACAGCAAACACTAACCCCCTAACAACAAACAACACTGAACCCCTAACAAGAAAATACCCTAACCCCGTAACAACAAACAACACTAACCCGTAACAACAAACAACCCTAACCCCCAAACAACAAACAACCCTAAACCCCAAACAACAAACAACCCTAACCCCTTAACAACAAACAATCCTAACCCCCCGAACAACAAACAACACTAACCCCCTAACCACAATAAACACTAACACCCTAACAACAAAAACCACTAAACCCCAACAAGAAACAACCCTAAACCCCTCACAACAAACAACACTAACCCCCTAACAAAAAACAACCCTAACCAAACAACAAAAAACCCTAACCCACCAACAACAAACAACACTAACACCCTAACAAAAAACAACCCTAACTCCCTAACAACAAACAACACTAACACCCTAACAACAAACAACCCTAACAACCTAACAACAAACAACAGTAACCCCCTAACAACAAACAACCCTAAACCCCTAACATCAAACAACACTAACCCCCTAACAATGCAAAACACTAACACCATAACAACAAACAGCACTAACACCCTAACAACAAAAACCCCTAAACCCCAACAAGAAACAACCCTAAACCCCTAAGAACAAACAACACTAACCCCCTAACAACAAACAACCCTAACCAAACAACAAAAAACCCTGACCTACTAACAACAAACAACACTAACACCCTAACAACAAACAACCCTAACCCCATAACAACAAACAACACTAACACCCTAACACCAACAACCCTAACCCCCTAAAAACAAACAACACTAACCCCCTAACAACAAACAACCCTAAACCCCTAACATCAAAGAACACTAACACCCTAACAACAAACAACCCTAACCGCCTAACAACAAACAACCCTAACCCCTAAAAACCAAAAAACCTAACCCACTAACAACAAACAACCCTAACCCACTAACAACAAACAACCCTAACCCACCAACAACAAACAACCCTAACCCCCTAACAAGAAACAACACTAACCCCCTAACAACAAACAACCCTAAACCCCTAACATCAAACAACACTAACCCCCTAACAACACAAAACACTAAACCCTAACAACAAACAACACTAACACCCTAACAACAAAAACCACTAAACCCCAACAAGAAACAACCCTAAACCCCTAACAACAAACACTAACCCCCTAACAACAAACAACACTAAACCCCTAACAACAAACAACACTAACCCCCTAACAACAAACAACCCTAAACCCCTAACATCAAAGAACACTAACACCGTAACAACAAACAACCCTAACCCCCTAAAACAAACACTAACCCCCAAACAACAAACAACCCTAACCCCTAAAAACCAAAAACACTAACCAACTAACAACAAACAACCCTAACCCACCAACAACAAACAACCCTAACCCCCTAACAAGAAACAACACTAACCCCCTAACAACAAACAACCCTAAACCCCTAACATCAAACAACACTAACCCACTAACAACACAAAACACTAAGACCCTAACAACAAACAACACTAACACCCTAACAACAAAAACCACTAAACCCCAACAAGAAACAACCCTAAACCCCTAACAACAAACACTAACCCCCTAACAACAAACAACACTAAACCCCTAACAAGAAACTACCCCAACCCCGTAACAACAAACAACACTAACCCCGTAACAACAAACAAACCTAACCCCGAAACAACAAACAACGCTAACTCCCTAACAACAAACAATCTTAACCCCGAACAACCAACAACACTAACCCCCTAACCACAATAAACACTAACACCCTAATAACGAAAACCACTAAACCCCAACAAGAAACAACCCTAAACCCCTAACAACAAACAACACTAACCCCCTAACCACAAACAACCCTAAGCAAACAACAAACAACCATAACCCACTAACAACAAAGAACACTAACACCCTAACAACAAACAACCCTATCCCCCTAACAACAAACAACCCTAACCCCCTAACAACAAACACTAACCCCCAAACAACAAACAACCCTAACCCTAAAAACCAAAAACACTAACCAACTAACAACCAACAACCCTAACCCACTAACAACAAACAACCCTAACACCCTAACAAGAAACAACACTAACCCCCTAACAACAAACAACCCTAAACCCCTAACATCAAACACTAACCCCCTAACAACACAAAACACTAACACCCTAACAACAAACAACACTAACACCCTAACAACAAAAACCACTAAACCGCAACAAGAAACAACCCTAAACCCCTAACAACAAACACTAACCCCCTAACAACAAACAACACTAAACCCCTAACAAGAAACTACCCTAACCCCGTAACAACAAACAACACTAACCCCGTAACAACAAACAACCCTAACCCCCAAACAACAAACAACCCTAACGCCCTAACAACAAACAATCCTAACCCCCGAACAACCAACAACCCTAACCCCCTAACCACAGTAAACATTAACACCCGAACAACAAAAACCACTAAAACCCAACAAGAAACAACCCTAAACCCCTAACAAGAATCAACACTAACCCCCTAAGAACAAACAACCCTAACCAAACAACAAACAACCTTAAACCCTAAAAACAAACAACCCTAACACCCTAACAACAAACAGCCCTAACCAAACAACAAACAACCCTAACCGACTAACAACAAACAACACTAACCCCCTAACAAGACACAACACTAACCCCCTAAGAAGAAACAACACTAACCCCCTAACAACAAACAACACTAACCCCCTAACAACAAACAACACTAACACACTAACAACAACCAACCCTAACCCCCTAAGAACAAACGACACTAACCCCCTAAGAACAAACAACACTAACCCCCAACAACGAACACTACTAATCCCCTAACAACACAAAACCTAACCCCTTATCGACAAACAACCCTAACCCACTAACAAAAAACAACCCTAACACCCTGACAACAAACAACCCTAAACCCCTAACAACAAACAACACTAACACCCTAACAACAAACAACCCTCACCCCCTAAAAACAAACACTAACCTCCAAACAACAAACAACCCTAACCCCTAAAAACCAAAAACATTAACCCACTAACAACAAACAGCCCTAATCCACTAACAACGAACAACCCTAACACCCTAACAACAGACAACACTAACCCCCTAACAACAAACAACCCTAAACCCCTAACATCAAACAACACTAACCCCCAACAAGAAACAACCCTAAACCCCTAACAACAAACACTAACCCCCTAACAACAAAAAACACTAAACCCCTAACAAGAAACTACCCTAACCCCTTAACAAACAACACTGACCACGTAACAACAAACAACCCTAACCCCCAAACAACAAACAACCCTAACCCCCAAACAACAAACAACCCTAACCCCCTAACAACAAACAATCCTAACCCCCGAACAACCAACAAAACTAACCCCCTAACCACAATAATCACAAACACCCTAACAACAAAAACCACTAAACCCCAACAAGAAACAACTCTAAACCCCTAACAACAAACAACACTAACCCCCTAACAACAAACAACCGTAACCAAACAACAAACAACCCTAACCCACTATCAACAAACAACACTAACCCTCTAACAAGAAACTACTTTAACCCCGTAACAACAAACAACCCTAAACCCTAAAAACAAACAACCCTAACCAAACAACAAACAACCCTAACCGACTAACACCAAACAACACTAACCCCCTAACAAGAAAAAACACTAACCCCCTAAGAAGAAACAACATTAACCCCCTAACAACAAACAACACTAACCCCCTAACAACAAACAACACTAACACCCTAACAACAACCAACCCTAACCCCCTAAGAACAAACGACACTAACCCCCTAAGAACAAACAACAATAACCCCCAACAACGAACAATACTAACCCCCTAACAACACAAAACCTAACCCCTTATCAACAAACAACCCTAACCCACTAAAAAAAAACATCCCTAACACCCTAACAACAAACAACCCTAACCCCCTAACAACAACCAACCCTAACCCCCTAGGAACAAACAACACTAACCCCCTAAGAACAAACAACAATAACCCCCAACAACGAACAATACTAACCCCCTAAGAACACAAAACCTAACCCCTTATCAACAAACAACCCTAACCCACTAACAAAAAACATCCCTAACACCCGGACAACAAACAACCCTAAACCACTAACAACAAACAACACTAACCCTCTAACAACAAACAACCCTAAACCCCTAACATCAAACAACACTAACCCCCTAACAACACAAAACACTAACACCCTAACAACAAACAACACTAACACCCTAACAACAAAAACCACTAAACCCCAACAAGAAACAACCCTAAACCCCTAACAAACAACACTAACCCCCTAACCACAAACAACCCTAAGCAAACAACAAACAACCATAACCCACTAACAGCAAAGAACACTAACACCCTAACAACAAACAACCCTATCCCCCTAACAACAAACAACACTAACCCCCTAACAACAAACAACCCTAAACCCCTAACATCAAAGAACACTAACACCCTAAGAACAAACAACCCTAACCCCCTAACAACAAACACTAACCCCCAAACAACAAACAACCCTAACCCCTAAAAACCAAAAACACTAACCAGCAAACAACAAACAACCCTAACCCACCAACAACAAACAACCCTAACCCCCTAACAAGAAACAACACTAACCCCCTAACAACAAACAACCCTGAACCCCTAACATCAAACAACACAAACCCCCTAACAACACAAAACACTAAGACCCTAACAACAAACAACACTAACACCCTAACAACAAAAACCACTAAACCCCAACAAGAAACAACCCTAAACCCCTAACAACAAACACTAACTCCCTAACAACAAACAACACTAAACCCCTAACAAGAAACTACCCCAACCCCGTAACAACAAACAACACTAACCCCGTAACAACAAACAAACCTAACCCCGAAACAACAAACAACGCTAACTCCCTAACAACAAACAATCTTAACCCCGAACAACCAACAACACTAACCCCCTAACCACAATAAACACTAACACCCTAAAAACGAAAACCACTAAACCCCAACAAGAAACAACCCTAAACCCCTAACAACAAACAACACTAACCCCCTAACCACAAACAACCCTAAGGAAAGAACAAACAACCATAACCCACTAACAACAAAGAACACTAACACCCTAACAACAAACAACCCTATCCCCCTAACAACAAACAACACTAACCCCCTAACAACAAACAACCCTAAACCCCTAACATCAAAGAACACTAACACCCTAACAACAAACAACCCTAACCCCCTAACAACAAACACTAACCCCCAAACAACAAACAACCCTAACCCCTAAAAACCAAAAACACTAACCAACTAACAACCAACAAGCCTAACCCACTAACAACAAACAACCCTAACACCCTAACAAGAAACAACACTAACCCCCTAACAACAAACAACCCTAAACCCCTAACATCAATCAACACTAACCCCCTAACAACACAAAACACTAACACCTTAACAACAAACAACACTAACACCCTAACAACAAAAACCACTAAACCCCAACAAGAAACAACCCTAAACCCCTAACAACAAACACTAACCCCCTAACAACAAAAAACCCTAACCAAACAACAAAAAACCCTAACCCACTAACAACAAACAACACTAACACCCTAACAACAAACAACCCTAACTCCCTAACAACAAACAACACTAACACCCTAACAACAAACAACGCTAACCCCCTAAAAACAAACAACACTAACCCCCTAACAACAAACAACCCTAAACCCCTAACATCAAACAACACTAACCCCCTAACAACACAAAACACTAACACCCTAACAAACAACTCTAACACCCTAACAACAAAAACCAATAAACCCCAACAAGAAACAACCCTAAACCCCTAACAACAAACACTTACCCCCTAACAACAAACAACACTAAACCCCTAACAAGAAACTACCCTAACCCCGTAACAACAAACAACACTAACCCGGTAACAACAAACAAACCTAACCCCCAAACAACAAACAACCCTATCCCCCTAACAACAAACAATCCTAACCCCCGAACAACCAACAACACTAACCCCCTAACCACAATAAACACTAACACCCGAACAACAAAAACCAATTAACCCCAACAAGAAACAACCCTAAACCCCTAACAACAAACAACACTCACCCCCTAACAACAAACAACCCTAACCAAACAACAAACAAACCTAACCCACTAACAACAAACAACACTAACACCCTAACAACAAACAACCCTAACCCCCTAACAACAAACAACACTAACACCCTAACAACAAACAACCCTAACCCCCTAACAACAAACAACACTAACCCCCTAACAACAAACAACCCTAAACCCCTAACATCAAAGAACACTAACACCCTAACAACAAACAACCCTAACCCCCTAACAACAAACACTAACCCCCAAACAACAAAAAACACTATCCCCTAAAAACCAAAAACACTAACCCACTAACAACAAACAACCCTAACCCACTAACAACAAACAACCCTAACACCGTAACAACAAACAACACTAACCCCGTAACAAAAAACAGCCCTAACCCCCAAACAACAAACAACCCTAAGCCCCTAACAACAAACAATCCTAACCCCCGAACAAAAAAAAACACTAACCCCCTAACCACAATAAAGACTAACACCCTAACAACAAAAACCACTAAACCCCAACAAGAAACAACCCTAAACCCCTAACAACAAACAACACTAACACCCTAACAACAAACAACAAACAATCCTAACCAAACAACAAAAAACACTAACCCCCAAACAACAAACTACCCTAACCCCTAAAAACCAAAAACACTAACCCACTAACAACAAACAACCCTAACCCACTAACAACAAACAACCCTAACACCCTAACAACAAACAACACTAACCCCCTAACAAGAAACAACCCTAAACCCCTAACATCAAACAACACTAACACCCTAACATCACAAAACACTAACACCCTAACAACAAACAACACTAACACCCTAACAACAAAACCACTAAACCCCAACAAGAAACAACCCTAAACCCCTAAGAACAACCAACACTAACCCCCTAACAACAAACAACCCTAACCAAACAACAAAAAACCCTAACCCACTAACAACAAACAACACTAACACCCTAACAACAAACAAACCTAACTCCCTAACAACAAACAACACTAACACCCTAACAACAAACAAACCTAACTCCCTAACAACAAACAACTCTAACGCCCTAACAACAAACAACCATAAACCACTAACATCAAAGAACACTAACACCCTAACAACAAACAACCCTAACGCCCTAACAACAAACTCTAACCCCCAAACAACAAACAACCCTAACCCCTAAAAACCAAAAAAACTAACCCACTAACAACAAACAACCCTAACCCACTAACAACAAACAACCCTAACACCCTAACATTAAACAACACTAACCCCCTAACAACACAAAATACTAACACCCTAACAACAAACAACACTAACCCCCTAACAAAAAACAACCCTAACCAAACAACAAAAAATCCTAACCCACTAACCACAAACAACACTAACACCCTAACAACAAACAACCCTAAGTCCCTAACAACAAACAACACTAACACCCTAACAACAAACAACCCTAAACCCCTAACAACAAACACTAACCCCCTAACAAAAAACAACACTAAACCCCGAACAAGAAACTACCCTAACCCCGTAACAACAAACACTAACCCCGTAACAAGAAACAACCCTAACTCCCTAACAACGAACAACACTAACCCCCTAACAACAAACAACCCTAAACCCCTAACAACAAACACTAACCCCCAAACAACAAACAACCCTAACCCCTAAAAACCAAAAAAACTAACCCACTAACAACAAACAACCCTAACCCACTAACAACAAACAACCCTAACACCCTAACATTAAACAACACTAACCCCCTAACAACACAAAATACTAACACCCTAACAACAAACAACACTAATCCCCTAACAAAAAACAAAACTAACCAAACAACAAAAAATCCTAACCCACTAACCACAAACAACACTAACACCCTAACAACAAACACTAACCCCGAAACAACAAACAACCCTAACCCCTAAAAACCAAACACTAACCCACTAACAACAAACAACCCTAACACCCTAACAACAAACAACACTAACCCCCTAACAACAAACAACCCTAAACCCCTAACATCAAACAACACTAACCCCCTAACAACACAAAACACTAACACCCTAACAACAAACAACACTAACACCCTAACAACAAAAACCACTAAACCCCAACAAGAAACAACCCGAAACCCCTAACAACAAACACTAACCCCCTAACAACAAACAACACTAAACCCCTAACAAGAAACTACCCTAACCCCGTAACAAGAAACAACACTACCCCGTAACAACAAACAACCCTAACCCCCTAACAACAAACAATCTAACCCCCGAACAACCAAAAACACTAACCCCCTAACCACAATAAACACTAACACCCGAACAACAAAAACCACTAAACCTCAACAAGAAACAACCCTAAACCCCTAAAAACAAACAACACTAACCCCCTAACAACAAACAACCCTAACCAAACAACAAACAAACCTAACCCACTAACAAAAAACAACACTAACACCCCAGCAACAAACAACCCTAACCCCCTAACAACAAACAACACTAACACCCTAACAACAAACAAACCTAACCCCCTAACAACAAACAACACTAACCACCTAACAACAAACAACCCTAAACCCCTAACATCAAAGAACACTAACACCCTAACAACAAACAACCCTAACCCCCTAACAACAAACAACCCTAACCCCTAAAAACCAAAAAAACTAACCCACTAACAACAAACAACCCTAACCCACTAACAACAAACAACCCTAACACCCTAACAACAAACAACACTAACCCCCTAACAACAAACAACCCTTACCCCCTAACATGAAACAACACTAACCCCCTAACAACACAAAACACTAACACCCTAACAACAAACAACACTAACACCCTAACAACAGAAACCACTAAACCCCAACAAGAAACAACCCTAACCCCCTAACAACAAACACTAACCCCCAAACAACACACAACCCTAACCCCTAAAAACCAAAAACACTAACCCACTAACAACAAACAACCCTAAACCACTAACAACAAACAACCCTAACACCCTAACAACAAACAACACTAACCCCCTAACAACAAACAACCCTAAACCCCTAACATCAAACAACACTAACCCCCTAACAACACAAAACACTAACACCTAACAACAAACAACACTAACACCCTACCAACAAATACCACTAAACCCCAACAAGAAACAACCCTAAACCCCTAACAACAAACAACCCTAACCGAACAACAAACAACCCTAACCGAACAACAAACAACCCTAACCAAACAACAAACAACCCTAACCTATTAAGTACAAACAACACTAACACCCTAACAACAAACAACCCTAACCCCCTAACAACAAACAACACTAACACCCTAACAACAAACAACCCTAAACCCTAAAAACCAAAAACACTAACCCCCTAAAAACAAACTACCCTAAACCACTAACAACAAACAACCCTAACACCCTAACAACAAACAACACTAACCCCCTAACAACAAACAACCCTAAACCCCTAACATCAAACAACACTAACCCCCTAACAACACAAAACACTAACACCCTAACAACAAACAACACTGAACCCCTAACAAGAAAATACCCTAACCCCGTAAAAACAAACAACACTACCCCGTAACAACAAACAACCCTAACCCCCAAACAACAAACAACCCTAAACCCCAAACAACAAACAACCCTAACCCCTTAACAACAAACAATCCTAACCCCCCGAACAACCAACAACTCTAACCCCCTAACCACAATAACGACTAACACCCTAACAACAAAAACCACTAAACCCCAACAACAAACAACCCTACACCCCTAACAACAAACAACACTAACCCCCTAACAACAAACAACCCTAACCCCCTAACAACAAACAACACTAACACCCTAACAACAAACAACCCTAACCCCCTAACAACAAACAACACTAACCCCCTAACAACAAACAACCCTAAACCCCTAACATCAAAGAACACTAACACCCTAACAACAAACAACCCTAACCCCCTAACAACAAACACTAACCCCCAAACAACAAACAACCCTAACCCCTATAAACCAAAAACACTAACCCACTAACAACAAACAACCCTAACCCACTAACAACAAACAACCCTAACACCCTAACAACAAACAACCCTAACACCCTAACAACAAACAACACTAACCCCCTAACAACAAACAACCCTTACCCCCTAACATGAAACAACACTAACCCCCTAACAACACAAAACACTAACACCCTAACAACAAACAACACTAACACCCTAACAACAGAAAGCACTAAACCCCAACAAGAAACAACCCTAACCCCCTAACAACAAACACTAACCCCCAAACAACACACAACCCTAACCCCTAAAAACCAAAAACACTAACCCACTAACAACAAACAACCCTAAACCACTAACAACAAACAACCCTAACACCCTAACAACAAACAACACTAACCCCCTAACAACAAACAACCCTAAACCCCTAACATCAAACAACACTGACCCCCTAACAACACAAAACACTAACACCCTAACAACAAAAACCACTAAACCCCAACAAGAAACAACCCGAAACCCCTAACAACAAACACTAACCCCCTAACAACAAACAACACTAAACCCCTAACAAGAAACTACCTTAACCCCGTAACAACAAACACTAACCCCGTAACAACAAAGAGCCCTCACCCCCAAACAACAAACAACCCTAACCCCCTAACAACAAACAATCCTAACCCCCGAACAACCAACAACACTAACCCCCTAACCACAATAAAGACTAACACCCTAACAACAAAAACCACTAAACCCCAACAAGAAACAACCCTAAACCCCTAACAACAAACAACACTAAACCCCTAACAACAAACAATCCGAACCAAACAACAAAAAACCCTAACCCACTAACAACAAAGAACACTAACACCCTAACAACAAACAACCCTAACCCCCTAACAACAAACAACACTAACACCCTAACAACAAACAACCCTAACTCCCTAACAACAAACAACACTAACACCCTAACAACAAACAACACTAACACCCTAACAACAAACAACACTAAACCCCATCAAGAAACAACCCTAAACCCCTAAGAACAAACAACACTAACCCGCTAACAACAAACAACCCTAACCAAACAACAAAAAACCCTAACCCACTAACAACAAACAACCCTAACACCCTAACAACAAAAAACACTAACCCCCTAACAACAAACAACCCTAAACCCCTACAATCAAACAACACTAACACCGTAACATCACAAAACACTAACACCCTAACAACAAACAACACTAACACCCTAACAACAAAACCACTAAACCCCAACAAGAAACAATCCTAAACCCCTAAGAAAAAACAACACTAACCCCCTAACAACAAACAACCCTAACCAAACAACAAAAAACCCTAACCCACTAACAACAAACAACAGTAACACCCTAACAACAAACAAACCTAACCCCCTAACAACAAACAACACTAACACCCTAACAACAAACAACCCTAACCCCCTAACAACAAATAACACTAACCCCCTAACAACAAACAACCCTAAACCCCTAACATCAAAGAACACTAACACCCTAACAACAAACAACCCTAACCCCCTAACAACAAACAACCCTAACCCCTAAAAACCAAAAAAACTAACCCACTAACCACAAACAACCCTAACCCACTAACAACAAACAACCCTAACACCCTAACAACAAACAACACTAACCCCCTAACAACAAACAACCCTTACCCCCTAACATGAAAAAACACTAACCCCCTAACAACACAAAACACTAACACCCTAACAACAAACAACACTAACACCCTAACAACAGAAACCACTAAACCCCAACAAGAAACAACCCTAAACCCCTAACAACAAGCACTAAACCCCTAACAACAAACAACACTGAACCCCTAACAAGAAAATACCCTAACCCCGTAACAACAAACAACACTAACCCGTAACAACAAACAACCCTAACCCCCAAACAACAAACAACCCTAACCCCTTAACAACAAACAATCCTAACCCCCCGAACAACCAACAACACTAACCCCCTAACCACAATAAACACTAACACCCTAACAACAAAAACCACTAAACCCCAACAAGAAACAACCCTAAACCCCTCACAACAAACAACACTAACTCCCTAACAAAAAACAACCCTAACCAAACAACAAAAAACCCTAACCCACCAACAACAAACATCACTAACACCCTAACAAAAAACAACCCTAACTCCCTAACAACAAACAACACTAACACCCTAACAACAAACAACCCTAAACCCTAAAAACCAAAAACACTAACCCCCTAACAACAAACAACCCTAAACCCCGAACATCAAACAACACTAACCCCCTAACAACACAAAACACTAACACCCTAACAACAAACAACACTAACACCCTAACAACAAAAACCACTAAACCCCAACAAGAAACAACCCTAAACCCCTAACAACAAACACTAACCCCTTAACAACAAACAACACTAAACCCCTAACAAGAAACTACCCTAACACCGTAACAACAAACAACACTAAACCCCTAACAAGAAACTACCCTAACCCCGTAACAACAAACAACACTAACCCCGTAACAACAAACAGCCCTAACCCCCAAAAAACAAACAACCCTAACCCCCTAACAACAAACAATCCTAACCCCCGAACAACCAACAACACTAACCCCCTAACCACAATAAAGACTAACACCCTAAAAACAAAAACCACTAAACCCCAACAAAAAACAACCCTAAACCCCTAACAACAAACAACACTAACCCCCTAACAACAAACAACACTAACCCCCTAACAACAAACAATCATAACCAAACAAGAAACAACCCTAACCCACTAACAACAAACAACACTAACACCCTAACAACAAACAACCCTAACCCCCTAACAACAAACAACACTAACCCCCTAACAACAAACAACCCTAACCCCCTAACAACAAACAACAATAACCCCCTAACAACAAACAACCCTAAACCCCTAACATCAAACAACACTAACACCCTAACATCACAGAACTCTAACACCCTAACAACAAACAACACTAACACCCTAACAACAAAACCACTAAACCCCAACAAGAAACAACCCTAAACCCCTAAGAAAAAACAACACTAACCCCCTAACAACAAACAACACTGAACCCCTAACAAGAAACTACCCCAACCCTGTAACAACAAACAACACTAACCTGGTAACAACAAACAACCCTAACCCCCAAACAACAAACAACCCTAACCCCCTAACAAAAAACAATCCTAACCGCCGAACAACCAACAACACTAACCCCCTAACCACAATAAACACTAACACCCGAACAAGAAAAACCACTAAACCCCAACAAGAAACAACCCTAAACCCCTAACAACAAACAACACTAACCCCCTAACAACAAACAACCCTAACCAAACAACAAACAACCCTAACCCACTAACAACAAACAACACTAACCCCCTAACAAGAAACAACACTAACACCCTAACAACAAAAACCACTAAACCCCAACAAGAAACAACCCTAAACCCCTAACAACAAACAACACTAACCCCCTAACAACAAACAACCCTAACCAAACAACAAACAAACCTAACCCACTAACAACAAACAACACTAACACCCGAACAACAAACAACCCTAACCCCCTAACAACATTCAACACTAACACCCTAACAACAAACAACACTAACCACATAACAACAAACAACCCTAAACACCTAACATCAAAGAACACTAACACCCTAACAACAAACAACCCTAACCCCCTAACAACAAACCCTAACCCCCAAACAACAAACAAACCTAACCCCTAAAAACCAAAAACACTAAACCACTAACAACAAACAACCCTAACCCACTAACAACAAACAACCCAAACACCCTAACAACAAACAACACTAACCCCCTAACAACACAAAACACTAACACCCTAACAACAAAAAACACTAACACCCTAACAACAAAAACCACTAAACCCCAACAAGAAACAACCCTAAACCCCTAACAACAAACACTAACCCCCTAACAACAAGCAACACTAAACCCCTAACAAGAAACTACCCTAACCCCGTACCAACAAACAACACTAAACCCCTAACAAGAAACTACCCTAACCCCGTAACAACAAACAACACTAACCCGGTAACAACAAACAACCCTAACCCCCAAACAACAAACAACCCTAAACCCCTAACATCAAAGAACACTAACACCCTAAGAACAAACAACCCTAACCCCCTAACAACAAACACTAACCCCCTAACAACAAACAACACTAACACCCTAACAACAAACAAACCTAACCCCCGTAACAACAAACAACCCTAACCCCCAAACAACAAACAATCCTAACCCCCAAACAACAAACAACCCTAACCCCCTAACAACAAACAATCCTAACCCCCGAAAACCAACAACACTAACACCGTAACCACAATAAACACTAACACCCAAACAACAAAAACCACTAAACACCAACAAGAAACAACACTAAACCCCTAACAACAAACAACACTAACCCCGTAACAACAAACAACCCTAACCAAACAACAAAAACCCCTAACCCACTAACAACAAACAACACTAACACCCTAACAACAAACAACCCTAACTCCCTAACAACAAACAACACTAACACCCTAACAACAAACAACCCTTACCCCCTAAAAACAAACAAAACTAACCCCTAACAACAAACAACCCTAAACCCCTAACATCAAAGAACACTAACACCCTAACAACAAACAACCCTAACCCCCTAACAACAAACACTAACCCCCAAGGAACAAACAACCCTAACCCCTAAAAACGAAAAACACTAACCCACTAACAACAAACAACCCTAACCCCCTAACAACAAACAAACCTAAACCCCAAACATCAAACAACACTAACCCCCTAACAACACAAAACACTAACACCCTAACAACAAACAACACTAACACCCTAACAACAAAAACCACTAAAGCCCAACAAGAAACAACCCGAAACCCCTAAGAAGAAACAACACTAACCCCCTAACAACAAACAACACTAACCCCCTAACAACAAACAACACTAACACACTAACAACAACCAACCCTAACCCCCTAAGAACAAACGACACTAACCCCCTAAGAACAAACAACACTAACCCCCAACAACGAACACTACTAATCCCCTAACAACACAAAACCTAACCCCTTATCAACAAACAACCCTAACCCACTAACAAAAAACAACCCTAACACCCTGACAACAAACAACCCTAAACCCCTAACAACAAACAACACTAACCCTCTAACAACAAACAACCCTAAACCCCTAACATCAAAGAACACTAACACCCTAACAACAAACCACCCTCACCCCCTAAAAACAAACACTAACCTCCAAACAACAAACAACCCTAACCCCTAAAAACCAAAAACATTAACCCACTAACAACAAACAGCCCTAATCCACTAACAACGAACAACCCTAACACCCTAACAACAGACAACACTAACCCCCTAACAACAAACAACCCTAAACCCCTAACATCAAACAACACTAACCCCCTAACAACACAAAACACTAACACCCTAACAACAAACAACACTAACACCCTAACAACAAAAACCACTAAACCCCAACAAGAAACAACCCTAAACCCCTAACAACAAACACTAACCCCCTAACAACAAAAAACACTAAACCCCTAACAAGAAACTACCCTAACCCCTTAACAAACAACACTGACCACGTAACAACAAACAACCCTAACCCCCAAACAACAAACAACCCTAACCCCCAAACAACAAACAACCCTAACCCCCTAACAACAAACAATCCTAACCCCCGAACAACCAACAAAACTAACCCCCTAACCACAATAATCACAAACACCCTAACAACAAAAACCACTAAACCCCAACAAGAAACAACTCTAAACCCCTAACAACAAACAACACTAACCCCCTAACAACAAACAACCGTAACCAGACAACAAACAACCCTAACCCACTATCAAGAAACAACACTAACCCTCTAACAAGAAACTACTTTAACCCCGTAACAACAAACAACCCTAAACCCTAAAAACAAACAACCCTAACCAAACAACAAACAACCCTAACCGACTAACAACAAACAACACTAACCCCCTAACAAGAAAAAACACTAACCCCCTAAGAAGAAACAACATTAACCCCCTAACAACAAACAACACTAACCCCCTAACAACAAACAACACTAACACCCTAACAACAACCAACCCTAACCCCCTAAGAACAAACAACACTAACCCCCTAAGAACAAACAACAATAACCCCCAACAACGAACAATACTAACCCCCTAACAACACAAAACCTAACCCCTTATCAACAAACAACCCTAACCCACTAAAAAAAAACATCCCTATCACCCTAACAACAAACAACCCTAACCCCCTAACAACAACCAACCCTAACCCCCTAAGAACAAACAACACTAACCCCCTAAGAACAAACAACAATAACCCCCAACAACGAACAATACTAACCCCCTAACAACACAAAACCTAACCCCTTATCAACAAACAACCCTAACCCACTAACAAAAAACATCCCTGACACCCTGACAACAAACAATCCTAAACCACTAACAACAAACAACACTAACCCTCTAACAACAAACAACCCTAAACCCCTAACATCAAACAACACTAACCCCCTAACAACACAAAACACTAACACCCTAACAACAAACAACACTAACACCCTAACAACAAAAACCACTAAACCCCAACAAGAAACAACCCTAAACCCCTAACAACAAACACTAACCCCCTAACAACAAACAACACTAAACCCCTAACAACAAACAACACTAACCCCCTAACAACAAACAACCCTAAACCCCTAACATCAAAGAACACTAACACCCTAACAACAAACAACCCTAACCCCCTAAAAACAAACACTAACCCCCAAACAACAAACAACCCTAACCCCTAAAAACCAAAAACACTAACCCACTAACAACAAACAACCCTAACCCACTAACAACAAACAACCCTAACCCCCTAACAAGAAACAACACTAACCCCCTAACAACAAACAACCCTAATCCCCTAACATCAAACAACACTAACCCCCTAACAACACAAAACACTAACACCCTAACAACAAACAACACTAACACCCTAACAACAAACAACACTAACACCCTAACAACAAAAACCACTAAACCCCAACAAGAAACAACCCTAAACCCCTAACAACAAACACTAACCCCTTAACAACAAACAACACTAAACCCCTAACAACAACAAACACTAACCCCGTAACAACAAACAACACTAAACCCCTAACAAGAAACTACCCTAACCCCGTAACAACAAACAACACTAACCCCGTAACAACAAACAGCCCTAACCCCCAAAAAACAAACAACCCTAACCCCCTAACAACAAACAATCCTAACCCCCGAACAACCAACAACACTAACCCCCTAACCACAATAAAGACTAACACCCTAACAACAAAAACCACTAAACCCCAACAAAAAACAACCCTAAACCCCTAACAACAAACAACACTAACCCCCTAACAACAAACAACACTAACCCCCTAACAACAAACAATCCTAACCAAACAACAAACAACCCTAACCCACTAACAACAAACAACACTAACACCCTAACAACAAACAACCCTAACCCTCTAACAACAAACAACACTAACCCCCTAACAACAAACAACCCTAACCCCCTAACAACAAACAACAATAACCCCCTAACAACAAACAACCCTAAACCCCTAACATCAAAGAACACTAACACCTAACAACAAACAACCCTAACCCTCTAGCAACAAACACTAACTCCCAAAGAACAAACAACCCTAACCCCTAAAAACCAAAAACACTAACCCACTAACAACAAACAACCCTAACCCACTAACAACAAACAACCCTAACACCCTAACAACAAAAAACACTAACCCCCTAACAACAAACAACCCTAAACCCCTACCATCAAACAACACTAACACCCTAACATCACAGAACACTAACACCCTAACAACAAACAACACTAACACCCTAACAACAAAACCACTAAACCCCAACAAGAAACAACCCTAAACCCCTAAGAAAAAACAACACTAACCCCCTAACAACAAACAACACTGAACCCCTAACAAGAAACTACCCTAACCCTGTAACAACAAACAACACTAACCCGGTAACAACAAACAACCCTAACCCCCAAACAACAAACAACCCTAACCCCCTAACAACAAACAATCCTAACCCCCGAACAACCAACAACACTAACCCCCTAACCACAATAAACACTAACACCCGAACAAGAAAAACCACTAAACCCCAACAAGAAACAACCCTAAACCCCTAACAACAAACAACACTAACCCCCTAACAACAAACAACCCTAACCAAACAACAAACAACCCTAACCCACTAACAACAAACAACACTAACCCCCTAACAAGAAACAACACTAACACCCTAACAACAAAAACCACTAAACCCCAACAAGAAACAACCCTAAACCCCTAACAACAAACAACACTAACCCCCTAACAACAAACAACCCTAACCAAACAACAAACAAACCTAACCCACTAACAATAAACAACACTAACACCCGAACAACAAACAACCCTAACCCCCTAACAACAATCAACACTAACACCCTAACAACAAACAACACTAACCCCATAACAACAAACAACCCTAAACACCTAACATCAAAGAACACTAACACCCTAACAACAAACAACCCTAACCCCCTAACAACAAACCCTAACCCCCAAACAACAAACAAACCTAACCCCTAAAAACCAAAAACACTAAACCACTAACAACAAACAACCCTAACCCACTAACAACAAACAACCCAAACACCCTAACAACAAACAACACTAACCCCCTAACAACACAAAACACTAACACCCTAACAACAAACAACACTAACACCCTAACAACAAAAACCACTAAACCCCAACAAGAAACAACCCTAAACCCCTAACAACAAACACTAACCCCCTAACAACAAGCAACACTAAACCCCTAACAAGAAACTACCCTAACCCCGTACCAACAAACAACACTAAACCCCTAACAAGAAACTACCCTAACCCCGTAACAACAAACAACACTAACCCGGTAACAACAAACAACCCTAACCCCCAAACAACAAACAACCCTAAACCCCTAACATCAAAGAACACTAACACCCTAAGAACAAACAACCCTAACCCCCTAACAACAAACACTAACCCCCTAACAACAAACAACACTAAACCCCTAACAAGAAACTACACTAACCCTGTAACAACAAACAACACTAGCCCCGTAACAACAAACAACCCTAACCCCCAAACAACAAACAATCCTAACCCCCAAACAACAAACAACCCTAACCCCCTAACAACAAACAATCCTAACCCCCGAAAACCAACAACACTAACACCGTAACCACAATAAACACTAACACCCAAACAACAAAAACCACTAAACACCAACAAAAAACAACACTAAACCCCTAACAACAAACAACACTAACCCCGTAACAACAAACAACCCTAACCAAACAACAAAAACCCCTAACCCACTAACAACAAACAACACTAACACCCTAACAACAAACAACCCTAACTCCCTAACAACAAACAACACTAACACCCTAACAACAAACAACCCTTACCCCCTAAAAACAAACAAAACTAACCCCTAACAACAAACAACCCTAAACCCCTAACATCAAAGAACACTAACACCCTAACAACAAACAACCCTAACCCCCTAACAACAAACAATAACCCCCAAGGAACAAACAACCCTAACCCCTAAAAACCAAAAACACTAACCCACTAACAACAAACAACCCTAACCCACTAACAACAAACAACCCAAACACCCTAACAACAAACAACACTAACCCCCTAACAACACAAAACACTAACACCCTAACAACAAACAACACTAACACCCTAACAACAAAAACCACTAAACCCCAACAAGAAACAACCCTAAACCCCTAACAACAAACACTAACCCCCTAACAACAAGCAACACTAAACCCCTAACAAGAAACTACCCTAACCCCGTACCAACAAACAACACTAAACCCCTAACAAGAAACTACCCTAACCCCGTAACAACAAACAACACTAACCCGGTAACAACAAACAACCCTAACCCCCAAACAACAAACAACCCTAAACCCCTAACATCAAAGAACACTAACACCCTAAGAACAAACAACCCTAACCCCCTAACAACAAACACTAACCCCCTAACAACAAACAACACTAAACCCCTAACAAGAAACTACACTAACCCTGTAACAACAAACAACACTAGCCCCGTAACAACAAACAACCCTAACCCCCAAACAACAAACAATCCTAACCCCCAAACAACAAACAACCCTAACCCCCTAACAACAAACAATCCTAACCCCCGAAAACCAACAACACTAACACCGTAACCACAATAAACACTAACACCCAAACAACAAAAACCACTAAACACCAACAAGAAACAACACTAAACCCCTAACAACAAACAACACTAACCCCGTAACAACAAACAACCCTAACCAAACAACAAAAACCCCTAACCCACTAACAACAAACAACACTAACACCCTAACAACAAACAACCCTAACTCCCTAACAACAAACAACACTAACACCCTAACAACAAACAACCCTTACCCCCTAAAAACAAACAAAACTAACCCCTAACAACAAACAACCCTAAACCCCTAACATCAAAGAACACTAACACCCTAACAACAAACAACCCTAACCCCCTAACAACAAACAATAACCCCCAAGGAACAAACAACCCTAACCCCTAAAAACCAAAAACACTAACCCACTAACAACAAACAACCCTAACCCCCTAACAACAAACAACCCTAAACCCCAAACATCAAACAACACTAACCCCCTAACAACACAAAACACTAACACCCTAACAACAAACAACACTAACACCCTAACAACAAAAACCACTAAAGCCCAACAAGAAACAACCCGAAACCCCTAGCAACAAACAACACTAACCCCCTAACAACAAACAACACTAACCCCCTAACAACAACCAACCCTAACCCCCTAAGAACAAACAACACTAACGCCCTAAGAACAAACAACACTAACCCCCAGCAAAGAGCAATACTAACCCCCTAACAACACAAAACCTAACCTCTTATCAAGAAACAACCCTAACCCACTAACAACAAACAACCCTAACACCCTAACAACAAACAACACTAACCCCCTAACAACAAACAACCCTAAACCCCTAACATCAAAGAACACTAACACCCTAACAACAAACAACCCTAGCCCCCTAACAACAAACACTAACCCCCAAACAACAAACAACCCTAACCCCTGAAAACCAAAAACACTAACCCACTAACAACAATCAACCCTAACCCACTAACAAAAAACAACCCTAACCCCCTAACAACAAACAACCCTAAACCCCTAACATCAAACAACACTAACCCACTAACAACACAAAACACTAACACCCTAACAACAAACACCACTAACACCCTAAGAACAAAAACCACTAAACCCCAACAAGAAACAACCCTAAACCCCTAACAAAAAACACTAACCCCCTAACAACAAACAACACTAAACCCCTAACAAGAAACTAACCTAACCCCGTAACAACAAACAACACTAACCCCGTAACAACAAACAACCCTAACCCCCAAACAACAAACAACCCTAAACCCCTAACAACAAACAATCCTAACCCCCGAACAACCAACAACACTAACTCCCTAACCACAATAAAGACTTACACCCTAACAACAAAACCACTAAACCCCAACAAGAAACAACCCTAAACCCCTAACAGCAAACACTAACCCCCTAACAAAAAACAACCCTAACCAAACAACAAAAAACCCTAAGCCGCTAACATCAAACAACACTAACACCCTAACAACAAACAACCCTAACCCCCTAACAAAAAACAACAGTAACACCCTAACAACAAAAACCACTAAACCCCAACAAGAAACAACCCTAACCCCTAACAACAAACAACACTAACCCCCTAACAACAAACAACCCTAACCAAACAACAAACAACACTAACCCACTAACAACAAACAACACTAACACCCTAACAACAAACAACCCTAACCCCCTAACAACAAACAACACTAACCCCCTAACAACAAACAACCCTAACCCCCTAACAACAAACAACAATAACCCCCTAACAACAAACAACCCTAAACCCCTAACATCAAAGAACACTAACACCTAACAACAAACAACCCTAACCCTCTAGCAACAAACACTAACCCCCAAAGAACAAACAACCCTAACCCCTAAAAACCAAAAACACTAACCCACTAACAACAAACAACCCTAACCCACTAACAACAAACAACCCTAACACCCTAACAACAAAAAACACTAACCCCCTAACAACAAACAACCCTAAACCCCTACCATCAAACAACACTAACACCCTAACATCACAAAACACTAACACCCTAACAACAAACAAAACTAACACCCTAACAACAAAACCACTAAACCCCAACAGGAAACAACCCTAAACCCCTAAGAAAAAACAACACTAACCCCCTAACAACAAACAACACTGAACCCCTAACAAGAAACTACCCTAACCCTGTAACAACAAACAACACTAACCCGGTAACAACAAACAACCCTAACCCCCAAACAACAAACAACCCTAACCCCCTAACAACAAACAATCCTAACCCCCGAACCACCAACAACACTAACCCCCTAACCACAATAAACACTAACACCCGAACAAGAAAAACCACTAAACCCCAACAAGAAACAACCCTAAACCCCTAACAACAAACAACACTAACCCCCTAACAACAAACAACCCTAACCAAACAACAAACAACCCTAACCCACTAACAACAAACAACACTAACCCCCTAACAAGAAACAACACTAACACCCTAACAACAAAAACCACTAAACCCCAACAAGAAACAACCCTAAACCCTTAACAACAAACAACACTAACCCCCTAACAACAAACAACCCTAACCAAACAACAAACAAACCTAACCCACTAACAACAAACAACACTAACACCCGAACAACAAACAACCCTAACCCCCTAACAACAATCAACACTAACACCCTAACAACAAACAACACTAACCCCATAACAACAAACAACCCTAAACACCTAACATCAAAGAACACTAACACCCTAACAACAAACAACCCTAACCCCCTAACAACAAACCCTAACCCCCAAACAACAAACAAACCTAACCCCTAAAAACCAAAAACACTAAACCACTAACAACAAACAACCCTAACCCACTAACAACAAACAACCCAAACACCCTAATAACAAACAACACTAACCCCCTAACAACACAAAACACTAACACCCTAACAACAAACAACACTAACACCCTAACAACAAAAACCACTAAACCCCAACAAGAAACAACCCTAAACCCCTAACAAAAAACACTAACCCCCTAACAACAAGCAACACTAAACCCCTAACAAGAAACTACCCTAACCCCGTACCAACAAACAACACTAAACCCCTAACAAGAAACTACCCTAACCCCGTAACAACAAACAACACTAATCCGGTAACAACAAACAACCCTAACCCCCAAACAACAAACAACCCTAAACCCCTAACATCAAAGAACACTAACACCCTAAGAACAAACAACCCTAACCCCCTAACAACAAACACTAACCCCCTAACAACAAACAACACTAAACCCCTAACAAGAAACTACACTAACCCTGTAACAACAAACAACACTAACCCCGTAACAACAAACAACCCTAACCCCAAAACAACAAACAATCCTAACCCCCAAACAACAAACAACCCTAACCCCCTAACAACAAACAATCCTAACCCCCGAAAACCAACAACACTAACACCGTAACCACAATAAACACTAACACCCAAACAACAAAAACCACTAAACACCAACAAGAAACAACACTAAACCCCTAACAACAAACAACACTAACCCCGTAACAACAAACAACCCTAACCGAACAACAAAAACCCCTAACCCACTAACAACAAACAACACTAACCCCCAACAACAAACAACCCTAAACCCCTAACATCAAAGAACACTAACACCCTAACAATAAACAAACCTAGCCCCCTAACAACAAACACTAACCCCCAAACAACAAAAAACCCTAACCCACTAACACCAAACAACACTAACACCCTAACAAAAAACAACCCTAACCCCCTAACAAAAAACAACAGTAACACCCTAACAACAAACAACACTAAACCCCTAACCACAAACAACCCTAAACCCCTAACATCAAACAACACTAACCCCCTAACAACACAAAAAACTAACACCCTAACAACAAACAACACTAACACCCTAACAACAAAAACCACTAAACCCCATCAAGAAACAACCCTAAACCCCTAACAACAAACACTAACCCCCTAACAACAAACAACACTAAACCCCTAGGAAGAAACTACCCTAACCCCGTAACAACAAACAAACCTAACCCCCAAACAACAAACAACGCTAACTCCCTAACAACAAACAATCTTAACCCCGAACAACCAACAACACTAACCCCCTAACCACAATAAACACTAACACCCTAATAACGAAAACCACTAAACCCCAACAAGAAACAACCCTAAACCCCTAACAACAAACAACACTAACCCCCTAACCACAAAGAACCCTAAGCAAACAACAAACAACCATAACCCACTAACAACGAAGAACACTTACAACCTAACAACAAACAACCCTATCCCCCTAACAACAAACAACTCTAACCCCCTAACAACAAACAACCCTAAACCCCTAACATCAAAGAACACTAACACCCTAATAACAAACAACCCTAACCCCTAAAAACCAAAAACACTAACCCACTAACAACAAACAACCCTAACCCACTAACAACAAACAACCCTAACACCCAAACAAGAAACAACACTAACCCCCTAAAAACAAACAACCCTAAACCCCTAACATCAAACAACACTAACCCCCTAATAACACAAAACACTAACACCCTAACAACAAACAACACTAACACCCTAACAACAAAAACCACTAAACCCCAACAAGAAACAACCCTAAACCCCTAACAACAAACACTAACCCCCTAACAACAAACAACACTAAACCCCTAACAAGAAACTACTCTAACCACGTAACAACAAACAACACTAACCCCGTAACACCAAACAACCCTAACCCCCAAACAACAAACAACCCTAACGCCCTAACAACAAACAATCCTAACCCCCGAACAACCAACAACACTAACCCCCTAACCACAGTAAACATTAACACCCTAACAACAAAAACCACTAAAACCCAACAAGAAACAACCCTAAACCCCTAACAACAATCAACACTAACCCCCTAAGAACAAACAGCCCTAACCAAACAACAAACAACCCTAACCGACTAACAACAAACAACACTAACCCCCTAACAAGACACAACACTAACCCCCTAAGAAGAAACAACACTAACCCCCTAAGAACAAACAACACTAACCCCCTAACAACAAACAACACTAACACCCTAACAACAACCAACCCTAACCCCCTAAGAACAAACGACACTAACCCCCTAAGAACAAACAACACTAACCCCCAACAACGAACACTACTAATCCCCTAACAACACAAAACCTAACCCCTTATCAACAAACAACCCTAACCCACTAACAAAAAACAACCCTAACACCCTAACAACAAACAACCCTAAACCCCTAACAACAAACAACACTAACCCTCTAACAACATACAACCCTAAACCCCTAACATCAAAGAACACTAACACTCTAACAACAAACAACCCTCACCCCCTAACAACAAACACTAACCTCCAAACAACAAACAACCCTAACCCCTAAAAACCAAAAACACTAACCCACTAACAACAAACAGCCCTAATCCACTAACAACGAACAACCCTAACACCCTAACAACAGACAACACTAAACCCCTAGCAACAAACAACCCTAAACCCCTAACATCAAACAACACTAACTCCCTAACAACATAAAACACTAACACCCTAACAACAAACAACACTAACACCCTAACAACAAAAACCACTAAACCCCAACAAGAAACAACCCTAAACCCCTAACAACAAACACTAACCCCCTAACAACAAACAACACTAAACGCCTAACAAGAAACTACCCTAACCCCGTAAAAACAAACAACACTAACCCGTAACAGCAAACAACCCTAACCCCCAAACAACAAACAAACCTAACCCCCAAACAACAAACAACCCTAACCCCCTAACAACAAACAATCCTAACCCCCGAACAACCAACAACACTGACCGCCAACCACAATAAACATTAACACCCTAACAACAAAAACCACTAAACGCCAACAAGAAACAACCCTAAACCACTAACAACAAACAACAGTAACCCCCTAACAACACAGAACACTAACACCCTAACAACAAACAACACTAACCCCCTAACAACAAAAAACACTAACCCTCTAAAAACAAACAACCCTAAACCCCTAACATCAAACAACACTAACCCCCTAACAACACAAAACACTAACACCCTAACAACAAACACTAACACCCTAACAAAAAAAACCACTAAACCCCAACAAGAAAAAACCCTAAACCCCTAACAACAAACACTAACACCCTAACAACAAACAACACTAAACCACTAACAAGAAACTACTCTAACCCCGTAACAACAAACAACCCTAACCCCGTAACAACAAACAACCCTAACCCCCAAACAACAAACAACCCTAACCCCCTAACAACAAACAATCCTAACCCCCGAACAACCAACAACACTAACCCCCTAACCACAGTAAACACTAACACCCTAACAACAAAAACCACTAAACCCCAACAAGAAACAACCCTAAACCCCTAACAACAAACAACACTAACCCCCTAGCAAAAAACTACTTTAACCCCGTAACAACAAACAACCCTAACCCCTAAAAACAAACAACCCTAACCAAACAACACACCACCCTAACGGACTAACAACAAACAACACTAACCCCCTAACAAGGAAAAACACTAACCCCCTAAGAAGAAACAACACTAACCCCCTAACAACAAACAACACTAACCCCCTAACAACAAACAACACTAACACCCTAACAACAACCAACCCTAACCCCCTAAGAACAAACAACACTAACCCCCTAAGAACAAACAATAACCCCCAACAACGAACAATACTAACCCGCTAACAACACAAAACGTAAACCCTTGTCAACAAACAACCCTAACCCACTAACAAAAAACTTCCCTAACACCCTAACAACAAACAATCCTAACCCCCTAACAACAAACAACACTAACCCCCTAACAACAAACAACCCTAAACCCCTAACATCAAAGAACACTAACACCCTAACAACAAACAACCCTAACCCCTAACAACAAACACTAACCCCCAAACAACAAACAACACTAACCCCTAAAATCCAAAAACACTAACCCACTAACAACAAACAACCCTAACCCACTAACAACTAACAACCCTAACACCCTAACAACAAACAACACTAACCCCCTAACAACAAACATCCCTAACCCCCTAAAAAAAAACAATCCTAATCCCCGAACAACCAACAACACTAACCCCCTAACCACAATAAACACTAACACCCTAACAACAAAAAACACTAAACCCCAACAAGAAACAACCCTAAACCCCTAACAACACACAACACTAACCCCCTAACAACAAACAACCCTGACCAAACAACAACAAACCCTAACCCACTAACAACAAACCACACTAACACCCTAACAACACAAAACACTAACACCCTAACAACAAACACCACTAACACCCTAACAACAAAAACCACTAAACCCCAACAAGAAACAACCCTAAACCCCTAACAACAAACACTAACCCCCTAACAACAAACAACACTAAACCCCTAACAAGAAACTACCCTAACCCCTTAACAACAAACAACACTAACCCCGTAACAACCAACAACCCTAAAACCGTAACAACAAACAACCCTAACCCCCAAACAACAAACAACCCTAACCCCCTAACAACAAACAATCCTAACCCCCGAACAACCAACAACACTAACCCCCTAACCACAATAATCACTAACAACCTAACAACAAAAACCACTAAACCCCAACAAGAAACAACCCTAAACCCCTAACAACAAACAACACTAACCCCCTAAAAACAAACAACCCTAACCAAACAGCAAACAACCCTAACCCACTATCAACAAAGAACACTAACCCCCTAACAATAAACTAGTTTAACCCCGTAACAACAAACAACCCTAACCCCTAAAAACAAACAACCCTAACCAAACAACAAACAACCCAAACCGATTAACAACAAACAACACTAACCCCCTAATTAGCAAGAAACAACACTAACCCCCTAAGAAGAAACAACACTAACCCCCTAACAACAAACAACACTAACCCCCTAACAACAAAAACCACTAAACCGCAACAAGAAACAACCCTAAACCCCTAACAACAAACACTAAACCCCTAACAAGAAACAACACTAAACCCCTAACAAGAAACTACCCTAACCCCGTAACAACAAACAACACTAACCCCGTAACAACAAACAAACCTAACCCCCAAACAACAAACAACGCTAACCCCCTAACAACAAACAATCGTAATACCCGAACAACCAACAACACTAAACCCCTAACCACAATAAACACGAACACCCTAATAACAAAAACCACTAAACCCCAACAAGAAACAACCCTAAACCCCTAACAAACAACACTAACCCCCTAACCACAAACAACCCTAAGCAAACAACAAACAACCATAACCCACTAACAGCAAAGAACACTAACACCCTAACAACAAACAACCCTATCCCCCTAACAACAAACACTAACTCCCAAACAACAAACAACCCTAAACCCCTAACATCAAAGAACACTAACACCCTAACAACAAACAACCCTAACCCCCTAACAACAAACAACCCTAAACCCCTAACATCAAACACTAACCCCCTAACAACACAAAACACTAACACCCTAACAACAAACAACACTAACACCCTAACAACAAAAACCACTAAACCGCAACAAGAAACAACCCTAAACCCCTAACAACAAACACTAACCCCCTAACAACAAACAACACTAAACCCCTAACAAGAAACTACCCTAACCCCGTAACAACAAACAACACTAACCCCGTAACAACAAACAACCCTAACCCCCAAACAACAAACAACCCTAACGCCCTAACAACAAACAATCCTAACCCCCGAACAACCAACAACACTAACCCCCTAACCACAGTAAACATTAACACCCGAACAACAAAAACCACTAAAACCCAACAAGAAACAACCCTAAACCCCTAACAAGAATCAACACTAACCCCCTAAGAACAAACAACCCTAACCAAACAACAAACAACCTTAAACCCTAAAAACAAACAACCCTAACACCCTAACAACAAACAGCCCTAACCAAACAACAAACAACCCTAACCGACTAACAACAAACAACACTAACCCCCTAACAAGACACAACACTAACCCCCTAAGAAGAAACAACACTAACCCCCTAACAACAAACAACACTAACCCCCTAACAACAAACAACACTAACACACTAACAACAACCAACCCTAACCCCCTAAGAACAAACGACACTAACCCCCTAAGAACAAACAAAACTAACCCCCAACAACGAACACTACTAATCCCCTAACAACACAAAACCTAACCCCTTATCAACAAACAACCCTAACCCACTAACAAAAAACAACCCTAACACCCTGACAACAAACAACCCTAAACCCCTAACAACAAACAACACTAACCCTCTAACAACAAACAACCCTAAACCCCTAACATCAAAGAACACTAACACCCTAACAACAAACAACCCTCACCCCCTAAAAACAAACACTAACCTCCAAACAACAAACAACCCTAACTCCTAAAAACCAAAAACATTAACCCACTAACAACAAACAGCCCTAATCCACTAACAATGAACAACCCTAACACCCTAACAACAGACAACACTAACCCCCTAACAACAAACAACCCTAAACCCCTAACATCAAACAACACTAACCCCCTAACAACACAAAACACTAACACCCTAACAACAAACAACACTAACACCCTAACAACAAAAACCACTAAACTCCAACAAGAAACAACCCTAAACCCCTAACAACAAACACTAACCCCCTAACAACAAAAAACACTAAACCCCTAACAAGAAACTACCCTAACCCCTTAACAAACAACACTGACCACGTAACAACAAACAACCCTAACCCCCAAACAACAAACAACCCTAACCCCCAAACAACAAACAACCCTAACCCCCTAACAACAAACAATCCTAACCCCCGAACAACCAACAAAACTAACCCCCTAACCACAATAATCACAAACACCCTAACAACAAAAACCACTAAACCCCAACAAGAAACAACTCTAAACCCCTAACAACAAACAACACTAACCCCCTAACAACAAACAACCGTAACCAAACAACAAACAACCCTAACCCACTATCAACAAACAACACTAACCCTCTAACAAGAAACTACTTTAACCCCGTAACAACAAACAACCCTAAACCCTAAAAACAAACAACCCTAACCAAACAACAAACAACCCTAACCGACTAACAACAAACAACACTAACCCCCTAACAAGAAAAAACACTAACCCCCTAAGAAGAAACATTAACCCCCTAACAACAAACAACACTAACCCCCTAACAACAAACAACACTAACACCCTAACAACAACCAACCCTAACCCCCTAAGAACAAACAACACTAACCCCCTCAGAACAAACAACAATAACCCCCAACAACGAACAATACTAACCCCCTAACAACACAAAACCTACCCCTTATCAACAAACAACCCTAACCCACTAAAAAAAAACATCCCTAACACCCTAACAACAAACAACCCTAACCCCCTAACAACAACCAACCCTAACCCCCTAAGAACAAACAACACTAACCCCCTAAGAACAAACAACAATAACCCCCAACAACGAACAATACTAACCCCCTAACAACACAAAACCTAACCCCTTATCAACAAACAACCCTAACCCACTAACAAAAAACATCCCTAACACCCTGACAACAAACAACCCTAAACCACTAACAACAAACAACACCAACCCTCTAACAACAAACAACCCTAAACCCCTAACATCAAACAACACTAACCCCCTAACAACACAAAACACTAACACCCTAACAACAAACAACACTAACACCCTAACAACAAAAACCACTAAACCCCAACAAGAAACAACCCTAAACCCCTAACAACAAACACTAACCCCCTAACAACAAGCAACACTAAACCCCTAACAACAAACAACACTAACCCCCTAACAACAAACAACCCTAAACCCCTAACATCAAAGAACACTAACACCCTAACAACAAACAACCCTAACCCCCTAACAACAAACACTAACCCCCAAACAACAAACAACCCTAACCCCTAAAAACCAAAAACACTAACCAACTAACAACAAACAACCCTAACCCACCAACAACAAACAACCCTAACCCCCTAACAAGAAACAACACTAACCCCCTAACAACAAACAACCCTAAACCCCTAACATCAAACAACACAAACCCCTAACAACACAAAACACTGAGACCCTAACAACAAACAACACTAACACCCTAACAACAAAAACCACTTAACCGCAACAAGAAACAACCCTAAACCCCTAACAACAAACACTAACCCCCTAACAACAAACAACACTAAACCCCTAACAAGAAACTACCCTAACCCCGTAACAACAAACAACACTAACCCCGTAACAACAAACAAACCTAACCCCCAAACAACAAACAACGCTAACTCCCTAACAACAATCTTAACCCCGAACAACCAACAACACTAACCCCCTAACCACAATAAACACTAACACCCTAATAACGAAAACCACTAAACCCCAACAAGAAACAACCCTAAACCCCTAACAACAAGCAACACTAACCCCTAACAACAAACAATCCTAACCCCCGAACAACCAACAACACTAACCCCCTAACCACAATAATCACTAACAACCTAACAACAAAAACCACTAAACCCCAACAAGAAACAACCCTAAACCCCTAACAACAAACAACACTAACCCCCTAAAAACAAACAACCCTAACCAAACAGCAAACAACCCCTACCCACTATCAACAAACAACACTAACCCCCTAACAATAAACTACTTTAACCCCATAACAACAAACAACCCTAACCCCTAAAAACAAACAACCCTAACCAAACAACAAACAACCCAAACCGACTAACAACAAACAACACTAACCCCCTAATTAGCAAGAAACAACACTAACCCCCTAAGAAGAAACAACACTAACCCCCTAACAACAAACAACACTAACCCCCTAACAACAAAAACCACTAAACCGCAACAAGAAACAACCCTAAACCCCTAACAACAAACACTAACCCGCTAACAAGAAACAACACTAAACCCCTAACAAGAAACTACCCTAACCCCGTAACAACAAACAACACTAACCCCGTAACAACAAACAAACCTAACCCCCAAACAACAAACAACGCTAACCCCCTAACAACAAACAATCGTAATACCCGAACAACCAACAACACTAAAGCCCTAACCACAATAAACACTAACACCCTAATAACAAAAACCACTAAACCCCAACAAGAAACAACCCTAAACCCCTAACAAACAACACTAACCCCCTAACCACAATCAACCCTAAGCAAACAACAAACAAACCTAACCCACTAACAAAAAACAACACTAACACCCCAGCAACAAACAACCCTAACCCCCTAACAGCAAACAACACTAACACCCTAACAACAAACAACCCTAACACCCTAACAACAAACCACACTAACCCCCTAACAACAAACAACCCTAAACCCCTAACATCAAAGAACACTAACACCCTAACAACAAACAACCCTAACCCCCTAACAACAAACACTAACCACCAAACAACAAACAACCCTAACCCCTAAGAACCAAAAACACTAACCCACTAACAACAAACAACCCTAACCCACTAACAGCAAACAACCCTAACCCCCTAACAACAAACAACCCTAAACCCCTAACATCAAACAACACTAACCCCCTAACAACACAAAACACTAACACCTAACAACAAACAACACTAACACCCTACCAACAAAAACCACTAAACCCCAACAAGAAACAACCCTAAACCCCTAACAACAAACAACCCTAACCGAACAACAAACAACCCTAACCAAACAAAAACAACCCTAACCTATTAAGTAAAAACAACACTAACACCCTAACAACAAACAACCCTAACCCCCTAACAACAAACAACACTAACACCCTAACAACAAACAACCCTAAACCCTAAAAACCAAAAACACTAACCCACTAACAACAAACTACACTAAACCACTAACAACAAACAACCCTAACACCCTAACAACAAACAACACTAACCCAGTAACAACAAACAACCCTAAACCCCTAACATCAAACAACACTAACCCCCTAACAACACAAAACACTAACACCCTAACAACAAACAACACTGAACCCCTAACAAGAAAACACCCTAACCCCGTAAAAACAAACAACACTACCCCGTAACAACAAACAACCCTAACCCCCAAACAACAAACAACCCTAAACCCCAAACAACAAACAACCCTAACCCCTTAACAACAAACAATCCTAACCCCCCGAACAACCAACAACTCTAACCCCCTAACCACAATAACGACTAACACCCTAACAACAAAAACCACTAAACCCCAACAACAAACAACCCTAAACCCCTAACAACAAACAACACTAACCCCCTAACAACAAACAACACTAACCCCCTAACAACGAACAATCCTAACCAAACAACAAAAAACCCTAACCCACTAACAGCAAACAACACTAACACCCTAACAACAAACAACCCTAACCCCCTAACAACAAACAACACTAACACCCTAACAACAAACAACCCTAACCCCCTAACAACAAACAACACTAACCCCCTAACAACAAACAACCCTAAACCCCTAACATCAAAGAACACTAACACCCTAACAACAAACAACCCTAACCCCCTAACAACAAACACTAACCCCCAAACAACAAACAACCCTAACCCCTAAAAACCAAAAACACTAACCCACTAACAACAAACAACCCTAACACCCTAACAACAAACAACACTAACCCCCTAACAACAAAAAACCCTAAACACCTAACATCAAACAACACTAACCCCCTAACATCACAAAACACTAACACCCTAACAACAAACAACACTAACACCCTAACAACAAAAACCACTAAACCCCAATAAGAAACAACTCTAAACCCCTAAGAACAAACAACACTAACCCCCTAACAACAAACAACCCTAACCAAACAACAAAAAACCCTAACCCACTAACAACAAACAACACTAACACCCTAACAGCAAACAACCCTAACCCCCTAACAACAAACAACACTAACACCCTAACAACAAACAACCCTAACCCCCTAACAACAAACAACACTAACCCCCTAACAACAAACAACCCTAAACCCCTAACATCAAAGAACACTAACACCCTAACAACAAACAACCCTAACCCCCTAACAACAAACAACCCTAACCCCTAAAAACCAAAAAAACTAACCCACTAACAACAAACAACCCTAACCCACTAACAACAAACAACCCTAACACCCTAACAACAAACAACACTAACACCCTAACAACAAACAACCCTTACCCCCTAACATGAAACAACACTAACCCCCTAACAACACAAAACACTAACACCCTAACAACAAACAACACTAACACCCTAACAACAGAAACCAATAACCCCAACAAGAAACAACCCTAACCCCCTAACAACAAACACTAACCCCCAAACAACACACAACCCTAACCCCTAAAAACCAAAAACACTAACCCACTAACAACAAACAACCCTAAACCACTAACAACAAACAACCGTAACACCCTAACAACAAACAACACTAACCCCCTAACAACAAACAACCCTAAACCCCTAAGATCAAACAACACTAACCCCCTAACAACACAAAACACTAACACCCTAACAACAAAAACCACTAAACCCCAACAAGAAACAACCCGAAACCCCTAACAACAAACACTAACCCCCTAACAACAAACAACACTAAACCCCTAACAAGAAACTACCTTAACCCCGTAACAACAAACACTAACCCCGTAACAACAAACAGCCCTAACCCCCAAACAACAAACAACACTAACCCCCTAACAACAAACAATCCTAACCCGCGAACAACCAACAACACTAACCCCCTAACCACAATAAAGACTAACACCCTAACAACAAAAACCACTAAACCCCAACAAGAAACAACCCTAAACCCCTAACAACAAACAACACTAAACCCCTAACAACAAACAATCCGAACCAAACAACAAAAAACCCTAACCCACTAACAACAAAGAACACTAACACCCTAACAACAAACAACCCTAACCCCCTAACAACAAACAACACTAACACCCTAACAACAAACAACCCTAACTCCCTAACAACAAACAACACTAACACCCTAACAACAAACAACACTAACACCCTAACAACAAACAACCCTAACCCCCAAACAACAAACAACCCTAACCCCTTAACAACAAACAATCCTAACCCCCCGAACAACCAACAACACTAACCCCCTAACCACAATAAACACTAACACCCTAACAACAAAAACCACTAAACCCCAACAAGAAACAACCCTAAACCCCTCACAACAAACAACACTAACCCCCTAACAAAAAACAACCCTAACCAAACAACAGAAAACCCTAACCCACCAACAACAAACAGCACTAACACCCTAACAAAAAACAACCCTAACTCCCTAACAACAAACAACACTAACACCCTAACAACAAACAACCCTAAACCCTAAAAACCAAAAACATTAACCCACTAACAACAAACTACCCTAAACCACTAACAACAAACAACCCTAACACCCTAACAACAAACAACACTAACCCCCTAACAACAAACAACCCTAAACCCCTAACATCAAACAACACTAACCCCCTAACAACACAAAACACTAACACCCTAAAAACAAACAACACTAACACCCTAACAACATAAACCACTAAACCCCAACAAGAAAAACCCGAAAACCCTAACAACAAACACTAACCCCCTAACAACAAACAACACTAAACCCCTAACAAGAAACTACCCTAACTCCGTAACAACAAACAACACTAACCCTGTAACAACAAACAGCCCTAACCCCCAAACAACAGACAACCCTAACCCCCTTACAACCAACAATCCTAACCCCCGAACAACCAACAACACTAACCCCCTAACCACAATAAAGACTAACACCCTAACAACAAAAACCACTAAACCCCAACAAAAAACAACCCTAAACCCCTAACAACAAACAACACTAACACCCTAACAACAAACAACCCTAAACCCTACAAACCTAAAACACTAACCCACTAACAACAAACTACCCTAAACCACTAACAACAAACAACCCTAACACCCTAACAACAAACAACCCTAACGCCCTAACAACAAACAATCCTAACCCCCGAACAACCAACAACACTAACCCCCTAACCACAATAAAGACTAACACCCTAACAACAAAAACCACTAAACCCCAACAAAAAACAACCCTAAACCCCTAACAACAAACAACACTAACCCCCTAACAACAAACAACCCTAAACCCCTACCATCAAACAACACTAACACCCTAACATCACAAAACACTAACACCATAACAACAAACAACACTAACACCCTAACAACAAAACCACTAAACCCCAACAAGAAACAACCCTAAACCCCTAAGAAAAAACAACACTAACCCCCTAACAACAAACAACCCTAACCAAACAACAAAAAACCCTAACCCACTAACAACAAACAACAGTAACACCCTAACAACAAACAAACCTAACCCCCTAACAACAAACAACACTAACACCCTAACAACAAACAACCCTAACACCCTAACTACAAGCAACACTAACCCCCTAACAACAAACAACCCTTACCCCGTAACATGAAACAACACTAACCCCCTAACAACACAAAACACTAACACCCTAACAACAAACAACACTAACACCCTAACAACAGAAACAACTAAACCCCAACAAGAAACAACCCTAAACCCCTAACAACAAACACTAACCCCCTAACAACAAACAACACTGAACCCCTAACAAGAAACTACCCTAACCCCGTAACAACAAACAACACTAACCCGTAACAACAAACAACCCTAACCCCCAAACAACAAACAACCCTAACCCCTTAACAACAAACAATCCTAACCCCCCGAACAACCAACAACACTAACCCCCTAACCACAATAAACACTAACACCCTAACAACAAAAATCACTAAACCCCAACAAGAAACAACCCTAAACCCCTCACAACAAACAACACTAACCCCCTAACAAAAACAACCCTAACCAAACAACAGAAAACCCTAACCCACCAACAACAAACAGCACTAACACCCTAACAAAAAACAACCCTAACTCCCTAACAACAAACAACACTAACACCCTAACAACAAACAACCCTAAACCCTAAAAACCAAAAACATTAACCCACCAACAACAAACAGCACTAACACCCTAACAAAAAACAACCCTAACTCCCTAACATCACAAAACACTAACACCCTAACAACAAACAACACTAACACCCTAACAACAAAAACCACTAAACCCCAACAAGAAACAACCCTAAACCCCTAACAACAAACAACCCTAACACCCTAACAACAAACAACCCTAACCAAACAACAAAAAACCCTAACTGACTAAAAACAAACAACACTAACCCCCTAACAAGAAACAACAGTAACCCCCTAACAAGAAACAACACTGACCCCCTAACAACAAACAACACTAACCCTCTAACAACAAACAACACTAACACCCTAACAACAACCAACCCTAACCCCCTAAGAACAAACAACACTAAGCAATAAAAACAAACAACACTAACCCCCAACAATGAACAATACCAACCTCTAACAACACAAAACCTAACCCCTTATCAACAAACAACCCTAACCCACTAACAAAAAAACCCTAACACCCTAAAAGCAAACAACCCTAAAACCCTAACAACAAACAACACTAACCCCCAAACAACAAACAACCCTAACCCCTAAAAACGAAAAACATTACCCCACTAACAACAAAAATCCCTAACCCCCTAACAACAGACAACCCTAAACCCCTAACATCAAACACTAACCCCCTAACAACAAACAACACTAAAACCCTAACAACAAACAACACTAACACCCTAACAACAAAAACCACTAAACCCCAATAAGAAACAACCCTAAACCCCTAAGAACAAACACTAACCCCCTAAAAACAAACAACACTAAACCCCAAACAAGAAACTAACCTAACCCCGTAACAACAAACAACACTAACCTCCTAACAACAAACAACCTTAACCCCCTAACAACAAACACCCCTAAACCCCTAACAACAAACAATCCTAAACCCCTAACAACCTACAACACTAACCCCCTAACCACAAACAACACTAACCCCGTAAGAACAAACAACACTAACCCCCTAACAACAGTCCTAACCACCTAACAACAAACAACACTAACCCCCTAAAAAGAAACCACAATAAACCCCTAAAAACAAACAACACTCATACCCTAAGAACAAACAACACTAACCCTCTAACAACAAACAACACTAACCCCTAAGAACAAAAACACTAACCCCCTAACAACAAACAACACTAACCCCCTAAAAACAAACAACCCTAAAACCCTAAAAACGAACAACACTAAACCCCTTAAAACAAACAACACTAAGCCCCTAACAACAAACAGCACTAACCCACTAACAAAAAAAAACACTAACCCGCTAACAACATCCAACAGTAACGTCCTAACCACAAACAACACTAACCCCCTAAAAACGAACAATCCTAACCCCCAAACAACAAACAACACTCACCCCTAAAAAACAAACAACCCTAAAACCCTAAAAGCAAACAACACTGAACCCCTAAAAACAAACAACACTAAGCCCCTAACAACAAACAACACTAACACCCGAACAACAAACACCACTAAACCCCAACAAGAAACAACCCTAAGCCCCTAACAACAAACAACACTAACCCCCTAACAAGAAACAACCCTAAACCCCTAACAACAAACAACACTAACCCCCTAACAACAAACAACACTAACACCCTAACAGCACCCAACCCTAACCCCTAAGAACAAACAACACTAACGCCCTAAGAACAAACAACACTAACCCCCAGCAACGAACAATACTAACCCCCTAACAACACAAAACCTAACACCTTATCAACAAACAACCCTAACCCACTAACAACAAACAACCCTAACACCGTAACAACAAACAACACTAACCCCCTAACAACAAACAACCCCTAACCCCTAACATCAAAGAACACTAACACCCTAACAACAAACAACCCTAGCCCCCTAACAACAAACACTAACCACCAAACAACAAACAACCCGAACCCCTAAAAACCAAAAACACTAACCCACTAACAAAAAACAACCCTAACCCACTAACAACAAACAACCCTAACCCCCTAACAACAAACTACCCTAAACTCCTAACATCAAACAACACTAACCCCCTGACAGCACAAAACACTAACACCCTAACAACAAACAACTCTAACACCCTAACAACAAAAACCACTAAACCCCAACAAGAAACAACCCTAAACCCCTAACAACAAACACTAACCCCCTAACAACAAACAACACTAACCTCCTAACAACAAACAACCTTAACCAAACAAGAAACACCCCTAAACCCCTAACAACAAACAATCCTAACCCCCTAACAACCTACAACACTAACCCCCTAACCACAGTATACACTAACACCCTAACAACAAAAACCACTAAACCCCTACAAGAAACAACCCTAAACCCCTAACAACAAACAACACTAACCCCCTAACAAGAAACAACACTAACCCCCTAAGAAAAAACAACACTAACCCCCTAACAATAAACTACTCTAACCCCGTAACAACAAACAACCCTAACCCCTAAAAACAAACAACCCTAACCCCCTAACAACAAACAGTAACCCCCTATCAACAAACAAACCTAACCCCATAACAACCAACAACACTAACCCCCATCCACAAACAACACTAACGCCCTAATAACAAACAACACTAACCCTCTAACAACAAAGAATCCTAACCCCCTAACAACAAACAACACTAACCCCCTAACAACAAACATCCCTAACCCACTAACAACAAACAAAATTAACTCCCTAACAACACTAACCCCCGACCAGAAACAACACTAACCCCCTAACAAAAATCAACCCTAACCCCTAAAAACCAAAAACACTAACCCACTAACAACAAACAACCCTAACCCACTAACAACAAACAACCCTAACACCCTAACAACAAACAACACTAACCCCCTAACAACAAAGAACCCTAAACCCCTAACATCAAACAACACTAACCCCCTAACAACAAACAACACTAAAACCCTAACAACAAACAGCACTAACACCCTAACAACAAAAGCCACTAAACCCCAACAAGAAACAACCCTAAACCCCTAACAACAAACACTAACCCCCTAAAAACAAACAACACTAAACCCCTAACAAGAAACTAACCTAACCCCGTAACAACAAACAACACTAACCTCCTAACAACAAACAACCTTAACCCCCTAACAACAAACACCCCTAAACCCCTAACAACAAACAATCCTAACCCCCTAACAACCAACAACACTAACCCCCTAACCAGAAACAACACTAACACCCTAACCACAAACAACACTAACCCCGTAAGAACAAACAACACTAACCCCCTAACAACAAACAACACTTACCGCCTAACAACAACAACACTAACCCCCAAAAACAAACAACACTAACACCCTAACAACAAACACTACTAAACCGCAACTAGAAAGAACCCTAACCCCCTAACAACAAACAACAATAACCCTCTAACAACAAACAACACTAACCCCCAACAACGAACAAGACTAACCCATTAACAACACAAAACCTAACCCCTTATCAGCAAACAACCCTAACCCACTAACAAAAAACAACCCTAAGCCCCTAACAAGCACAACTCTAAACCCCGAAAAATACAATCGTAACCCCGTAACAAACACAACCCTAACCCCCTAACAAAGCCTAACAATAACTTTAAACCTGACCATAAGCATAACCCCAAACCCTAGCACTAACTCTAACTCTAAACTTAACACTAACCTAGCCCTGCCCTTTACCGTAAACCTAGCCTTAACCCTAACCTTACCCCTACCCGAACCCTAACTCTATACCTAACCCGAACACTAACCTTGACCCTACTCTAACTTTAACTCTAACGTGACTATTAACTGAAACATCACCCTAACCCTAAGCCTAAATCTAACTCAAGCCCTAACCATAACAATTACACTAAACCCTCGCCTTAACTGTAAACCTAACCCTAACCCTCACCCTAATCCTTAACCGTATCCCCAACCCTAAACCTAACGCTATCCCCAAACTTATCCCTAACTCTAACCCTAATACGAACAGTAACCCAAATCTAACCCTAACCCTAATATTAAACCTAAACTTAAATCTACCCTAACCATAAACCTAACCCTAACACCCTAAACCTAACGTCTAACACCATCTATAATCCTAACCCTTATCATAACCCTCACCCTTAACCTAAACTTCACACTAACCCTAAACCTAACCTAACGCTGACCCTAGACATAACGCCTAACCCTAACCGAACCCTAAACCTATCCTTAACACTAACCTGAACACAAACCCAAACCCTAGCCCTCACCATAAAAATAACCCTCACCCTATCCTGAACTTCATCCAAACACTAACCATAACCTTAACCCTAAACCTAGACCTAACCCAAACCCTAACCTTAAACCTAACTCTAAGAATAACGCTAGTCCATCTGTAACTCTAAACCGAACACTTACAATAGCCCTGAACCTAACCCTAAAATAATCCTAATCCTAACCCTAGACCTAATCCTAACCCTACCCCTAACCTTGACCCTAAATAGAACACTAAGTCTAACCCTCAACATGGACCTAAACCTAATTCTTACCCTACACCTAACCCTAATCCTAAACCAAACCCTAACTCTGACTATAACCCTAATCATAACAATTACTCTAAACCCTCACCATAACTGTAAAACTAACCGTAACCCTCACCCTAAATCCTAACCGTATCCCACAACCCTAACCCTAATGCTATCCCTAACCCTAACCCTAACATTAACCTGAAACCCCTGAGCCCTAATGATAAACCTAACCCTAACACAAACCCTAAACCTAACACCAAAGCCTAGCAAAAACCTTAACCCTAACTCTCACACTAACTCTAACACTAACCCGAAACCGAATCATGAACCTAACCCTAAGCCTAAACCAAACCTAACCATGACCAGAACCGCAAGGCCTAACCGGAACCCTCACCCAAACCCTAACCCTAAACTACACCTCTAACCCCTAACGCCTTATCATAACGATAATCCTAACCCTAACCAACCCTAACCCTAAAACTAACCCTCACCCCAACCACAAAGCCTAACACAACTGTGACCCTAACCCTAAACGTAACACTAAACTTAACCCTAACCTTAAATCTAACCCTAACCCTAAAACTGAACACAACCCCTGAACGTAACCCTAACCCTGAACATAACTTTAACACTAACCTCAAAACAAGCCCAAACCTTAGCCATAACCCTAACCCTCACCCTATCTTAAACTTCACCCTATCCCTAACCTAAAACTCACCCTGACTTTAACCCTAACCCTACCCCTAAACCTAACCCTCACCTTAACCTTGGCCCACCTGTAACCCGAAACCTAACCCTTACAATAACTCTGACCCTAATCCTCGCCCTAAACCTAATTCTAATTCTAACCCTGACCCTAACCCTAACCTAACCTTAACCCTATCTTTAAGCCTACCATAAACTTAAACCTAACCCTAACCCTTAACCTTAACTCTAACCCTAACCCTAGCCCTAACCCTAACCTTAACGGTGACACTTACCCAAAACCCTCACCTTAACTGTAAATGTAACTCTAACTCTTACCCTAACCCTAAACTTAACCCTAATTATAACCTTAACCTAAACCTAACTGAAACAGTAACCCTTAACCCTAACTCTAATCCTTAGCCTAAAACTAACCTTAACCCTAAACCTAACCCTAACCACTGACCCTAACTCTAACCCTAAACCTGAGCCGAACCCTCACCCTTAACCAGAATTTCACCCTAAAGCATAACGCTAAGCGTACCCTAACTTCATTCAAACCCGAACCCTAAGCAAAACTAACACTAGCACTACACGTAACCCGAACCTGAAACCTAACCCTAACCCTGACTCTGACCTGAACCCAAACCCCTAACCCCAACCCTCTCGCTTAACATAAACTTCTCTGTAACCCTAACCCTAAAACGAAACGTCACACTAAATCTCCCCTAACCCTGACCGTACCATAAATGTAACCCTAACTCTAAACTCAAAACTAACCCTGACATTAACTCTAACTCTAACCCTAATCCTAACCCTAAAACTTACCCTACACACTCAGCTTAAATGGAAACCTAGCACTAACCCTCATCTTACCATCTAAACCTAACCTCAACCCTTAACCTAACCCTATCTATAACCTTCACCTAGCCCTAAACCTAAACATGACTTAACCCTAACACTAACCCTAACCCTAAATCTAAACCTAACCTTAACCCTAAACTTAATCGTAACCTAAGCTCTAACCCTAACCCCTAACGCTAACCCTAAGCTCAACCCTCACCCTTCAATTAAACTTTACCCCAGCTGTAGCCCTAACCCTAAGCCGAACCCTAAACCTGACCCTAACATTAACCCAAACACCTAACCCTAACCCTAAGCCTAATCCTAAACCTAACACTAACCTTAACCCAAATGCCTAACCCTAACCCTAACCCTCATCCTTAACCTAAACTTCACCCTAAACCTAAGGCTAACCCTAACCCTGAAAGTAAAGCTAACCCTTAACTATCCCCTAACTCTAGCCCTGACCCTAAACCTAATGCTAACCCTAGCCCTAACAGTAACACCCTAAAACATCAGCTTAATGTAAACTTAACACTAACCCTCCCATGAACCCCTAACCCTAACCCTACCCCGCATCCTACACCTAACCCAGACCTAAACCTAACCCTTTCTCTAACCCTAAATTAACCCTAACCTTAACTCTACCCTAACCCTAACAATAACTCTAAACCTGACCATAACCATAATCCTAAACCCTAGCACTAACTCTAACTCTAAATCTAACCCTAAGCTAGCCCTACCCTTTACCGTAAACCTAGCCTTAACCCTAACCTTACCCCTACCCATACCCTAACGCTATACCTAACCCGAACACTAACCTTAACCCGACTCTAACCTTAAGCCTAACCCTGACTATTAACTGAAACTTCACCCTAACCCTAAGCCTAACTCTAACTCTAACCCTAACCATAACAATTACCCTAAACCCTCGCCTTAACTGTAAACCTAACCCTAACCCTCACCCTAATCCTTAACCGTATCCCCAACCCTAAACCTAACGCTATCCCCAAACTTATCCCTAACCCTAACCCTAATACGAACAGTAACCCAAATCTAACCCTAACCCTAATATTAAACCTAAACTTAAATCTACCCTAACCATAAACCTAACCCTAACACCCTAAACCTAACGTCTAACACCGTCTATAATCCTAACCCTTACCATAACCCTCACCCTTAACCTAAACTTCACACTAACCCTAAACCTAACCTAACGCTGACCCTAGACATAACGCCTAACCCTAACCGAACCCTAAACCTATCCTTAACACTAACCTGAACACAAACCCAAACCCGAGCCCTCACCATAAAAATAACCCTCACCCTATCCTGAACTTCATCCAAACACTAACCATAACCTTAACCCTAAACCTAGACCTAACCCAAACCCTAACCTTAAACCTAACTCTAAGAATAACGCTAGTCCATCTGTAACCCTAAACCGAACACTTACAATAGCCCTGAACCTAACCCTAAAATAATCCTAATCCTAACCCTAGACCTAATCCTAACCCTACCCCTAACCTTGACCCTAAATAGAACACTAAGTCTAACCCTCAACATGGACCTAAACCTAATTCTTACCCTACACCTAACCCTAATCCTAAACCAAACCCTAACTCTGACTATAACCCTAATCATAACAACTACCCTAAACCCTCACCTTAACTGTAAAACTAACCGTAACCCGCACCCTAAATCCTAACCGTATCCCACAACCCTAACCCTAATGCTGTCCCTAACCCTAACCCTAACATTAACCTGAAACCCCTGAGCCCTAATGATAAACCTAACCCTAACACAAACCCTAACCCTAACACCAAAGCCTAGCAAAAACCTTAACACTAACTCTCACCCTAACTCTAACACTAACCCGAAACCGAATCATGAACCTAACCCTAAGCCTAAACCAAGCCTAACCATGACCAGAACCGCAAGGCCTAACCGGAACCCTCACCCAAACCCTAACCCTAAACTACACCTCTAACCCCTAACGCCTTATCATAACGATAATCCTAACCCTAACCAACCCTAACCCTAAAACTAACCCTCACCCCAACCACAAAGCCTAACACAACCGTGACCCTAACCCTAAACGTAACACTAAACTTAGCCGTAACCTTAAATCTAACCCTAACCCTAAAACTGAACACAACCCCTGAACGTAACCCTAACCCTGAACATAACCTTAACACTAACCTGAAAACAAGCCCAAACCTTAGCCATAACCCTAACCCTCACCCTATCTTAAACTTCACCCTATCCCTAACCTAAAACTCACCCTGACTTTAACCCTAACCCTACCCCTAAACCTAACCCTCACCTTAACCTTGGCCCACCTGTAACCCGAAACCTAACCCTTACAATAACTCTGACCCTAATCCTCGCCCTAAACCTAATTCTAATTCTAACCCTGACCCTAACCCTAACCTAACCTTAACCCTATCTTTAAGCCTACCATAAACTTAAACCTAACCCTAACCCTTAACCTTAACTCTAACCCTAACCCTAGCCCTAACCCTAACCTTAACGGTGACACTTACCCAAAACCCTCACCTTAACTGTAAATGTAACTCTAACTCTTACCCTAACCCTAAACTTAACCCTAATTATAACCTTAACCTAAACCTAACTGAAACAGTAACCCTTAACCCTAACTCTAATCCTTAGCCTAAAACTAACCTTAACCCTAAACCTAACCCTAACCACTGACCCTAACTCTAACCCTAAACCTGAGCCGAACCCTCACCCTTAACCAGAATTTCACCCTAAAGCATAACGCTAAGCGTACCCTAACTTCATTCAAACCCGAACCCTAAGCAAAACTAACACTAACACTACACGTAACCCGAACCTGAAACCTAACCCTAACCCTGACTCTGACCTGAACCCAAACCCCTAACCCCAACCCTCTCGCTTAACATAAACTTCTCTGTAACCCTAACACTAAAACTAAACGTCACACTAAATCTCCCCTAACCCTGACCGTACCATAAACGTAACCCTAACTCTAAACTCAAAACTAACCCTGACATTAACTCTAACTCTAACCCTAATCCTAACCCTAAAACCTCCTAACAACAAACAACCTTAACCCCCAAACAACAAACACACCTAAACCCCTAACAACAAACAATCCTAACCCCCTTACAACCTACAACACTAACCCACTAAACACAAACAACACTAACCCCGTAAGAACAAACAACACTAACCCCCTAAAAACAGTCCTAACCACCTAACAACAAACAACACTAACCCCCTAAAAAGAAACACCAATAAACCCCGAAAAACAAACAACACTCATCCCCTAAGAACAAACAACACTAACCCTCTAAAAACAAACAGCACTAACCTCTAAGAACAAAAACACTAACCCCCTAACAACAAACAACACTAACCCCCTAAAAACAAACAACCCTAAAACCCTAAAAACAAACAACACGGAACCCCTTAAAACAAACAACACTAAGCCCGTAACAACAAACAGCACTAACACTCTAACAAGAAAAAACACTGGCACGGTAACAACAACCAACACTAACCCCCTAACAACAAACTATCCTAACCCCCTAAAAACAAACAACACTAATCCCCTAAAGACAAACAACCCTAAAACCCTAAAAACAAACAACAATGAACCCCTAAAAACAAACAACACTAAGCCAATAACAACAAACAGCACTAACCCACTAACAACATCCAACAGTAACGCCCTAACCACAAACAACACTAACCCCCTAAAAACAAACAATCCTAACCCCCTAACAACAAACAACAATCACCACTAAAAAAAAAACCCCTAAAACCCTAAAAGCAAACAACACTGAACCCCTAAAAACAAACAACACCAAGCCCCTAACAACAAACAACACTAACACCCGAACAACAAACACCACTAAACCCCAACCAGAAACAACCCTAAGCCCCTAACAGCAAACAACACTAACCCCCTAACAAGAAACAACCCTAAACCCCTAACAACAACCAACACTAACCCCCTAACAACAAACAACACTAACACCCTAAGAACAACCAACCCTAACCCCTAAGAACAAACAACACTAACGCCCTAAGAACCAACAACACTATCCCCCAGCAACGAACAGTAATAACCCCCTAACAACACAAAACCTAACCCCTTATCAACAAGCAACCTTAACCCACTAACAACAAACAACCCTAACACCCTAACAACAAACAACACTAACCCCCTAACAACAAACAAACCTAAATCCCTAACAATCAAAGAACACTAACACCCTAACAACAAACAACCCTAGCCCCCTAACAACAAACACTAACCCCCAAACAACAAACAACACTAACCCCTAAAAACCAAAAACACTAACCCACTAACAACAAACAACAGTAACTCACTAACAGCAAACAACCCTAACCCCCTAACAACAAACAACCCTAAACCCCTAACATCAAACAACACTAACCCCCTAACAACACAAAACACTAACACCCTAACAACAAACAACACTAACACCCTAACAACAAAAACCACTAAACCCCAACAAGAAACAACCCTAAACCCCTAACAACAAACACTAACCCCCTAACAACAAACAACACTAAACCCCTAACAAGAAACTACCCTAACCCCGTAACAACAAACACCACTAACCCGGTAACAACAAACAAACCTAACCCCCAAACAACAAACAACCCTAACCCCCTAACAACAAACAATCCTAACCCCCGAACAACCAACAACACTAACCCCCTAACCACAATAAACACTAACACCCGAACAACAAAAACCAATTAACCCCAACAAGAAACAACCCTAAACCCCTAACAACAAACAACACTCACCCCCTAACAACAAACAACCCTAACCAAACAACAAACAAACCTAACCCACTAACAACAAACAACACTAACACCGTAACAACAAACAACCCTAACCCCCTAACAACAAACAACACTAACACCCTAACAACAAACAACCCTAACCCCCTAACAACAAACAACACTAACCCCCTAACAACAAACAACCCTAAACCCCTAACATCAAAGAACACTAACACCCTAACAACAAACAACCCTAACCCCCTAACAACAAACACTAACCCCCAAACAACAAAAAACACTAACCCCTAAAAACCAAAAACACTAACCCACTAACAACAAACAACCCTAACCCACTAACAACAAACAACCCTAACACCGTAACAAGAAACAACACTAACCCCGTAAAAACAAACAGCCCTAACCCCCAAACAACAAAGAACCCTAAGCCCCTAACAACAAACAATGCTAACCCCCGAACAAAAAAAAACACTAACCCCCTATCCACAATAAAGACTAACACCCTAACAACAAAAACCACTAAACCCCAACAAGAAACAACCCTAAACCCCTAACAACAAACAACACTAACACCCTAACAACAAACAACAAACAATCCTAACCAAACAACAAAAAACACTAACCCCCAAACAACAAACAACCCTAACCCCTAAAAACCAAAAACACTAACCCACTAACGACAAACAACCCTAACCCACTAACAACAAACAACCCTAAAACCCTAACAACAAACAACACTAACCCCCTAACAACAAACAACCCTAAACCCCTAACATCAAACAACACTAACACCCTAACATCACAAAACACTAACACCCTAACAACAAAAACCACTAAACCGCAACAAGAAACAACCCTAAACCCCTAACAACAAACACTAACCCCCTAACAAGAAACAACACTAAACCCCTAACCAGAAACTACCCTAACCCCGTAACAACAAACAACACTAACCCCGTAACAACAAACAAACCTAACCCCCAAACAACAAACAACGCTAACCCCCTAACAACAAACAATCGTAATACCCGAACAACCAACAACACTAAACCCCTAACCACAATAAACACTAACACCCTAATAACAAAAACCACTAAACCCCAACAAGAAACAACCCTAAACCCCTAACAAACAACACTAACCCCCTAACCACAAACAACCCTAAGCAAACAACAAACAACCATAACCCACTAACAGCAAAGAACACTAACACCCTAACAACAAACAACCCTATCCCCCTAACAACAAACAACACTAACCCCCTAACAACAAACAACCCTAAACCCCTAACATCAAAGAACACTAACACCCTAAGAACAAACAACCCTAACCCCCTAACAACAAACACTAACCCCCAAACAACAAACAACCCTAACCCCTAAAAACCAAAAACACTAACCAGCAAACAACAAACAACCCTAACCCACCAACAACAAAGAACCCTAACCTCCTAACAAGAAACAACACTAACCCCCTAACAACAAACAACCCTGAACCCCTAACATCAAACAACACTAACCCCCTAACAACACAAAACACTAAGACCCTAACAACAAACAACACTAACACCCTAACAACAAAAACCACTAAACCCCAACAAGAAACAACCCTAAACCCCTAACAACAAACACTAACTCCCTAACAACAAACAACACTAAACCCCTAACAAGAAACTACCCCAACCCCATACCAACAAACAACACTAACCCCGTAACAACAAACAAACCTAACCCCGAAAAAACAAACAACGCTAACTCCCTAACAACAAACAATCTTAACCCCGAACAACCAAAAACACTAACCCCCTAACCACAATAAACACTAACACCCTAAAAACGAAAACCACTAAACCCCAACAAGAAACAACCCTAAACCCCTAACAACAAACAACACTAACCCCCTAACCACAAACAACCCTAAGGAAAGAACAAACAACCATAACCCACTAACAACAAACAACACTAACACCCTAACAACAAACAACCCTATCCCCCTAACAACAAACAACACTAACCCCCTAACAACAAACAACCCTAAACCCCTAACATCAAAGAACACTAACACCCTAACAACAAACAATCCTAACCCCCTAACAACAAACACTAACCCTCAAACAACAAACAACCCTAACCCCTAAAAACCAAAAACACTAACCAACTAACAACCAACAAGCCTAACCCACTAACAACAAACAACCCTAACACCCTAACAAGAAACAACACTAACCCCCTAACAACAAACAACCCTAAACCCCTAACATCAATCAACACTAACCCCCTAACAACACAAAACACTAACACCTTAACAACAAACAACACTAACACCCTAACAACAAAAACCACTAAACCCCAACAAGAAACAACCCTAAACCCCTAACAACAAACACTAACCCCCTAACAACAAAAAACCCTAACCAAACAACAAAAAAACCTAACCCACTAACAACAAACAACACTAACACCCTAACAACAAACAACCCTAACTCTCTAACAACAAACAACACTAACACCCTAACAACAAACAACGCTAACCCCCTAAAAACAAACAACACTAACCCCCTAACAACAAACAACCCTAAACCCCTAACATCAAACAACACTAACCCCGTAACAACACAAAACACTAACACCCTAACAAACAACTCTAACACCCTAACAACAAAAACCAATAAACCCCAACAAGAAACAACCCTAAACCCCTAACAACAAACACTAACCCCCTAACAACAAACAACACTAAACCCCTAACAAGAAACTACCCTAACCCCGTAACAACAAACACCACTAACCCGGTAACAACAAACAAACCTAACCCCCAAACAACAAACAACCCTAACCCCCTAACAACAAACAATCCTAACCCCCGAACAACCAACAACACTAACCCCCTAACCACAATAAACACTAACACCCGAACAACAAAAACCAATTAACCCCAACAAGAAACAACCCTAAACCCCTAACAACAAACAACACTCACCCCCTAACAACAAACAACCCTAACCAAACAACAAACAAACCTAACCCACTAACAACAAACAACACTAACACCGTAACAGCAAACAACCCTAACCCCCTAACAACAAACAACACTAACACCCTAACAACAAACAACCCTAACCCCCTAACAACAAACAACACTAACCCCCTAACAACAAACAACCCTAAACCCCTAACATCAAAGAACACTAACACCCTAACAACAAACAACCCTAACCCCCTAACAACAAACACTAACCCCCAAACAACAAAAAACACTAACCCCTAAAAACCAAAAACACTAACCCACTAACAACAAACAACCCTAACCCACTAACAACAAACAACCCTAACACCGTAACAAGAAACAACACTAACCCCGTAAAAACAAACAGCCCTAACCCCCAAACAACAAAGAACCCTAAGCCCCTAACAACAAACAATGCTAACCCCCGAACAAAAAAAAACACTAACCCCCTATCCACAATAAAGACTAACACCCTAACAACAAAAACCACTAAACCCCAACAAGAAACAACCCTAAACCCCTAACAACAAACAACACTAACACCCTAACAACAAACAACAAACAATCCTAACCAAACAACAAAAAACACTAACCCCCAAACAACAAACAACCCTAACCCCTAAAAACCAAAAACACTAACCCACTAACGACAAACAACCCTAACCCACTAACAACAAACAACCCTAAAACCCTAACAACAAACAACACTAACCCCCTAACAACAAACAACCCTAAACCCCTAACATCAAACAACACTAACACCCTAACATCACAAAACACTAACACCCTAACAACAAACAACACTAACACCCTAACAACAAAACCACTAAACCCCAACAAGAAACAACCCTAAACCCCTAAGAACAACCAACACTAACCCCCTAACAACAAACAACCCTAACCAAACAACAAAAAACCCTAACCCACTAACAACAAACAACACTAACACCCTAACAACAAACAACCCTAACTCCCTAACAACAAACAACACTAACACCCTAACAACAAACAAACCTAACCCCCTAACAACAAACAACTCTAACCCCCTAACAACAAACAACCCTAAACCCCTAACATCAAAGAACACTAACACCCTAACAACAAACAACCCTAACGCCCTAACAACAAACACTAACCCCCAAACAACAAACAACCCTAACCCCTAAAAACCAAAAAAACTAACCCACTAACAACAAACAACCCTAACCCACTAACAACAAACAACCCTAACACCCTAACATTAAACAACACTAACCCCCTAACAACACAAAATACTAACACCCTAACAACAAACAACACTAACCCCCTAACAAAAAACAACCCTAACCAAACAACAAAAAATCCTAACCCACTAACCACAAACAACACTAACACCCTAACAACAAACACTAACCCCGAAACAACAAACAACCCTAACCCCTAAAAACCAAACACTAACCCACTAACAACAAACTACCCTAAACCACTAACAACAAACAACCCTAACACCCTAACAACAAACAACACTAACCCCCTAACAACAAACAACCCTAAACCCCTAACATCAAACAACACTAACCCCGTAACAACACAAAACACTAACACCCTAACAACAAACAACACTAACACCCTAACAACAAAAACCACTAAACCCCAACAAGAAACAACCCGAAACCCCTAACAACAAACACTAACCCCCTAACAACAAACAACACTAAACCCCTAACAAGAAACTACCCTAACCCCGTAACAAGAAACAACACTACCCCGTAACAACAAACAACCCTAACCCCCTAACAACAAACAATCTAACCCCCGAACAACCAAAAACACTAACCCCCTAACCACAATAAACACTAACACCCGAACAACAAAAACCACTAAACCTCATCAAGAAACAACCCTAAACCCCTAAAAACAAACAACACTAACCCCCTAACAACAAACAACCCTAACCAAACAACAAACAAACCTAACCCACTAACAAAAAACAACACTAACACCCCAGCAACAAACAACTCTAACCCCCTAACAACAAACAACACTAACACCCTAACAACAAACAAACCTAACCCCCTAACAACAAACAACACTAACCCCCTAACAACAAACAACCCTAAACCTCTAACATCAAAGAACACTAACACCCTAACAACAAACAACCCTAACCCCCTAACAAAAAACAACCCGAACCCCTAAAAACCAAAAAAACTAACCCACTAACAACAAACAACCCTAACCCACTAACAACAAACAACCCTAACACCCTAACACCAAACAACACTAACCCCCTAACAACAAAAAACCCTTACCCCCTAACATGAAACAACACTAACCCCCTAACAACACAAAATACTAACACCCTAACAACAAACAACACTAACACCCTAACAACAGAAACCACTAAACCCCAACAAGAAACAACCCTAACCCCCTAACAACAAACACTAACCCCCAAACAACACACAACCCTAACCCCTAAAAACCAAAAACACTAACCCACTAACAACAAACAACCCTAAACCACTAACAACAAACAACCCTAACACCCTAACAACAAACAACACTAACCCCCTAACAACAAACAACCCTAAACCCCTAACATCAAACAACACTAAACCCCTAACAACACAAAACACTAACACCTAACAACAAACAACACTAACACCCTACCAACAAAAACCACTAAACCCCAACAAGAAACAACCCTAAACCCCTAACAACAAACAACCCTAACCGAACAACAAACAACCCTAACCGAACAACAAACAACCCTAACCGAACAACAAACAACCCTAACCAAACAACAAACAACCCTAACCTATTAAGTACAAACAACACTAACACCCTAACAACAAACAACCCTAACCCCCTAACAACAAACAACACTAACACCCTAACAACAAACAACCCTAAACCCTAAAAACCAAAAACACTAACCCACTAACAACAAACTACCCTAAACCACTAACAACAAACAACCCTAACACCCTAACAACAAACAACACTAACCCCCTAACAACAAACAACCCTAAACCCCTAACATCAAACAACACTAACCCCCTAACAACACAAAACACTAACACCCTAACAACAAACAACACTGAACCCCTAACAAGAAAATACCCTAACCCCGTAAAAACAAACAACACTACCCCGTAACAACAAACAACCCTAACCCCCAAACAACAAACAACCGTAAACCCCAAACAACAAACAACCCTAACCCCTTAACAACAAACAATCCTAACCCCCCGAACAACCAACAACTCTAACCCCCTAACCACAATAACGACTAACACCCTAACAACAAAAACCACTAAACCCCAACAACAAACAACCCTAAACCCCTAACAACAAACAACACTAACCCCCTAACAACAAACAACACTAACCCAGTAACAACAAACAATCCTAACCAAACAACAAAAAACCCTAACCCACTAACAGCAAACAACACTAACACCCTAACAACAAACAACCCTAACCCCCTAACAACAAACAACACTAACACCCTAACAACAACCAACCCTAACCCCCTAAGAACAAACGACACTAACCCCCTAAGAACAAACAACAATAACCCCCAACAAAGAACAATACTAACCCCCTAACAACACAAAACCTAACCCCTTATCAACAAACAACCCTAACCCACTAAAAAAAAACATCCCTAACACCCTAACAACAAACAACCCTAACCCCCTAACAACAACCAAACCTAACCCCCTAAGAACAAACAACACTAACCCCCTAAGAACAAACAACAATAACCCCCAACAACGAACAATACTAACCCCCTAACAACACAAAACCTAACCCCTTATCAACAAACAACCCTAACCCCCTAACAAAAAACATCCCTAACACCCTGACAACAAACAACCCTAAACCACTAACAACAAACAACACTAACCCTCTAACAACAAACAACCCTAAACCCCTAACAAGAAACAACCCTAACCAAACAACAAACAACCCTAACCCACCAACAACAAACAACCCTAACCCCCTAACAAGAAACAACACTAACCCCCTAACAACAAACAACCCTAAACCCCTAACATCAAACAACACTAACCCCCTAACAACACAAAACACTGAGACCCTAACAACAAACAACACTAACACCCTAACAACAAAAACCACTAAACCGCAACAAGAAACAACCCTAAACCCCTAACAACAAACACTAACCCCCTAACAACAAACAACACTAAACCCCTAACAAGAAACTACCCTAACCCCGTAACAACAAACAACACTAACCCCGTAACAACAAACAAACCTAACGCCCAAACAACAAACAACGCTAACTCCCTAACAACAAACAATCTTAACCCCGAACAACCAACAACACTAACCCCCTAACCACAATAAACACTAACACCCTAATAACGAAAACCACTAAACCCCAACAAGAAACAACCCTAAACCCCTAACAACAAGCAACACTAACCCCCTAACAACAAACAATCCTAACCCCCGAACAACCAACAACACTAACCCCCTAAACACAATAATCACTAACAACCTAACAACAAAAACCACTAAACCCCAACAAGAAACAACCCTAAACCCCTAACAACAAACAACACTAACCCCCTAAAAACAAACAACCCTAACCAAACAGCAAACAACCCCTACCCACTATCAACAAACAACACTAACCCCCTAACAATAAACTACTTTAACCCCATAACAACAAACAACCCTAACCCCTAAAAACAAACAACCCTAACCAAACAACAAACAACCCAAACCGACTAACAACAAACAACACTAACCCCCTAATTAGCAAGAAACAACACTAACCCCCTAAGAAGAAACAACACTAACCCCCTAACAACAAACAACACTAACCCCCTAACAACAAAAACCACTAAACCGCAACAAGAAACAACCCTAAACCCCTAACAACAAACACTAACCCCCTAACAAGAAACAACACTAAACCCCTAACCAGAAACTACCCTAACCCCGTAACAACAAACAACACTAACCCCGTAACAACAAACAAACCTAACCCCCAAACAACAAACAACGCTAACCCCCTAACAACAAACAATCGTAATACCCGAACAACCAACAACACTAAACCCCTAACCACAATAAACACTAACACCCTAATAACAAAAACCACTAAACCCCAACAAGAAACAACCCTAAACCCCTAACAAACAACACTAACCCCCTAACCACAAACAACCCTAAGCAAACAACAAACAACCATAACCCACTAACAGCAAAGAACACTAACACCCTAACAACAAACAACCCTATCCCCCTAACAACAAACAACACTAACCCCCTAACAACAAACAACCCTAAACCCCTAACATCAAAGAACACTAACACCCTAAGAACAAACAACCCTAACCCCCTAACAACAAACACTAACCCCCAAACAACAAACAACCCTAACCCCTAAAAACCAAAAACACTAACCAGCAAACAACAAACAACCCTAACCCACCAACAACAAAGAACCCTAACCTCCTAACAAGAAACAACACTAACCCCCTAACAACAAACAACCCTGAACCCCTAACATCAAACAACACTAACCCCCTAACAACACAAAACACTAAGACCCTAACAACAAACAACACTAACACCCTAACAACAAAAACCACTAAACCCCAACAAGAAACAACCCTAAACCCCTAACAACAAACACTAACTCCCTAACAACAAACAACACTAAACCCCTAACAAGAAACTACCCCAACCCCATACCAACAAACAACACTAACCCCGTAACAACAAACAAACCTAACCCCGAAAAAACAAACAACGCTAACTCCCTAACAACAAACAATCTTAACCCCGAACAACCAAAAACACTAACCCCCTAACCACAATAAACACTAACACCCTAAAAACGAAAACCACTAAACCCCAACAAGAAACAACCCTAAACCCCTAACAACAAACAACACTAACCCCCTAACCACAAACAACCCTAAGGAAAGAACAAACAACCATAACCCACTAACAACAAACAACACTAAAACCCTAACAACAAACAACCCTATCCCCCTAACAACAAACAACACTAACCCCCTAACAACAAACAACCCTAAACCCCTAACATCAAAGAACACTAACACCCTAACAACAAACAATCCTAACCCCCTAACAACAAACACTAACCCTCAAACAACAAACAACCCTAACCCCTAAAAACCAAAAACACTAACCAACTAACAACCAACAAGCCTAACCCACTAACAACAAACAACCCTAACACCCTAACAAGAAACAACACTAACCCCCTAACAACAAACAACCCTAAACCCCTAACATCAATCAACACTAACCCCCTAACAACACAAAACACTAACACCTTAACAACAAACAACACTAACACCCTAACAACAAAAACCACTAAACCCCAACAAGAAACAACCCTAAACCCCTAACAACAAACACTAACCCCCTAACAACAAAAAACCCTAACCAAACAACAAAAAAACCTAACCCACTAACAACAAACAACACTAACACCCTAACAACAAACAACCCTAACTCTCTAACAACAAACAACACTAACACCCTAACAACAAACAACGCTAACCCCCTAAAAACAAACAACACTAACCCCCTAACAACAAACAACCCTAAACCCCTAACATCAAACAACACTAACCCCGTAACAACACAAAACACTAACACCCTAACAAACAACTCTAACACCCTAACAACAAAAACCAATAAACCCCAACAAGAAACAACCCTAAACCCCTAACAACAAACACTAACCCCCTAACAACAAACAACACTAAACCCCTAACAAGAAACTACCCTAACCCCGTAACAACAAACACCACTAACCCGGTAACAACAAACAAACCTAACCCCCAAACAACAAACAACCCTAACCCCCTAACAACAAACAATCCTAACCCCCGAACAACCAACAACACTAACCCCCTAACCACAATAAACACTAACACCCGAACAACAAAAACCAATTAACCCCAACAAGAAACAACCCTAAACCCCTAACAACAAACAACACTCACCCCCTAACAACAAACAACCCTAACCAAACAACAAACAAACCTAACCCACTAACAACAAACAACACTAACACCGTAACAACAAACAACCCTAACCCCCTAACAACAAACAACACTAACACCCTAACAACAAACAACCCTAACCCCCTAACAACAAACAACACTAACCCCCTAACAACAAACAACCCTAAACCCCTAACATCAAAGAACACTAACACCCTAACAACAAACAACCCTAACCCCCTAACAACAAACACTAACCCCCAAACAACAAAAAACACTAACCCCTAAAAACCAAAAACACTAACCCACTAACAACAAACAACCCTAACCCACTAACAACAAACAACCCTAACACCGTAACAAGAAACAACACTAACCCCGTAAAAACAAACAGCCCTAACCCCCAAACAACAAAGAACCCTAAGCCCCTAACAACAAACAATGCTAACCCCCGAACAAAAAAAAACACTAACCCCCTATCCACAATAAAGACTAACACCCTAACAACAAAAACCACTAAACCCCAACAAGAAACAACCCTAAACCCCTAACAACAAACAACACTAACACCCTAACAACAAACAACAAACAATCCTAACCAAACAACAAAAAACACTAACCCCCAAACAACAAACAACCCTAACCCCTAAAAACCAAAAACACTAACCCACTAACGACAAACAACCCTAACCCACTAACAACAAACAACCCTAAAACCCTAACAACAAACAACACTAACCCCCTAACAACAAACAACCCTAAACCCCTAACATCAAACAACACTAACACCCTAACATCACAAAACACTAACACCCTAACAACAAAAACCACTAAACCGCAACAAGAAACAACCCTAAACCCCTAACAACAAACACTAACCCCCTAACAAGAAACAACACTAAACCCCTAACCAGAAACTACCCTAACCCCGTAACAACAAACAACACTAACCCCGTAACAACAAACAAACCTAACCCCCAAACAACAAACAACGCTAACCCCCTAACAACAAACAATCGTAATACCCGAACAACCAACAACACTAAACCCCTAACCACAATAAACACTAACACCCTAATAACAAAAACCACTAAACCCCAACAAGAAACAACCCTAAACCCCTAACAAACAACACTAACCCCCTAACCACAAACAACCCTAAGCAAACAACAAACAACCATAACCCACTAACAGCAAAGAACACTAACACCCTAACAACAAACAACCCTATCCCCCTAACAACAAACAACACTAACCCCCTAACAACAAACAACCCTAAACCCCTAACATCAAAGAACACTAACACCCTAAGAACAAACAACCCTAACCCCCTAACAACAAACACTAACCCCCAAACAACAAACAACCCTAACCCCTAAAAACCAAAAACACTAACCAGCAAACAACAAACAACCCTAACCCACCAACAACAAAGAACCCTAACCTCCTAACAAGAAACAACACTAACCCCCTAACAACAAACAACCCTGAACCCCTAACATCAAACAACACTAACCCCCTAACAACACAAAACACTAAGACCCTAACAACAAACAACACTAACACCCTAACAACAAAAACCACTAAACCCCAACAAGAAACAACCCTAAACCCCTAACAACAAACACTAACTCCCTAACAACAAACAACACTAAACCCCTAACAAGAAACTACCCCAACCCCATACCAACAAACAACACTAACCCCGTAACAACAAACAAACCTAACCCCGAAAAAACAAACAACGCTAACTCCCTAACAACAAACAATCTTAACCCCGAACAACCAAAAACACTAACCCCCTAACCACAATAAACACTAACACCCTAAAAACGAAAACCACTAAACCCCAACAAGAAACAACCCTAAACCCCTAACAACAAACAACACTAACCCCCTAACCACAAACAACCCTAAGGAAAGAACAAACAACCATAACCCACTAACAACAAACAACACTAACACCCTAACAACAAACAACCCTATCCCCCTAACAACAAACAACACTAACCCCCTAACAACAAACAACCCTAAACCCCTAACATCAAAGAACACTAACACCCTAACAACAAACAATCCTAACCCCCTAACAACAAACACTAACCCTCAAACAACAAACAACCCTAACCCCTAAAAACCAAAAACACTAACCAACTAACAACCAACAAGCCTAACCCACTAACAACAAACAACCCTAACACCCTAACAAGAAACAACACTAACCCCCTAACAACAAACAACCCTAAACCCCTAACATCAATCAACACTAACCCCCTAACAACACAAAACACTAACACCTTAACAACAAACAACACTAACACCCTAACAACAAAAACCACTAAACCCCAACAAGAAACAACCCTAAACCCCTAACAACAAACACTAACCCCCTAACAACAAAAAACCCTAACCAAACAACAAAAAAACCTAACCCACTAACAACAAACAACACTAACACCCTAACAACAAACAACCCTAACTCTCTAACAACAAACAACACTAACACCCTAACAACAAACAACGCTAACCCCCTAAAAACAAACAACACTAACCCCCTAACAACAAACAACCCTAAACCCCTAACATCAAACAACACTAACCCCGTAACAACACAAAACACTAACACCCTAACAAACAACTCTAACACCCTAACAACAAAAACCAATAAACCCCAACAAGAAACAACCCTAAACCCCTAACAACAAACACTAACCCCCTAACAACAAACAACACTAAACCCCTAACAAGAAACTACCCTAACCCCGTAACAACAAACACCACTAACCCGGTAACAACAAACAAACCTAACCCCCAAACAACAAACAACCCTAACCCCCTAACAACAAACAATCCTAACCCCCGAACAACCAACAACACTAACCCCCTAACCACAATAAACACTAACACCCGAACAACAAAAACCAATTAACCCCAACAAGAAACAACCCTAAACCCCTAACAACAAACAACACTCACCCCCTAACAACAAACAACCCTAACCAAACAACAAACAAACCTAACCCACTAACAACAAACAACACTAACACCGTAACAACAAACAACCCTAACCCCCTAACAACAAACAACACTAACACCCTAACAACAAACAACCCTAACCCCCTAACAACAAACAACACTAACCCCCTAACAACAAACAACCCTAAACCCCTAACATCAAAGAACACTAACACCCTAACAACAAACAACCCTAACCCCCTAACAACAAACACTAACCCCCAAACAACAAAAAACACTAACCCCTAAAAACCAAAAACACTAACCCACTAACAACAAACAACCCTAACCCACTAACAACAAACAACCCTAACACCGTAACAAGAAACAACACTAACCCCGTAAAAACAAACAGCCCTAACCCCCAAACAACAAAGAACCCTAAGCCCCTAACAACAAACAATGCTAACCCCCGAACAAAAAAAAACACTAACCCCCTATCCACAATAAAGACTAACACCCTAACAACAAAAACCACTAAACCCCAACAAGAAACAACCCTAAACCCCTAACAACAAACAACACTAACACCCTAACAACAAACAACAAACAATCCTAACCAAACAACAAAAAACACTAACCCCCAAACAACAAACAACCCTAACCCCTAAAAACCAAAAACACTAACCCACTAACGACAAACAACCCTAACCCACTAACAACAAACAACCCTAAAACCCTAACAACAAACAACACTAACCCCCTAACAACAAACAACCCTAAACCCCTAACATCAAACAACACTAACACCCTAACATCACAAAACACTAACACCCTAACAACAAAAACCACTAAACCGCAACAAGAAACAACCCTAAACCCCTAACAACAAACACTAACCCCCTAACAAGAAACAACACTAAACCCCTAACCAGAAACTACCCTAACCCCGTAACAACAAACAACACTAACCCCGTAACAACAAACAAACCTAACCCCCAAACAACAAACAACGCTAACCCCCTAACAACAAACAATCGTAATACCCGAACAACCAACAACACTAAACCCCTAACCACAATAAACACTAACACCCTAATAACAAAAACCACTAAACCCCAACAAGAAACAACCCTAAACCCCTAACAAACAACACTAACCCCCTAACCACAAACAACCCTAAGCAAACAACAAACAACCATAACCCACTAACAGCAAAGAACACTAACACCCTAACAACAAACAACCCTATCCCCCTAACAACAAACAACACTAACCCCCTAACAACAAACAACCCTAAACCCCTAACATCAAAGAACACTAACACCCTAAGAACAAACAACCCTAACCCCCTAACAACAAACACTAACCCCCAAACAACAAACAACCCTAACCCCTAAAAACCAAAAACACTAACCAGCAAACAACAAACAACCCTAACCCACCAACAACAAAGAACCCTAACCTCCTAACAAGAAACAACACTAACCCCCTAACAACAAACAACCCTGAACCCCTAACATCAAACAACACTAACCCCCTAACAACACAAAACACTAAGACCCTAACAACAAACAACACTAACACCCTAACAACAAAAACCACTAAACCCCAACAAGAAACAACCCTAAACCCCTAACAACAAACACTAACTCCCTAACAACAAACAACACTAAACCCCTAACAAGAAACTACCCCAACCCCATACCAACAAACAACACTAACCCCGTAACAACAAACAAACCTAACCCCGAAAAAACAAACAACGCTAACTCCCTAACAACAAACAATCTTAACCCCGAACAACCAAAAACACTAACCCCCTAACCACAATAAACACTAACACCCTAAAAACGAAAACCACTAAACCCCAACAAGAAACAACCCTAAACCCCTAACAACAAACAACACTAACCCCCTAACCACAAACAACCCTAAGGAAAGAACAAACAACCATAACCCACTAACAACAAACAACACTAACACCCTAACAACAAACAACCCTATCCCCCTAACAACAAACAACACTAACCCCCTAACAACAAACAACCCTAAACCCCTAACATCAAAGAACACTAACACCCTAACAACAAACAATCCTAACCCCCTAACAACAAACACTAACCCTCAAACAACAAACAACCCTAACCCCTAAAAACCAAAAACACTAACCAACTAACAACCAACAAGCCTAACCCACTAACAACAAACAACCCTAACACCCTAACAAGAAACAACACTAACCCCCTAACAACAAACAACCCTAAACCCCTAACATCAATCAACACTAACCCCCTAACAACACAAAACACTAACACCTTAACAACAAACAACACTAACACCCTAACAACAAAAACCACTAAACCCCAACAAGAAACAACCCTAAACCCCTAACAACAAACACTAACCCCCTAACAACAAAAAACCCTAACCAAACAACAAAAAAACCTAACCCACTAACAACAAACAACACTAACACCCTAACAACAAACAACCCTAACTCTCTAACAACAAACAACACTAACACCCTAACAACAAACAACGCTAACCCCCTAAAAACAAACAACACTAACCCCCTAACAACAAACAACCCTAAACCCCTAACATCAAACAACACTAACCCCGTAACAACACAAAACACTAACACCCTAACAAACAACTCTAACACCCTAACAACAAAAACCAATAAACCCCAACAAGAAACAACCCTAAACCCCTAACAACAAACACTAACCCCCTAACAACAAACAACACTAAACCCCTAACAAGAAACTACCCTAACCCCGTAACAACAAACACCACTAACCCGGTAACAACAAACAAACCTAACCCCCAAACAACAAACAACCCTAACCCCCTAACAACAAACAATCCTAACCCCCGAACAACCAACAACACTAACCCCCTAACCACAATAAACACTAACACCCGAACAACAAAAACCAATTAACCCCAACAAGAAACAACCCTAAACCCCTAACAACAAACAACACTCACCCCCTAACAACAAACAACCCTAACCAAACAACAAACAAACCTAACCCACTAACAACAAACAACACTAACACCGTAACAGCAAACAACCCTAACCCCCTAACAACAAACAACACTAACACCCTAACAACAAACAACCCTAACCCCCTAACAACAAACAACACTAACCCCCTAACAACAAACAACCCTAAACCCCTAACATCAAAGAACACTAACACCCTAACAACAAACAACCCTAACCCCCTAACAACAAACACTAACCCCCAAACAACAAAAAACACTAACCCCTAAAAACCAAAAACACTAACCCACTAACAACAAACAACCCTAACCCACTAACAACAAACAACCCTAACACCGTAACAAGAAACAACACTAACCCCGTAAAAACAAACAGCCCTAACCCCCAAACAACAAAGAACCCTAAGCCCCTAACAACAAACAATGCTAACCCCCGAACAAAAAAAAACACTAACCCCCTATCCACAATAAAGACTAACACCCTAACAACAAAAACCACTAAACCCCAACAAGAAACAACCCTAAACCCCTAACAACAAACAACACTAACACCCTAACAACAAACAACAAACAATCCTAACCAAACAACAAAAAACACTAACCCCCAAACAACAAACAACCCTAACCCCTAAAAACCAAAAACACTAACCCACTAACGACAAACAACCCTAACCCACTAACAACAAACAACCCTAAAACCCTAACAACAAACAACACTAACCCCCTAACAACAAACAACCCTAAACCCCTAACATCAAACAACACTAACACCCTAACATCACAAAACACTAACACCCTAACAACAAAAACCACTAAACCGCAACAAGAAACAACCCTAAACCCCTAACAACAAACACTAACCCCCTAACAAGAAACAACACTAAACCCCTAACCAGAAACTACCCTAACCCCGTAACAACAAACAACACTAACCCCGTAACAACAAACAAACCTAACCCCCAAACAACAAACAACGCTAAACCCTAACAACAAACAATCGTAATACCCGAACAACCAACAACACTAAACCCCTAACCACAATAAACACTAACACCCTAATAACAAAAACCACTAAACCCCAACAAGAAACAACCCTAAACCCCTAACAAACAACACTAACCCCCTAACCACAAACAACCCTAAGCAAACAACAAACAACCATAACCCACTAACAGCAAAGAACACTAACACCCTAACAACAAACAACCCTATCCCCCTAACAACAAACAACACTAACCCCCTAACAACAAACAACCCTAAACCCCTAACATCAAAGAACACTAACACCCTAAGAACAAACAACCCTAACCCCCTAACAACAAACACTAACCCCAAAACAACAAACAACCCTAACCCCTAAAAACCAAAAACACTAACCAGCAAACAACAAACAACCCTAACCCACCAACAACAAAGAACCCTAACCTCCTAACAAGAAACAACACTAACCCCCTAACAACAAACAACCCTGAACCCCTAACATCAAACAACACTAACCCCCTAACAACACAAAACACTAAGACCCTAACAACAAACAACACTAACACCCTAACAACAAAAACCACTAAACCCCAACAAGAAACAACCCTAAACCCCTAACAACAAACACTAACTCCCTAACAACAAACAACACTAAACCCCTAACAAGAAACTACCCCAACCCCATACCAACAAACAACACTAACCCCGTAACAACAAACAAACCTAACCCCGAAAAAACAAACAACGCTAACTCCCTAACAACAAACAATCTTAACCCCGAACAACCAAAAACACTAACCCCCTAACCACAATAAACACTAACACCCTAAAAACGAAAACCACTAAACCCCAACAAGAAACAACCCTAAACCCCTAACAACAAACAACACTAACCCCCTAACCACAAACAACCCTAAGGAAAGAACAAACAACCATAACCCACTAACAACAAACAACACTAACACCCTAACAACAAACAACCCTATCCCCCTAACAACAAACAACACTAACCCCCTAACAACAAACAACCCTAAACCCCTAACATCAAAGAACACTAACACCCTAACAACAAACAATCCTAACCCCCTAACAACAAACACTAACCCTCAAACAACAAACAACCCTAACCCCTAAAAACCAAAAACACTAACCAACTAACAACCAACAAGCCTAACCCACTAACAACAAACAACCCTAACACCCTAACAAGAAACAACACTAACCCCCTAACAACAAACAACCCTAAACCCCTAACATCAATCAACACTAACCCCCTAACAACACAAAACACTAACACCTTAACAACAAACAACACTAACACCCTAACAACAAAAACCACTAAACCCCAACAAGAAACAACCCTAAACCCCTAACAACAAACACTAACCCCCTAACAACAAAAAACCCTAACCAAACAACAAAAAAACCTAACCCACTAACAACAAACAACACTAACACCCTAACAACAAACAACCCTAACTCTCTAACAACAAACAACACTAACACCCTAACAACAAACAACGCTAACCCCCTAAAAACAAACAACACTAACCCCCTAACAACAAACAACCCTAAACCCCTAACATCAAACAACACTAACCCCGTAACAACACAAAACACTAACACCCTAACAAACAACTCTAACACCCTAACAACAAAAACCAATAAACCCCAACAAGAAACAACCCTAAACCCCTAACAACAAACACTAACCCCCTAACAACAAACAACACTAAACCCCTAACAAGAAACTACCCTAACCCCGTAACAACAAACACCACTAACCCGGTAACAACAAACAAACCTAACCCCCAAACAACAAACAACCCTAACCCCCTAACAACAAACAATCCTAACCCCCGAACAACCAACAACACTAACCCCCTAACCACAATAAACACTAACACCCGAACAACAAAAACCAATTAACCCCAACAAGAAACAACCCTAAACCCCTAACAACAAACAACACTCACCCCCTAACAACAAACAACCCTAACCAAACAACAAACAAACCTAACCCACTAACAACAAACAACACTAACACCGTAACAGCAAACAACCCTAACCCCCTAACAACAAACAACACTAACACCCTAACAACAAACAACCCTAACCCCCTAACAACAAACAACACTAACCCCCTAACAACAAACAACCCTAAACCCCTAACATCAAAGAACACTAACACCCTAACAACAAACAACCCTAACCCCCTAACAACAAACACTAACCCCCAAACAACAAAAAACACTAACCCCTAAAAACCAAAAACACTAACCCACTAACAACAAACAACCCTAACCCACTAACAACAAACAACCCTAACACCGTAACAAGAAACAACACTAACCCCGTAAAAACAAACAGCCCTAACCCCCAAACAACAAAGAACCCTAAGCCCCTAACAACAAACAATGCTAACCCCCGAACAAAAAAAAACACTAACCCCCTATCCACAATAAAGACTAACACCCTAACAACAAAAACCACTAAACCCCAACAAGAAACAACCCTAAACCCCTAACAACAAACAACACTAACACCCTAACAACAAACAACAAACAATCCTAACCAAACAACAAAAAACACTAACCCCCAAACAACAAACAACCCTAACCCCTAAAAACCAAAAACACTAACCCACTAACGACAAACAACCCTAACCCACTAACAACAAACAACCCTAAAACCCTAACAACAAACAACACTAACCCCCTAACAACAAACAACCCTAAACCCCTAACATCAAACAACACTAACACCCTAACATCACAAAACACTAACACCCTAACAACAAACAACACTAACACCCTAACAACAAAACCACTAAACCCCAACAAGAAACAACCCTAAACCCCTAAGAACAACCAACACTAACCCCCTAACAACAAACAACCCTAACCAAACAACAAAAAACCCTAACCCACTAACAACAAACAACACTAACACCCTAACAACAAACAACCCTAACTCCCTAACAACAAACAACACTAACACCCTAACAACAAACAAACCTAACCCCCTAACAACAAACAACTCTAACCCCCTAACAACAAACAACCCTAAACCCCTAACATCAAAGAACACTAACACCCTAACAACAAACAACCCTAACGCCCTAACAACAAACACTAACCCCCAAACAACAAACAACCCTAACCCCTAAAAACCAAAAAAACTAACCCACTAACAACAAACAACCCTAACCCACTAACAACAAACAACCCTAACACCCTAACATTAAACAACACTAACCCCCTAACAACACAAAATACTAACACCCTAACAACAAACAACACTAACCCCCTAACAAAAAACAACCCTAACCAAACAACAAAAAATCCTAACCCACTAACCACAAACAACACTAACACCCTAACAACAAACACTAACCCCGAAACAACAAACAACCCTAACCCCTAAAAACCAAACACTAACCCACTAACAACAAACTACCCTAAACCACTAACAACAAACAACCCTAACACCCTAACAACAAACAACACTAACCCCCTAACAACAAACAACCCTAAACCCCTAACATCAAACAACACTAACCCCGTAACAACACAAAACACTAACACCCTAACAACAAACAACACTAACACCCTAACAACAAAAACCACTAAACCCCAACAAGAAACAACCCGAAACCCCTAACAACAAACACTAACCCCCTAACAACAAACAACACTAAACCCCTAACAAGAAACTACCCTAACCCCGTAACAAGAAACAACACTACCCCGTAACAACAAACAACCCTAACCCCCTAACAACAAACAATCTAACCCCCGAACAACCAAAAACACTAACCCCCTAACCACAATAAACACTAACACCCGAACAACAAAAACCACTAAACCTCATCAAGAAACAACCCTAAACCCCTAAAAACAAACAACACTAACCCCCTAACAACAAACAACCCTAACCAAACAACAAACAAACCTAACCCACTAACAAAAAACAACACTAACACCCCAGCAACAAACAACTCTAACCCCCTAACAACAAACAACACTAACACCCTAACAACAAACAAACCTAACCCCCTAACAACAAACAACACTAACCCCCTAACAACAAACAACCCTAAACCTCTAACATCAAAGAACACTAACACCCTAACAACAAACAACCCTAACCCCCTAACAACAAACAACCCGAACCCCTAAAAACCAAAAAAACTAACCCACTAACAACAAACAACCCTAACCCACTAACAACAAACAACCCTAACACCCTAACACCAAACAACACTAACCCCCTAACAACAAAAAACCCTTACCCCCTAACATGAAACAACACTAACCCCCTAACAACACAAAATACTAACACCCTAACAACAAACAACACTAACACCCTAACAACAGAAACCACTAAACCCCAACAAGAAACAACCCTAACCCCCTAACAACAAACACTAACCCCCAAACAACACACAACCCTAACCCCTAAAAACCAAAAACACTAACCCACTAACAACAAACAACCCTAAACCACTAACAACAAACAACCCTAACACCCTAACAACAAACAACACTAACCCCCTAACAACAAACAACCCTAAACCCCTAACATCAAACAACACTAAACCCCTAACAACACAAAACACTAACACCTAACAACAAACAACACTAACACCCTACCAACAAAAACCACTAAACCCCAACAAGAAACAACCCTAAACCCCTAACAACAAACAACCCTAACCGAACAACAAACAACCCTAACCGAACAACAAACAACCCTAACCGAACAACAAACAACCCTAACCAAACAACAAACAACCCTAACCTATTAAGTACAAACAACACTAACACCCTAACAACAAACAACCCTAACCCCCTAACAACAAACAACACTAACACCCTAACAACAAACAACCCTAAACCCTAAAAACCAAAAACACTAACCCACTAACAACAAACTACCCTAAACCACTAACAACAAACAACCCTAACACCCTAACAACAAACAACACTAACCCCCTAACAACAAACAACCCTAAACCCCTAACATCAAACAACACTAACCCCCTAACAACACAAAACACTAACACCCTAACAACAAACAACACTGAACCCCTAACAAGAAAATACCCTAACCCCGTAAAAACAAACAACACTACCCCGTAACAACAAACAACCCTAACCCCCAAACAACAAACAACCGTAAACCCCAAACAACAAACAACCCTAACCCCTTAACAACAAACAATCCTAACCCCCCGAACAACCAACAACTCTAACCCCCTAACCACAATAACGACTAACACCCTAACAACAAAAACCACTAAACCCCAACAACAAACAACCCTAAACCCCTAACAACAAACAACACTAACCCCCTAACAACAAACAACACTAACCCCCTAACAACAAACAATCCTAACCAAACAACAAAAAACCCTAACCCACTAACAGCAAACAACACTAACACCCTAACAACAAACAACCCTAACCCCCTAACAACAAACAACACTAACACCCTAACAACAAACAACCCTAACCCCCTAACAACAAACAACACTAACCCCCTAACAACAAACAACCCTAAACCCCTAACATCAAAGAACACTAACACCCTAACAACAAACAACCCTAACCCCCTAACAACAAACACTAACCCCCAAACAACAAAAAACCCTAACCCCTAAAAACCAAAAACACTAACCCACTAACAACAAACAACCCTAACCCACTAACAACAAACAACCCTAACACCCTAACAACAAACAACACTAACCCCCTAACAACAAACAACCCTAAACACCTAACATCAAACAACACTAACCCCCTAACATCACAAAACACTAACACCCTAACAACAAACAACACTAATACCCTAACAACAAAAACCACTAAACCCCAATAAGAAACAACTCTAAACCCCTAAGAACAAACAACACTAACCCCCTAACAACAAACAACCCTAACCAAACAACAAAAAACCCTAACCCACTAACAACAAACAACACTAACACCCTAACAGCAAACAACCCTAACCCCCTAACAACAAACAACACTAACACCCTAACAACAAACAACCCTAACCCCCTAACAACAAACAACACTAACCCCCTAACAACAAACAACCCTAAACCCCTAACATCAAAGAACACTAACACCCTAACAACAAACAACCCTAACCCCCTAACAACAAACAACCCTAACCCCTAAAAACCAAAAAAACTAACCCACTAACAACAAACAACCCTAACCCACTAACAACAAACAACCCTAACACCCTAACAACAAACAACACTAACCCCCTAACAAAAAACAACCCTTACCCCCTAACATGAAACAACACTAACCCCCTAACAACACAAAACACTAACACCCTAACAACAAACAACACTAACACCCTAACAACAGAAACCACTAAACCCCAACAAGAAACAACCCTAACCCCCTAACAACAAACACTAACCCCCAAACAACACACAACCCTAACCCCTAAAAACCAAAAACACTAACCCACTAACAACAAACAACCCTAAACCACTAACAACAAACAACCCTAACACCCTAACAACAAACAACACTAACCCCCTAACAACAAACAACCCTAAACCCCTAACATCAAACAACACTAACCCCCTAACAACACAAAACACTAACACCCTAACAACAAAAACCACTAAACCCCAACAAGAAACAACCCGAAACCCCTAACAACAAACACTAACCCCCTAACAACAAACAACACTAAACCCCTAACAAGAAACTACCTTAACCCCGTAACAACAAACACTAACCCCGTAACAACAAACAGCCCTAACCCCCAAACAACAAACAACCCTAACCCCCTAACAACAAACAATCCTAACCCCCGAACAACCAACAACACTAACCCCCTAACCACAATAAAGACTAACACCCTAACAACAAAAACCACTAAACCCCAACAAGAAACAACCCTAAACCCCTAACAACAAACAACACTAAACCCCTAACAACATACAATCCGAACCAAACAACAAAAAACCCTAACCCACTAACAACAAAGAACACTAACACCCTAACAACAAACAACCCTAACCCCCTAACAACAAACAACACTAACACCCTAACAACAAACAACCCTAACTCCCTAACAACAAACAACACTAACACCCTAACAACAAACAACACTAACACCCTAACAACAAAAACCACTAAACCCCAACAAGAAACAACCCTAAACCCCTAAGAACAAACAACACTAACCCGCTAACAACAAACAACCCTAACCCCCTAACAACAAACAACACTAACCCCCTAACAACAAACAACCCTAATCCCCTAACATCAAAGAACACTAACACCCTAACAACAAACAACCCTAACCCCCTAACAACAAACAAGCTTAACCCCTAAAAACCAAAAAAACTAACCCAGTAACAACAAACAACCCTAACCCACTAACAACAAACAACCCTAACACCCTAACTACAAGCAACACTAACCCCCTAACAACAAACAACCCTTACCCCGTAACATGAAACAACACTAACCCCCTAACAACACAAAACACTAACACCCTAACAACAATCAACACTAACACCCTAACAACAGAAACAACTAAACCCCAACAAGAAACAACCCTAAACCCCTAACAACAAACACTAACCCCCTAACAACAAACAACACTGAACCCCTAACAAGAAAATACCCTAACCCCGTAACAACAAACAACACTAACCCGTAACAACAAACAACCCTAACCCCCAAACAACAAACAACCCTAACCCCTTAACAACAAACAATCCTAACCCCCCGAACAACCAACAACACTAACCCCCTAACCACAATAAACACTAACACCCTAACAACAAAAACCACTAAACCCCAACAAGAAACAACCCTAAACCCCTCACAACAAACAACACTAACCCCCTAACAAAAAACAACCCTAACCAAACAACAGAAAACCCTAACCCACCAACAACAAACAGCACTAACACCCTAACAAAAAACAACCCTAAACCCCTAACAACAAACAACACTAACACCCTAACAACAAACAACCCTAACCCCCTAACAACAAACAACACTAACCCCCTAACAACAAACAACCCTAAACCCCTAACATCAAAGAACACTAACACCCTAACAACAAACAACCCTACCCCCTAACAACAAACACTAACCCCCAAACAACAAAAAACACTAACCCCTAAAAACCAAAAACACTAACCCACTAACAACAAACAACCCTAACCCACTAACAACAAACAACCCTAACACCGTAACAACAAACAACACTAACCCCGTAACAACAAACAGCCCTAACCCCCAAACAACAAACAACCCTAAGCCCCTAACAACAAACAATCCTAACCCCCGAACAAAAAAAAACACTAACCCCCTAACCACAATAAAGACTAACACCCTAACAACAAAAACCACTAAACCCCAACAAGAAACAACCCTAAACCCCTAACAACAAACAACACTAACACCCTAACAACAAACAACAAACAATCCTAACCAAACAACAAAAAACACTAACCCCCAAACAACAAACAACCCTAACCCCTAAAAACCAAAAACACTAACCCACTAACAACAAACAACCCTAACCCACTAACAACAAACAACCCTAACACCCTAACAACAAACAACACTAACCCCCTAACAACAAACAACCCTAAACCCCTAACATCAAACAACACTAACACCCTAACATCACAAAACACTAACACCCTAACAACAAACAACACTAACACCCTAACAACAAAACCACTAAACCCCAACAAGAAACAACCCTAAACCCCTAAGAACAACCAACACTAACCCCCTAACAACAAACAACCCTAACCAAACAACAAACAACCCTAACCCACTAACAACAAACAACACTAACACCCTAACAACAAACCCTAACTCCCTAACAACAAACAACACTAACACCCTAACAACAAACAAACCTAACCCCCTAACAACAAACAACTCTAACCCCCTAACAACAAACAACCCTAAACCCCTAACATCAAAGAACACTAACACCCTAACAACAAACAACCCTAACGCCCTAACAACAAACTCTAACCACCAAACAACAAACAACCCTAACCCCTAAAAACCAAAAAAACTAACCCACTAACAACAAACAACCCTAACCCACTAACAACAAACAACCCTAACACCCTAACATTAAACAACACTAACCCCCTAACAACACAAAATACTAACACCCTAACAACAAACAACACTAACCCCCTAACAAAAAACAACCCTAACCAAACAACAAAAAATCCTAACCCACTAACCACAAACAACACTAACACCCTAACAACAAACACTAACCCCGAAACAACAAACAACCCTAACCCCTAAAAACCAAAAACACTAACCCACTAACAACAAACTACCCTAAACCACTAACAACAAACAACCCTAACACCCTAACAACAAACAACACTAACCCCCTAACAACAAACAACCCTAAACCCCTAACATCAAACAACACTAACCCCCTAACAACACAAAACACTAACACCCTAACAACAAACAACAGTAACCCCGTAACGACAAACAACCCTAACCCCCTAACAACAAACAACCCTAAACCCCTAACATCAAACAACACTAACCCCCTAACAACACAAAACACTAACACCCTAACAACAAACAACACTAACTCCCTAACAACAAACAACCCTAACCCACTAACAACAAACAACCCTAACGCCTAAAAACCAAAAAAAATAAACCAATAACAACAAACAACCCTAACCCACTAACAACAAACAACCCTAACACCCTAACACCAAACAACACTAACCCCCTAACAACAAACAACCCTTACCCCCTAACATGAAACAACACTAACCCCCTAACAACACAAAACACTAACACCCTAACAACAAACAACACTAACACCCTAACAACAGAAACCACTAAACCCCAACAAGAAACAACCCTAACCCCCTAACAACAAACACTAACCCCCAAACAACACACAACCCTAACCCCTAAAAACCAAAAACACTAACCCACTAACAACAAACAACCCTAAACCACTAACAACAAACAACCCTAACACCCTAACAACAAAAAACACTAACCCCCTAACAACAAACAACCCTAAACCCCTAACATCAAACAACACTAACCCCCTAACAACACAAAACACTAACACCTAACAACAAACAACACTAACACCCTACCAACAAAAACCACTAAACCCCAACAAGAAACAACCCTAAACCCCTAACAACAAACAACCCTAACCGAACAACAAACAACCCTAACCGAACAACAAACAACCCTAACCAAACAACAAACAACCCTAACCTATTAAGTACAAACAACACTAACACCCTAACAACAAACAACCCTAACCCCCTAACAACAAACAACACTAACACCCTAACAACAAACAACCCTAAACCCTAAAAACCAAAAACACTAACCCACTAACAACAAACTACCCTAAACCACTAACAACAAACAACCCTAACACCCTAACAACAAACAACACTAACCCCCTAACAACAAACAGCCCTAAACCCCTAACATCAAACAACACTAACCCCCTAACAACACAAAACACTAACACCCTAACAACAAACAACACTGAACCCCTAACAAGAAAATACCCTAACCCCGTAAAAACAAACAACACTACCCCGTAACAACAAACAACCCTAACCCCCAAACAACAAACAACCCTAAACCCCAAACAACAAACAACCCTAACCCCTTAACAACAAACAATCCTAACCCCCCGAACAACCAACAACTCTAACCCCCTAACCACAATAACGACTAACACCCTAACAACAAAAACCACTAAACCCCAACAACAAACAACCCTAAACCCCTAACAACAAACAACACTAACCCCCTAACAACAAACAACACTAACCCCCTAACAAAAAACAACCCTAACCAAACAACAAAAAATCCTAACCCACTAACCACAAACAACACTAACACCCTAACAACAAACACTAACCCCGAAACAACAAACAACCCTAACCCCTAAAAACCAAACACTAACCCACTAACAACAAACTACCCTAAACCACTAACAACAAACAACCCTAACACCCTAACAACAAACAACACTAACCCCCTAACAACAAACAACCCTAAACCCCTAACATCAAACAACACTAACCCCGTAACAACACAAAACACTAACACCCTAACAACAAACAACACTAACACCCTAACAACAAAAACCACTAAACCCCAACAAGAAACAACCCGAAACCCCTAACAACAAACACTAACCCCCTAACAACAAACAACACTAAACCCCTAACAAGAAACTACCCTAACCCCGTAACAAGAAACAACACTACCCCGTAACAACAAACAACCCTAACCCCCTAACAACAAACAATCTAACCCCCGAACAACCAAAAACACTAACCCCCTAACCACAATAAACACTAACACCCGAACAACAAAAACCACTAAACCTCAACAAGAAACAACCCTAAACCCCTAAAAACAAACAACACTAACCCCCTAACAACAAACAACCCTAACCAAACAACAAACAAACCTAACCCACTAACAAAAAACAACACTAACACCCCAGCAACAAACAACCCTAACCCCCTAACAACAAACAACACTAACACCCTAACAACAAACAAACCTAACCCCCTAACAACAAACAACACTAACCCCCTAACAACAAACAACCCTAAACCCCTAACATCAAAGAACACTAACACCCTAACAACAAACAACCCTAACCCCCTAACAACAAACAACCCTAACCCCTAAAAACCAAAAAAACTAACCCACTAACAACAAACAACCCTAACCCACTAACAACAAACAACCCTAACACCCTAACACCAAACAACACTAACCCCCTAACAACAAACAACCCTTACCCCCTAACATGAAACAACACTAACCCCCTAACAACACAAAACACTAACACCCTAACAACAAGCAACACTAACACCCTAACAACAGAAACCACTTAACCCCAACAAGAAACAACCCTAACCCCCTAACAACAAACACTAACCCCCAAACAACACACAACCCTAACCCCTAAAAACCAAAAACACTAACCCACTAACAACAAACAACCCTAAACCACTAACAACAAACAACCCTAACACCCTAACAACAAACAACACTAACCCCCTAACAACAAACAACCCTAAACCCCTAACATCAAACAACACTAACCCCCTAACAACACAAAACACTAACACCTAACAACAAACAACACTAACACCCTACCAACAAAAACCACTAAACCCCAACAAGAAACAACCTTAAACCCCTAACAACAAACAACCCTAACCGAACAACAAACAACCCTAACCGAACAACAAACCCTAACCAAACAACAAACAACCCTAACCTATTAAGTACAAACAACACTAACACCCTAACAACAAACAACCCTAACCCCCTAACAACAAACAACACTAACACCCTAACAACAAACAACCCTAAACCCTAAAAACCAAAAACACTAACCCACTAACAACAAACTACCCTAAACCACTAACAACAAACAACCCTAACACCCTAACAACAAACAACACTAACCCCCTAACAACAAACAACCCTAAACCCCTAACATCAAACAACACTAACCCCCTAACAACACAAAACACTAACACCCTAACAACAAACAACACTGAACCCCTAACAAGAAAATACCCTAACCCCGTAAAAACAAACAACACTACCCCATAACAACAAACAACCCTAACCCCCAAACAACAAACAACCCTAAACCCCAAACAACAAACAACCCTAACCCCTTAACAACAAACAATCCTAACCCCCCGAAGAACCAACAACTCTAACCCCCTAACCACAATAACGACTAACACCCTAACAACAAAAACCACTAAACCCCAACAACAAACAACCCTAAACCCCTAACAACAAACAACACTAACCCCCTAACAACAAACAACACTAGCCCCCTAACAACAAACAATCCTAACCAAACAACAAAAAACCCTAACCCACTAACAGCAAACAACACTAACACCCTAACAACAAACAACCCTAACCCCCTAACAACAAACAACACTAACACCCTAACAACAAACAACCCTAACCCCCTAAAAACAAACAACACTAACCCCCTAACAACAAACAACCCTAAACCCCTAACATCAAAGAACACTAACACCCTAACAACAAACAACCCTAACCCCCTAACAACAAACACTAACCCCCAAACAACAAACAACCCTAACCCCTAAAAATCAAAAACACTAACCCACTAACAACAAACAACCCTAACCCACTAACAACAAACAACCCTAACACCCTAACAACAAACAACACTAACCCCCTAACAACAAACAACCCTAAACACCTAACATCAAACAACACTAACCCCCTAACATCACAAAACACTAACACCCTAACAACAAACAACACTAATACCCTAACAACAAAAACCACTAAACCCCAATAAGAAACAACTCTAAACCCCTAAGAACAAACAACACTAACCCCCTAACAACAAACAACCCTAACCAAACAACAAAAAACCCTAACCCACTAACAACAAACAACACTAACACCCTAACAGCAAACAACCCTAACCCCCTAACAACAAACAACACTAACACCCTAACAACAAACAACCCTAACCCCCTAACAACAAACAACACTAACCCCCTAACAACAAACAACCCTAAACCCCTAACATCAAAGAACACTAACACCCTAACAACAAACAACACTAACCCCCTAACAACAAACAACCCTAAACCCCTAACATCAAACAACACTAACCCCCTAACAACACAAAACACTAACACCCTAACAACAAAAACCACTAAACCCCAACAAGAAACAACCCGAAACCCCTAACAACAAACACTAACCCCCTAACAACAAACAACACTAAACCCCTAACAAGAAACTACCTTAACCCCGTAACAACAAACACTAACCCCGTAACAACAAACAGCCCTAACCCCCAAACAACAAACAACCCTAACCCCCTAACAACAAACAATCCTAACCCCCGAACAACCAACAACACTAACCCCCTAACCACAATAAAGACTAACACCCTAACAACAAAAACCACTAAACCCCAACAAGAAACAACCCTAAACCCCTAACAACAAACAACACTAAACCCCTAACAACAAACTATCCGAACCAAACAACAAAAAACACTAACCCACTAACAACAAAGAACACTAACACCCTAACAACAAACAACCCTAACCCCCTAACAACAAACAACACTAACACCCTAACAACAAACAACCCTAACTCCCTAACAACAAACAACACTAACACCCTAACAACAAACAACACTAACACCCTAACAACAAAAACCACTAAACCCCAACAAGAAACAACCCTAAACCCCTAAGAACAAACAACACTAACCCGCTAACAACAAACAACCCTAACCAAACAACAAACAACCCTAACCCCCTAACAACAAACAACACTAACACCCTAACAACAAACAACCCTAACCCCCTAACAACAAACAACACTAACCCCCTAACAACAAACAACCCTAATCCCCTAACATCAAAGAACACTAACACCCTAACAACAAACAACCCTAACCCCCTAACAACAAACAAGCCTAACCCCTAAAAACCAAAAAAACTAACCCACTAACAACAAACAACCCTAACCCACTAACAACAAACAACCCTAACACCCTAACTACAAGCAACACTAACCCCCTAACAACAAACAACCCTTAGCCCGTAACATGAAACAACACTAACCCCCTAACAACACAAAACACTAACACCCTAACAACAAACAACACTAACACCCTAACAACAGAAACCACTAAACCCCAACAAGAAACAACACTAAACCCCTAACAGCGAACACTAACCCCCTAACAACAAACAACACTGAACCCCTAACAAGAAAATACCCTAACCCCGTAACAACAAACAACACTAACCCGTAACAACAAACAACCCTAACCCCCAAACAACAAACAACCCTAAACCCCAAACAACAAACAACCCTAACCCCTTAACAACAAACAATCCTAACCCCCCGAACAACCAACAACACTAACCCCCTAACCACAATAAACACTAACACCCTAACAACAAAAACCACTAAACCCCAACAAGAAACAACCCTAAACCCCTCACAACAAACAACACTAACCCGCTAACAAAAAACAACCCTAACCAAACAACAAAAAACCCTAACCCACAAACAACAAACAACACTAACACCCTAACAAAAAACAACCCTAACTTCCTAACAACAAACAACACTAACCCCCTAACAACAAACAACCCTAAACCCCTAACATCAAACAACACTAACCCCCTAACAACACAAAACACTAACACCCTAACAACAAACAACACTAACACCCTAACAACAAAAACCCCTAAACCCCAACAAGAAACAACCCTAAACCCCTAAGTACAAACAACACTAACCCCCTAACAACAAACAACCCTAACCAAACAACAAAAAACCCTAACCTACTAACAACAAACAACACTAACACCCTAACAACAAACAACCCTAACCCCCTAACAACAAACAACACTAACACCCTAACAACAAACAACCCTAACCCCCTAACAACAAACAACACTAACCCCCTAACAACAAACAACCCTAAACCCCTAACATCAAAGAACACTAACACCCTAACAACAAACAACCCTAACCCCCTAACAACAAACAACCCTAACCCCTAAAAACCAAAAAAACTAACCCACTAACAACAAACAACCCTAACCCACTAACAACAAACAACCCTAACCCCCTAACAACAAACAATCCTAACCCCCGAACAACCAACAACACTAACCCCCTAACCTCAATAAAGACGAACACCCTAACAACAAAAACCACTAAACCCCAACAAAAAACAACCCTAAACCCCTAACAACAAACAACAATAACCCCCTAACAACAAACAACACTAACCCCCTAACAACAAACAATCCTAACCAAACAACAAACAACCCTAACCCACTAACAACAAACAACACTAACACCCTAACAACAAACAACCCTAACCCCCTAACAACAAACAACACTAACCCCCTAACAACAAACAACCCTAACCCCCTAACAACAAACAACAATAACCCCCTAACAACAAACAACCCTAAACCCCTAACATCAAAGAACACCAACACCCTAACAACAAACAACCCTAACCCTCTAGCAACAAACACTAACCCCCAAAGAACAAACAACCCTAACCCCTAAAAACCAAAAACACTAACCCACTAACAACAAACAACCCTAACCCACTAACAACAAACAACCCTAACACCCTAACAACAAAAAACACTAACCCCCTAACAACAAACAACCCTAAACCCCTACCATCAAACAACACTAACACCCTAACATCACAGAACACTAACACCCTAACAACAAACAACACTAACACCCTAACAACAAAACCACTAAACCCCAACAAGAAACAACCCTAAATCCCTAAGAAAAAACAACACTAACCCCCTAACAACAAACAACCCTAACCAAACAACAAAAAACCCTAACCCACTAACAACAAGCAACACTAACACCCTAACAACAAACAACCCTAACCCCCTAATAACAAACAACACTAACACCCTAACAACAAACAACCCTAACCCCCTAACAACAAACAACACTAACCCCCTAACAACAAACAACCCTAAACCCCTAACATCAAAGAACACTAACACCCTAACAACAAACAACCCTAACCCCCTAACAACAAACAACCCTAACCCCTAAAAACCAAAAAAACTAACCCACTAACAACAAACAACCCTAAACCACTAACAACAAACAACCCTAACACCCTAACAACAAACAACACTAACCCCCTAACAACAAACAACCCTTACCCCCTAACATGAAAAAACACTAACCCCCTAACAACACAAAACACTAACACCCTAACAACAAACAACACTAACACCCTAACAACAGAAACCACTAAACCCCAACAAGAAACAACCCTAAACCCCTAACAACAAACACTAAACCCCTAACAACAAACAACACTGAACCCCTAACAAGAAAATACCCTAACCCCGTAACAACAAACAACACTAACCCGTAACAACAAACAACCCTAAACCCCAAACAACAAACAACCCTAACCCCTTAACAACAAACAATCCTAACCCCCCGAACAACCAACAACACTAACCCCCTAACCACAATAAACACTAACACCCTAACAACAAAAACCACTAAACCCCAACAAGAAACAACCCTAAACCCCTCACAACAAACAACACTAACTCCCTAACAAAAAACAACCCTAACCAAACAACAAAAAACCCTAACCCACCAACAACAAACATCACTAACACCCTAACAAAAAACAACCCTAACTCCCTAACAACAAACAACACTAACACCCTAAAAACAAACAACCCTAAACCCTAAAAACCAAAAACACTAACCCCCTAACAACAAACAACCCTAAACCCCAAACATCAAACAACACTAACCCCCTAAAAACACAAAACACTAACACCCTAACAACAAACAACACTAACACCCTAACAACAAAAACCACTAAACCCCAACAAGAAACAACCCTAAACCCCTAACAACAAACACTAACCCCCTAACAACAAACAACACTAAACCCCTAACAAGAAACTACCCTAATCCCGTAACAACAAACAACACTAACGCCGTAACAACAAACAGCCCTAACCCCCAAAAAACAAACAACCCTAACCCCCTAACAACAAACAATCCTAACCCCCGAACAACCAACAACACTAACACCCTAACCACAATAAAGACTAACACCCTAACAACAAAAACCACTAAACCCCAACAAAAAACAACCCTAAACCCCTAACAACAAACACCACTAACCCCCTAACAACAAACAACACTAACCCCCTAACAACAAACAATCCTAACCAAACAACAAACAACCCTAACCCACTAACAACAAACAACACTAACACCCTAACAACAAACAACCCTAACCCCCTAACAACAAACAACACTAACCCCCTAACAACAAACAACCCTAACCCCCTAATAACAAACAACAATAACCCCCTAACAACAAACAACCCTAAACCCCTAACATCAAAGAACACTAACACCTAACAACAAACAACCCTAACCCTCTAGCAACAAACACTAACCCCCAAAGAACAAACAACCCTAACCCCTAAAAACCAAAAACACTAACCCACTAACAACAAACAACCCTAACCCACTAACAACAAACAACCCTAACACCCTAACAACAAAAAACACTAACCCCCTAACAACAAACAACCCTAAACCCCTACCATCAAACAACACTAACACCCTAACATCACAGAACACTAACACCCTAACAACAAACAACACTAACACCCTAACAACAAAACCACTAAACCCCAACAAGAAACAACCCTAAACCCCTAAGAAAAAACAACACTAACCCCCTAACAAAAAACAACACTGAACCCCTAACAAGAAACTACCCTAACCCTGTAACAACAAACAACACTAACCCGGTAACAACAAACAACCCTAACCCCCAAACAACAAACAACCCTAAACCCCTAACAACAAACAATCCTAACCCCCGAACAACCAACAACACTAACCCCCTAACCACAATAAACACAAACACCCGAACAACAAAAACAACTAAACCCCAACAAGAAACAACCCTAAACCCCTAACAACAAACAACACTAACCCCCTAACAACAAACAACCCTAACCAAACAACAAACAACCCTAACCCACTAACAACAAACAACACTAACCCCCTAACAAGAAACAACACTAACACCCTAACAACAAAAACCACTAAACCCCAACAAGAAACAACCCTAAACCCCTAACAACAAACAACACTAACCCCCTAACAACAAACAACCCTAACCAAACCACAAACAAACCTAACCCACTAACAACAAACAACACTAACACCCGAACAACAAACAACCCTAACCCCCTAACAACAATCAACACTAACACCCTAACAACAAACAACACTAACCCCATAACAACAAACAACCCTAAACACCTAACATCAAAGAACACTAACACCCTAACAACAAACAACCCTAACCCCCTAACAACAAACCCTAACCCCCAAACAACAAACAAACCTAACCCCTAAAAACCAAAAACACTAAACCACTAACAACAAACAACCCTAACCCACTAACAACAAACAACCCAAACACCCTAACAACAAACAACACTAACCCCCTAACAACACAAAACACTAACACCCTAACAACAAACAACACTAACACCCTAACAACAAAAACCACTAAACCCCAACAAGAAACAACCCTAAACCCCTAACAACAAACACTAACCCCGTAACAACAAGCAACACTAAACCCCTAACAAGAAACTACCCTAACCCCGTACCAACAAACAACAGTAAACCCCTAACAAGAAACTACCCTAACCCCGTAACAACAAACAACACTAACTCGGTAACAACAAACAACCCTAACCCCCAAACAACAAACAACCCTAAACCCCTAACATCAAAGAACACTAACACCCTAAGAACAAACAACCCTAACCCCCTAACAACAAACACTAACCCCCTAACAACAAACAACACTAAACCCCTAACAAGAAACTACACTAACCCTGTAACAACAAACAACACTAGCCCCGTAACAACAAACAACCCTAACCCCCAAACAACAAACAATCCTAACCCCCAAACAACAAACAACCCTAACCCCCTAACAACAAACAATCCTAACCCCCGAAAACCAACAACACTAACACCGTAACCACAATAAACACTAACACCCAAACAACAAAAACCACTAAACACCAACAAGAAACAACACTAAACCCCTAACAACAAACAACACTAACCCCGTAACAACAAACAACCCTAACCAAACAACAAAAACCCCTAACCCACTAACAACAAACAGCACTAACACCCTAACAACAAACAACCCTAACTCCCTAACAACAAACAACACTAACACCCTAACAACAAACAACCCTTACCCCCTAAAAACAAACAAAACTAACTCCTAACAACAAACAACCCTAAACCCCTAACATCAAAGAACACTAACACCCTAACAACAAACAACCCTAACCCCCTAACAACAAACACTAACCCCCAAGGAACAAACAACCCTAACCCCTAAAAACCAAAAACACTAACAAACTAACAACAAACAACCCTAACCCCCTAACAACAAACAACCCTAAACCCCAAACATCAAACAACACTAACCCCCTAACAACACAAAACACTAACACCCTAACAACAAACAACACTAACACCCTAACAACAAAAACCACTAAAGCCCAACAAGAAACAACCCGAAACCCCTAACAACAAACAACACTAACCCCCTAACAACAAACAACACTAACCCCCTAACAACAACCAACCCTAACCCCCTAAGAACAAACAACACTAACGCCCTAAGAAAAAACAACACTAACCCCCAGCAACGAGCAATACTAACCCCCTAACAACACAAAACCTAACCTCTTATCAAGAAACAACCCTAACCCACTAACAACAAACAACCCTAACACCCTAACAACAAACAACACTAACCCCCTAACAACAAACAACCCTAAACCCCTAACATCAAAGAACACTAACACCCTAACAACAAACAACCCTAGCCCCCTAACAACAAACACTAACCCCCAAACAACAAACAACCCTAACCCCTGAAAACCAAAAACACTAACCCACTAACAACAATCAACCCTAACCCACTAACAAAAAACAACCCTAACCCCCTAACAACAAACAACCCTAAACCCCTAACATCAAACAACACTAACCCACTAACAACACAAAACACTAACACCCTAACAACAAACACCACTAACACCCTAAGAACAAAAAACACTAAACCCCAACAAGAAACAACCCTAAACCCCTAACAAAAAACACTAACCCCCTAACAACAAACAACACTAAACCCCTAACAAGAAACTAACCTAACCCCGTAACAACAAACAACACTAACCCCGTAACAACAAACAACCCTAAACCCCAAACAACAAACAACCCTAAACCCCTAACAACAAACAATCCTAACCCCCGAACAACCAACAACACTGACTCCCTAACCACAATAAAGACTAACACCCTAACAACAAAAACCACTAAACCCCAACAAGAAACAACCCTAAACCCCTAACAGCAAACACTAACCCCCTAACAAAAAACAACCCTAACCAAACAACAAAAAACCCTAACCCACTAACATCAAACAACACTAACACCCTAACAACAAACAACCCTAACCCCCTAACAAAAAACAACAGTAACACCCTAACAACAAAAACCACTAAACCCCAACAAGAAACAACCCTAACCCCTAACAACAAACAACACTAACCCCCTAACAACAAACAACCCTAACCAAACAACAAACAACCCTAACAACAAACAACACTAACACCCTAACAACAAACAACCCTAACCCCCTAACAACAAACAACACTAACCCCCTAACAACAAACAACCCTAACCCCCTAACAACAAACAACAATAACCCCCTAACAACAAACAACCCTAAACCCCTAACATCAAAGAACACTAACACCTAACAACAAACAACCCTAACCCTCTAGCAACAAACACTAACCCCCAAAGAACAAACAACCCTAACCCCTAAAAACCAAAAACACTAACCCACTAACAACAAACAACCCTAACCCACTAACAACAAACAACCCTAACACCCTAACAACAAAAAACACTAACCCCCTCACAACAAACAACCCTAAACCCCTACCATCAAACAACACTAACACCCTAACATCACAGAACACTAACACCCTAAGAACAAACAACACTAACACCCTAACAACAAAACCACTAAACCCCAACAAGAAACAACCCTAAACCCCTAACAACAAACAACACTAACCCCCTAACAACAAACAACCCTAACCAAACAAACAAACCTAACCCACTAACAACAAACAACACTAACACCCGAACAAAAAACAACCCTAACCCCCTAACAACAAACAACACAAACACCCTAACAACAAACAACCCTAACCCCTAACAACAAAAAACACTAACCCCATAACAACAAACAACCCTAAACCCCTATCATCAAAGAACACTAACACCCTAACAACAAACAACCCTAACCCCCTAACAACAAACACTAACCCCCAAACAACAAACAACCCTAACCCCCTAACAACAAACAACCCTAACCCCTAAAAACCAAAAAAACTAACCCACTAACAACAAACAACCCTAAACCACTAACAACAAACAACCCTAACACCCTAACAACAAACAACACTAACCCCCTAACAACAAACAACCCTTACCCCCTAACATGAAAAAACACTAACCCCCTAACAACACAAAACACTAACACCCTAACAACAAACAACACTAACACCCTAACAACAGAAACCACTAAACCCCAACAAGAAACAACCCTAAACCCCTAACAACAAACACTAAACCCCTAACAACAAACAACACTGAACCCCTAACAAGAAAATACCCTAACCCCGTAACAACAAACAACACTAACCCGTAACAACAAACAACCCTAAACCCCAAACAACAAACAACCCTAACCCCTTAACAACAAACAATCCTAACCCCCCGAACAACCAACAACACTAACCCCCTAACCACAATAAACACTAACACCCTAACAACAAAAACCACTAAACCCCAACAAGAAACAACCCTAAACCCCTCACAACAAACAACACTAACTCCCTAACAAAAAACAACCCTAACCAAACAACAAAAAACCCTAACCCACCAACAACAAACATCACTAACACCCTAACAAAAAACAACCCTAACTCCCTAACAACAAACAACACTAACACCCTAAAAACAAACAACCCTAAACCCTAAAAACCAAAAACACTAACCCCCTAACAACAAACAACCCTAAACCCCAAACATCAAACAACACTAACCCCCTAAAAACACAAAACACTAACACCCTAACAACAAACAACACTAACACCCTAACAACAAAAACCACTAAACCCCAACAAGAAACAACCCTAAACCCCTAACAACAAACACTAACCCCCTAACAACAAACAACACTAAACCCCTAACAAGAAACTACCCTAATCCCGTAACAACAAACAACACTAACACCGTAACAACAAACAGCCCTAACCCCCAAAAAACAAACAACCCTAACCCCCTAACAACAAACAATCCTAACCCCCGAACAACCAACAACACTAACACCCTAACCACAATAAAGACTAACACCCTAACAACAAAAACCACTAAACCCCAACAAAAAACAACCCTAAACCCCTAACAACAAACAACACTAACCCCCTAACAACAAACAACACTAACCCCCTAACAACAAACAATCCTAACCAAACAACAAACAACCCTAACCCACTAACAACAAACAACACTAACACCCTAACAACAAACAACCCTAACCCCCTAACAACAAACAACACTAACCCCCTAACAACAAACAACCCTAACCCCCTAATAACAAACAACAATAACCCCCTAACAACAAACAACCCTAAACCCCTAACATCAAAGAACACTAACACCTAACAACAAACAACCCTAACCCTCTAGCAACAAACACTAACCCCCAAAGAACAAACAACCCTAACCCCTAAAAACCAAAAACACTAACCCACTAACAACAAACAACCCTAACCCACTAACAACAAACAACCCTAACACCCTAACAACAAAAAACACTAACCCCCTAACAACAAACAACCCTAAACCCCTACCATCAAACAACACTAACACCCTAACATCACAGAACACTAACACCCTAACAACAAACAACACTAACACCCTAACAACAAAACCACTAAACCCCAACAAGAAACAACCCTAAACCCCTAAGAAAAAACAACACTAACCCCCTAACAAAAAACAACACTGAACCCCTAACAAGAAACTACCCTAACCCTGTAACAACAAACAACACTAACCCGGTAACAACAAACAACCCTAACCCCCAAACAACAAACAACCCTAAACCCCTAACAACAAACAATCCTAACCCCCGAACAACCAACAACACTAACCCCCTAACCACAATAAACACAAACACCCGAACAACAAAAACAACTAAACCCCAACAAGAAACAACCCTAAACCCCTAACAACAAACAACACTAACCCCCTAACAACAAACAACCCTAACCAAACAACAAACAACCCTAACCCACTAACAACAAACAACACTAACCCCCTAACAAGAAACAACACTAACACCCTAACAACAAAAACCACTAAACCCCAACAAGAAACAACCCTAAACCCCTAACAACAAACAACACTAACCCCCTAACAACAAACAACCCTAACCAAACCACAAACAAACCTAACCCACTAACAACAAACAACACTAACACCCGAACAACAAACAACCCTAACCCCCTAACAACAATCAACACTAACACCCTAACAACAAACAACACTAACCCCATAACAACAAACAACCCTAAACACCTAACATCAAAGAACACTAACACCCTAACAACAAACAACCCTAACCCCCTAACAACAAACCCTAACCCCCAAACAACAAACAAACCTAACCCCTAAAAACCAAAAACACTAAACCACTAACAACAAACAACCCTAACCCACTAACAACAAACAACCCAAACACCCTAACAACAAACAACACTAACCCCCTAACAACACAAAACACTAACACCCTAACAACAAACAACACTAACACCCTAACAACAAAAACCACTAAACCCCAACAAGAAACAACCCTAAACCCCTAACAACAAACACTAACCCCGTAACAACAAGCAACACTAAACCCCTAACAAGAAACTACCCTAACCCCGTACCAACAAACAACAGTAAACCCCTAACAAGAAACTACCCTAACCCCGTAACAACAAACAACACTAACTCGGTAACAACAAACAACCCTAACCCCCAAACAACAAACAACCCTAAACCCCTAACATCAAAGAACACTAACACCCTAAGAACAAACAACCCTAACCCCCTAACAACAAACACTAACCCCCTAACAACAAACAACACTAAACCCTTAACAAGAAAGTACACTAACCCTGTAACAACAAACAACACTAGCCCCGTAACAACAAACAACCCTAACCCCCAAACAACAAACAATCCTAACCCCCAAACAACAAACAACCCTAACCCCCTAACAACAAACAATCCTAACCCCCGAAAACCAACAACACTAACACCGTAACCACAATAAACACTAACACCCAAACAACAAAAACCACTAAACACCAACAAGAAACAACACTAAACCCCTAACAACAAACAACACTAACCCCGTAACAACAAACAACCCTAACCAAACAACAAAAACCCCTAACCCACTAACAACAAACAGCACTAACACCCTAACAACAAACAACCCTAACTCCCTAACAACAAACAACACTAACACCCTAACAACAAACAACCCTTACCCCCTAAAAACAAACAAAACTAACTCCTAACAACAAACAACCCTAAACCCCTAACATCAAAGAACACTAACACCCTAACAACAAACAACCCTAACCCCCTAACAACAAACACTAACCCCCAAGGAACAAACAACCCTAACCCCTAAAAACCAAAAACACTAACAAACTAACAACAAACAAACCTAACCCCCTAACAACAAACAACCCTAAACCCCAAACATCAAACAACACTAACCCCCTAACAACACAAAACACTAACACCCTAACAACAAACAACACTAACACCCTAACAACAAAAACCACTAAAGCCCAACAAGAAACAACCCGAAACCCCTAACAACAAACAACACTAACCCCCTAACAACAAACAACACTAACCCCCTAACAACAACCAACCCTAACCCCCTAAGAACAAACAACACTAACGCCCTAAGAACAAACAACACTAACCCCCAGCAACGAGGAATACTAACCCCCTAACAACACAAAACCTAACCTCTTATCAAGAAACAACCCTAACCCACTAACAACAAACAACCCTAACACCCTAACAACAAACAACACTAACCCCCTAACAACAAACAACCCTAAACCCCTAACATCAAAGAACACTAACACCCTAACAACAAACAACCCTAGCCCCCTAACAACAAACACTAACCCCCAAACAACAAACAACCCTAACCCCTGAAAACCAAAAACACTAACCCACTAACAACAATCAACCCTAACCCACTAACAAAAAACAACCCTAACCCCCTAACAACAAACAACCCTAAACCCCTAACATCAAACAACACTAACCCACTAACAACACAAAACACTAACACCCTAACAACAAACACCACTAACACCCTAAGAACAAAAAACACTAAACCCCAACAAGAAACAACCCTAAACCCCTAACAAAAAACACTAACCCCCTAACAACAAACAACACTAAACCCCTAACAAGAAACTAACCTAACCCCGTAACAACAAACAACACTAACCCCGTAACAACAAACAACCCTAAACCCCAAACAACAAACAACCCTAAACCCCTAACAACAAACAATCCTAACCCCCGAACAACCAACAACACTGACTCCCTAACCACAATAAAGACTAACACCCTAACAACAAAAACCACTAAACCCCAACAAGAAACAACCCTAAACCCCTAACAGCAAACACTAACCCCCTAACAAAAAACAACCCTAACCAAACAACAAAAAACCCTAACCCACTAACATCAAACAACACTAACACCCTAACAACAAACAACCCTAACCCCCTAACAAAAAACAACAGTAACACCCTAACAACAAAAACCACTAAACCCCAACAAGAAACAACCCTAACCCCTAACAACAAACAACACTAACCCCCTAACAACAAACAACCCTAACCAAACAACAAACAACCCTAACAACAAACAACACTAACACCCTAACAACAAACAACCCTAACCCCCTAACAACAAACAACACTAACCCCCTAACAACAAACAACCCTAACCCCCTAACAACAAACAACAATAACCCCCTAACAACAAACAACCCTAAACCCCTAACATCAAAGAACACTAACACCTAACAACAAACAACCCTAACCCTCTAGCAACAAACACTAACCCCCAAAGAACAAACAACCCTAACCCCTAAAAACCAAAAACACTAACCCACTAACAACAAACAACCCTAACCCACTAACAACAAACAACCCTAACACCCTAACAACAAAAAACACTAACCCCCTCACAACAAACAACCCTAAACCCCTACCATCAAACAACACTAACACCCTAACATCACAGAACACTAACACCCTAAGAACAAACAACACTAACACCCTAACAACAAAACCACTAAACCCCAACAAGAAACAACCCTAAACCCCTAACAACAAACAACACTAACCCCCTAACAACAAACAACCCTAACCAAACAACAAACAAACCTAACCCACTAACAACAAACAACACTAACACCCGAACAAAAAACAACCCTAACCCCCTAACAACAAACAACACAAACACCCTAACAACAAACAACCCTAACCCCTAACAACAAAAAACACTAACCCCATAACAACAAACAACCCTAAACCCCTATCATCAAAGAACACTAACACCCTAACAACAAACAACCCTAACCCCCTAACAACAAACACTAACCCCCAAACAACAAACAACCCTAAAACCTGAAAACCAAAAACACTAACCCACTAACAACAAACAACACTAACCCCCTAAAAACAAACAATCCTAACCCCCTAACAACAAACAACACTCACCCCTAAAAAACAAACAACCCTAAAACCCTAAAAGCAAACAACACTGAACCCCTAAAAACAAACAACACTAAGCCCTTAACAACAAACAACACTAACACCCGAACAACAAACACCACTAAACCCCAACAAGAAACAACCCTAAGCCCCTAACAACAAACAACACTAACCCCCTAACAAGAAACAACCCTAAACCCCTAACAACAAACAACACTAACACCCTAACAACAAACAACACTAACACTCTAACAACAACCAACCCTAACCCCCTAAGAACAAACAACACTAACGCCCTAAGAACAAACAACACTAACCCCCAGCAACGAACAATACTGACCCCGTAACAACACAAAACCTAACCTCTTATCAACAAACAACCCTAACCCACTAACAACAAACAACCCTAACACCCTAACAACAAACAACACTAACCCCCAACAACAAACAACCCTAAACCCCTAACATCAAAGAACACTAACACCCTAACAACAAACAAACCTAGCCCCCTAACAACAAACACTAACCCCCAAACAACAAACAACCCTAACCCGTAAAAACCAAAAACACTAAACCACTAACAACAAACAATCCTAACCCACTAACAACAAACAACACTAACCTCCGAACAACAAACAATCCTAAACCCCTAACAACAAACAACACTAACCCCCTAACAACAAACAACCCTAACCAAACAACAAAAAACCCTAACCCACTAACATCAAACAACACTAACACCCTAACAAATAACAACCCTAACCCCCTAACAAAAAACAACAGTAACACCCTAACAACAAACAACACTAAACCCCTAACCACAAACAACCCTAAACCCCTAACATCAAACAACACTAACCCCCTAACAACACAAAAAACTAACACCCTAACAACAAACAACACTAACACCCTACAACAAAAACCACTAAACCCCATCAAGAAACAACCCTAAACCCCTAACAACAAACACTAACCCCCTAACAACAAACAACACTAAACCCCTAAGAAGAAACTACCCTAACCCCGTAACAACAAACAAACCTAACCCCCAAACAACAAACAACGCTAACTCCCTAACAACAAACAATCTTAACCCCGAACAACAAACAACACTAACCTCCTAACCACAATAAACACTAACACCCTAATAACGAAAACCACTAAACCCCAACAAGAAACAACCCTAAACCCCTAACAACAAACAACACTAACCCCCTAACCACAAACAACCCTAAGCAAACAACAAACAACCATAACCCACTAACAACGAAGAACACTTACACCCTAACAACAAACAACCCTATCCCCCTAACAACAAACAACTCTAACCCCCTAACAACAAACAACCCTAAACCCCTAACATCAAAGAACACTAACACCCTAATAACAAGCAACCCTAACCCCCTAACAACAAACACTAACCCCCAAACAACAAACAACCCTAACCCCTAAAAACCAAAAACACTAACCCACTAACAACAAACAACCCTAACCCACTAACAACAAACAACCCTAACACCCTAACAAGAAACAACACTAACCCCCTAAAAACAAACAACCCTAAACCCCTAACATCAAACAACACTAACCCCCTAATAACACAAAACACTAACACCCTAACAACAAACAACACTAACACCCTAACAACAAAAACCACTAAACCCCAACAAGAAACAACCCTAAACCCCTAACAACAAACACTAACCCCCTAACAACAAACAACACTAAACCCCTAACAAGAAACTACTCTAACCACGTAACAACAAACAGCACTAACCCCGTAACAACAAACAACCCTAACCCCCAAACAACAAACAACCCTAACGCCCTAACAACAAACAATCCTAACCCCCGAACAACCAACAACACTAACCCCCTAACCACAGTAAACATTAACACCCGAACAACAAAAACCACTAAAACCCAACAAGAAACAACCCTGAACCCCTAACAACAATCAACACTAACCCCCTAAGAACAAACAGCCCTAACCAAACAACAAACAACCCTAACCGACTAACAACAAACAACACTAACCCCCTAACAAGACACAACACTAACCCCCTAAGAAGAAACAACACTAACCCCCTAAGAACAAACAACACTAACCCCCTAACAACAAAAAACACTAACCCCCTAAGAAGAAACAACACTAACCCCCTAACAACAAACAACACTAACACCCTAACAGCAAACAACACTAACACCCTAACAACAACCAACCCTAACCCCCTGAGAACAAACAACACTAACCCCTAAGAACAAACAACAATAACCCCCAACAACGAACAATACTAACCCCCTAACAACACAAAACCTAACCCCTTATCAACAAACAACCCTAACCCACTAACAAAAAACATCCCTAACACCCTAACAACAAACAACCCTAAACCCCTAACAACAAACAACACTAACCCCCTAACAACAAACAACCCTAAACCCCTAACATCAAAGAACACTAACACCCTAACAACAAACAACCCTAACCCCCTAACAACAAACACTAACCCCCAAACAACAAACAACACTAACCCCTAAAATACAAAAACACTAACCCACTAACAACAAACAACCCTAACACCCTAAAAACAAACAACACTAACCCCCTAACAACAAACATCCCTAAACCCCTAACATCAAACAACACTAACCCCCTAACAACACAAAACACTAACACCCTAACAACAAACAACACTAACACCGTAACAACAAAAACCACTAAACCCCAACAAGAAACAACCCTAAACCCCTAACAACAAACACTAACCCCCTAACAACAAACAACACTAAACCCCTAACAAGAAACTACCCTAACCCCGTAACAACAAACAACACTAACCCCGTAACAACAAACAACCCTAACCCCCAAACAACAAACAACCCTAACCCCCTAACAACAAACAATCCTAACCCCCGAAAACCAACAACACTAACACCGTAACCACAATAAACACTAACACCCAAACAACAAAAACCACTAAACCCCAACAAGAAACAACCCTAAACCCCTAACAACAAACAACACTAACCCCGTAACAACAAACAACCCTAACCAAACAACAAAAACCCCTAACCCACTAACAACAAACAACACTAACACCCTAACAACAAACAACCCTAACTCCCTAACAACAAACAACACTAACACCGTAACAACAAACAACCCTTACCCCCTAAAAACAAACAAAACTAACCCCTAACAACAAACAACCCTAAACCCCTAACATCAAAGAACACTAACACCCTAACAACAAACAAACCTAACCCCCTAACAACAAACACTAACCCCCAAGGAACAAACAACCCTAACCCCTAAAAACCAAAAACACTAACCCACTAACAACAAACAACCCTAACCCCCTAACAACAAACAACCCTAAACCCCAAACATCAAACAACACTAACCCCCTAACAACACAAAACACTAACACCCTAACAACAAACAACACTAACACCCTAACAACAAAAACCACTAAAGCCCAACAAGAAACAACCCGAAACCCCTAACAACAAACAACACTAACCCCCTAACAACAAACAACACTAACCCCCTAACAACAACCAACCCTAACCCCCTAAGAACAAACAACACTAACGCCCTAAGAACAAACAATACTAACCCCCAGCAACGAGCAATACTAACCCCCTAACAACACAAAACCTAACCTCTTATCAAGAAACAACCCTAACCCACTAACAACAAACAACCCTAACACCCTAACAACAAACAACACTAACCCCCTAACAACAAACAACCCTAAACCCCTAACATCAAAGAACACTAACACCCTAACAACAAACAACCCTAGCCCCCTAACAACAAACACTAACCCCCAAACAACAAACAACCCTAACCCCTGAAAACCAAAAACACTAACCCACTAACAACAATCAACCCTAACCCACTAACAACAAACAACCCTAACCCCCTAACAACAAACAACCCTAAACCCCTAACATCAAACAACACTAACCCACTAACAACACAAAACACTAACACCCTAACAACAAACACCACTAACACCCTAAGAACAAAAACCACTAAACCCCAACAAGAAACAACCCTAAACCCCTAACAAAAAACACTAACCCCCTAACAACAAACAACACTAAACCCCTAACAAGAAACTAACCTAACCCCGTAACAACAAACAACACTAACCCCGTAACAACAAACAACCCTAACCCCCAAACAACAAACAACCCTAAACCCCTAACAACAAACAATCCTAACCCCCGAACAACCAACAACACTAACTCCCTAACCACAATAAAGACTAACACCCTAACAACAAAAACCACTAAACCCCAACAAGAAACAACCCTAAACCCCTAACAGCAAACACTAACCCCCTAACAAAAAACAACCCTAACCAAACAACAAAAAACCCTAACCCACTAACATCAAACAACACTAACACCCTAACAACAAACAACCCTAACCCCCTAACAAAAAACAACAGTAACACCCTAACAACAAAAACCACTAAACCCCAACAAGAAACAACCCTAACCCCTAACAACAAACAACACTAACCCCCTAACAACAAACAACCCTAACCAAACAACAAACAAACCTAACCCACTAACAACAAACAACACTAACACGCGAACAACAAACAACCCTAACCCCCCAACAGCAAACAACAGTAACACCCTAACAACAAAAACCAGTAAACCCCAACAAGAAACAACCCTAAACCCCTAAAAACAAACAACACTAACCCCCTAACAACAAACAACCGTAACCAAACAAGAAACAAACCTAACCCACTAACAACAAACAACACTAACACCCTAACAACAAACAACCCTAACCAAACAACAAACAAACCTAACCCACTAACAACAAACAACACTAACACGCGAACAACAAACAACCCTAAACCCCAACAACAAACAACAGTAACACCCTAACAACAAAAACCACTAAACCCCAACAAGAAACACCCCTAAACCCCTAACAACAAACAACACTAACCCCCTAACAACAAACAACCCTAACCAAACAACAAACAAACCTAACCCACTAACAACAAACAACACTAACACCCGAACAAAAAACAACCCTAACCCCCTAACAACAAACAACACAAACACCCTAACAACAAACAACCCTAACCCCTAACAACAAAAAACACTAACCCCATAACAACAAACAACCCTAAACCCCTATCATCAAAGAACACTAACACCCTAACAACAAACAACCCTAACCCCCTAACAACAAACACTAACCCCCAAACAACAAACAACCCTAAAACCTGAAAACCAAAAACACTAACCCACTAACAACAAACAACACTAACCCCCTAAAAACAAACAATCCTAACCCCCTAACAACAAACAACACTCACCCCTAAAAAACAAACAACCCTAAAACCCTAAAAGCAAACAACACTGAACCCCTAAAAACAAACAACACTAAGCCCTTAACAACAAACAACACTAACACCCGAACAACAAACACCACTAAACCCCAACAAGAAACAACCCTAAGCCCCTAACAACAAACAACACTAACCCCCTAACAAGAAACAACCCTAAACCCCTAACAACAAACAACACTAACACCCTAACAACAAACAACACTAACACTCTAACAACAACCAACCCTAACCCCCTAAGAACAAACAACACTAACGCCCTAAGAACAAACAACACTAACCCCCAGCAACGAACAATACTGACCCCGTAACAACACAAAACCTAACCTCTTATCAACAAACAACCCTAACCCACTAACAACAAACAACCCTAACACCCTAACAACAAACAACACTAACCCCCAACAACAAACAACCCTAAACCCCTAACATCAAAGAACACTAACACCCTAACAACAAACAAACCTAGCCCCCTAACAACAAACACTAACCCCCAAACAACAAACAACCCTAACCCGTAAAAACCAAAAACACTAAACCACTAACAACAAACAATCCTAACCCACTAACAACAAACAACACTAACCTCCGAACAACAAACAATCCTAAACCCCTAACAACAAACAACACTAACCCCCTAACAACAAACAACCCTAACCAAACAACAAAAAACCCTAACCCACTAACATCAAACAACACTAACACCCTAACAAATAACAACCCTAACCCCCTAACAAAAAACAACAGTAACACCCTAACAACAAACAACACTAAACCCCTAACCACAAACAACCCTAAACCCCTAACATCAAACAACACTAACCCCCTAACAACACAAAAAACTAACACCCTAACAACAAACAACACTAACACCCTACAACAAAAACCACTAAACCCCATCAAGAAACAACCCTAAACCCCTAACAACAAACACTAACCCCCTAACAACAAACAACACTAAACCCCTAAGAAGAAACTACCCTAACCCCGTAACAACAATCAAACCTAGCCCCCAAACAACAAACAACGCTAACTCCCTAACAACAAACAATCTTAACCCCGAACAACAAACAACACTAACCTCCTAACCACAATAAACACTAACACCCTAATAACGAAAACCACTAAACCCCAACAAGAAACAACCCTAAACCCCTAACAACAAACAACACTAACCCCCTAACCACAAACAACCCTAAGCAAACAACAAACAACCATAACCCACTAACAACGAAGAACACTTACACCCTAACAACAAACAACCCTATCCCCCTAACAACAAACAACTCTAACCCCCTAACAACAAACAACCCTAAACCCCTAACATCAAAGAACACTAACACCCTAATAACAAACAACCCTAACCCCCTAACAACAAACACTAACCCCCAAACAACAAACAACCCTAACCCCTAAAAACCAAAAACACTAACCCACTAACAACAAACAACCCTAACCCACTAACAACAAACAACCCTAACACCCTAACAAGAAACAACACTAACCCCCTAAAAACAAACAACCCTAAACCCCTAACATCAAACAACACTAACCCCCTAATAACACAAAACACTAACACCCTAACAACAAACAACACTAACACCCTAACAACAAAAACCACTAAACCCCAACAAGAAACAACCCTAAACCCCTAACAACAAACACTAACCCCCTAACAACAAACAACACTAAACCCCTAACAAGAAACTACTCTAACCACGTAACAACAAACAGCACTAACCCCGTAACAACAAACAACCCTAACCCCCAAACAACAAACAACCCTAACGCCCTAACAACAAACAATCCTAACCCCCGAACAACCAACAACACTAACCCCCTAACCACAGTAAACATTAACACCCGAACAACAAAAACCACTAAAACCCAACAAGAAACAACCCTGAACCCCTAACAACAATCAACACTAACCCCCTAAGAACAAACAGCCCTAACCAAACAACAAACAACCCTAACCGACTAACAACAAACAACACTAACCCCCTAACAAGACACAACACTAACCCCCTAAGAAGAAACAACACTAACCCCCTAAGAACAAACAACACTAACCCCCTAACAACAAAAAACACTAACCCCCTAAGAAGAAACAACACTAACCCCCTAACAACAAACAACACTAACACCCTAACAGCAAACAACACTAACACCCTAACAACAACCAACCCTAACCCCCTGAGAACAAACAACACTAACCCCTAAGAACAAACAACAATAACCCCCAACAACGAACAATACTAACCCCCTAACAACACAAAACCTAACCCCTTATCAACAAACAACCCTAACCCACTAACAAAAAACATCCCTAACACCCTAACAACAAACAACCCTAAACCCCTAACAACAAACAACACTAACCCCCTAACAACAAACAACCCTAAACCCCTAACATCAAAGAACACTAACACCCTAACAACAAACAACCCTAACCCCCTAACAACAAACACTAACCCCCAAACAACAAACAACACTAACCCCTAAAATACAAAAACACTAACCCACTAACAACAAACAACCCTAACACCCTAAAAACAAACAACACTAACCCCCTAACAACAAACATCCCTAAACCCCTAACATCAAACAACACTAACCCCCTAACAACACAAAACACTAACACCCTAACAACAAACAACACTAACACCGTAACAACAAAAACCACTAAACACCAACAAGAAACAACCCTAAACCCCTAACAACAAACACTAACCCCCTAACAACAAACAACACTAAACCCCTAACAAGAAACTACCCTAACCCCGTAACAACAAACAACACTAACCCCGTAACAACAAACAACCCTAACCCCCAAACAACAAACAACCCTAACCCCCTAACAACAAACAATCCTAACCCCCGAAAACCAACAACACTAACACCGTAACCACAATAAACACTAACACCCAAACAACAAAAACCACTAAACCCCAACAAGAAACAACCCTAAACCCCTAACAACAAACAACACTAACCCCGTAACAACAAACAACCCTAACCAAACAACAAAAACCCCTAACCCACTAACAACAAACAACACTAACACCCTAACAACAAACAACCCTAACTCCCTAACAACAAACAACACTAACACCGTAACAACAAACAACCCTTACCCCCTAAAAACAAACAAAACTAACCCCTAACAACAAACAACCCTAAACCCCTAACATCAAAGAACACTAACACCCTAACAACAAACAAACCTAACCCCCTAACAACAAACACTAACCCCCAAGGAACAAACAACCCTAACCCCTAAAAACCAAAAACACTAACCCACTAACAACAAACAACCCTAACCCCCTAACAACAAACAACCCTAAACCCCAAACATCAAACAACACTAACCCCCTAACAACACAAAACACTAACACCCTAACAACAAACAACACTAACACCCTAACAACAAAAACCACTAAAGCCCAACAAGAAACAACCCGAAACCCCTATCAACAAACAACACTAACCCCCTAACAACAAACAACACTAACCCCCTAACAACAACCAACCCTAACCCCCTAAGAACAAACAACACTAACGCCCTAAGAACAAACAACACTAACCCCCAGCAACGAGCAATACTAACCCCCTAACAACACAAAACCTAACCTCTTATCAAGAAACAACCCTAACCCACTAACAACAAACAACCCTAACACCCTAACAACAAACAACACTAACCCCCTAACAACAAACAACCCTAAACCCCTAACATCAAAGAACACTAACACCCTAACAACAAACAACCCTAGCCCCCTAACAACAAACACTAACCCCCAAACAACAAACAACCCTAACCCCTGAAAACCAAAAACACTAACCCACTAACAACAATCAACCCTAACCCACTAACAACAACCCTAACCCCCTAACAACAAACAACCCTAAACCCCTAACATCAAACAACACTAACCCACTAACAACACAAAACACTAACACCCTAACAACAAACACCACTAACACCCTAAGAACAAAAACCACTAAACCCCAACAAGAAACAACCCTAAACCCCTAACAACAAAAAACACTAACCCCCTAACAACAAACAACCCTAACCAAACAACAAACAACCCTAACCCACTAACAACAAACAACACTAACCCCCTAACAAGAAACTACTCTAACCCCGTAACAACAAACAACACAAACCCCGTAACAACAAACAACCCTAACCCCCTAACAACAAACAACACTAACCCCCTAACCACAAAAAACACTAACACCCTAACAACAAACAACCCTAACCCCCTAACAACAAACAACACTAACCCCCTAACAACAAACAATCCTAAACCCCTAACATCAAAGAACACTAACACCCTAACAACAAACAACCCTAACCCCCAACAACAAACACTAACCCCCAAACAACAAACAACCCTAACCCCTAAAAACCAAAAACAGTAACCCACAAACAACAAACAGCCCTAACCCACTAACAACAAACAACCCTAACATCCTAACAACAAACAAATCTAACACCCTAACAGCAAACAACACTAACACCCTAACAACAATAATCACTAAAACCCAACAAGAAAAAACCCTAAACCCCTATCAACAAACACTAACCCCCTAACAACAAACAACACTAAACCCCTAACAGGAAACTACCCTAACCCCGTAACAACAAACAACACTAACCCCGTAACAACAAACAACCCTAACCCCCAAACAAGAAACAACCCTAACCCCCTAACAACAAGAAATCCTAACTCCCGAACAACCAACAACCCTAACCCCCTGACAACAAACAATCCTAACTCCCGAACAACCAACAACACTAACCCCCAACCACAATAAACACTAACACCCTAACAACAAAAACCACTAAACCCCTACAAGAAACAACCCTAAACCCCTAACAACAAACAACACTAACCCCCTAACAACAAAGAACCCTAACCAAACAACAAACAACCCTAACCCACTAACAACAAACAACCCTAACCCCCTAACAACAAACAACCCTAACCAAACAACAAACAACCCTAACGGACTAACAACAAACAATACTAAGCCCCCAACAAGAAACAACACTAACCCCCTAAGAAGAAACAACACTAAACCCCTAAAAACAAACAACACTAACCCCCTAACAAAAAACAACACTAACACCCTAACAACAACCAACCCTAACCCCCCAAGAACAAACAACACTAACCCCCAACAACGAACACTACTAATCCCCTAACAACACAAAACCTAACCCCTTATCAACAAACAACCCTAACCCACTAACAAAAAACAACCCTAACACCCTAACAACAAACAACCCTAACCCCGTAACAACAAACAACACTAACCCCCTAACAACAAACAACCCTAAACCCCTAACATCAAAGAACACTAACACCCTAACAACAAACAACCCGAACACCCTAACAACAAACACTAACCCCCAAACAACAAACAACCCTAACCCCAAAAAAGAAAACCACTAACCCACTAACAACAAACAACCCTAACCCACTAACAACAAACAACCCTAACACCCTAACAACAAACAACACTAACCCCCTAACAACAAACAACCCTAAACCCCTAACATCAAACAACACTAACCCCCTAACAACACAAAACACTAACACCATAACAACAAACAACACTAACACCCTAAGAACAAACAACCCTAAACCCCTAACATCAAACAACACTAACCCCCTAATAACACAAAACACTAACAAGCTAACAACAAACAGCCCTAACAGCCTAACAACAAAAACCACTAAACGCCAACAAGAAACAACCCTAAACCCCTAACAACAAACACTAACCCTCTAACAACAAACAACACTAAACCCCTGACAAGAAACTACCCTAACCCCGTAAAAACAAACAACACTAACCCGTAACAACAAACAACCCTAACCCCCAAACAACAAACAACCCTAACCCCGAAACAACAAACAACCCTAACCCCCTAACAACAAACAATCCTAACCCCCGAACAACCAACAACACTGACCGCCAACCACAATAAACATTAACACCCTAACAACAAAAACCACTAAACGCCAACAAGAAACAACCCTAAACCACTAACAACAAACAACAGTAACCCCCTAACAACACAAAACACTAACACCCTAACAACAAACAACACTAACCCCCTAACAACAAACAACACTAACCCTCTAAAAACAAACAACCCTAAACCCCTAACATCAAACAACACTAACCCCCTAACAACACAAAACACTAACACCCTAACAACAAACAACACTAACACCCTAACAAAAAAAACCACTAAACCCAACAAGAAAAAACCCTAAACCCCTAACAACAAACACTAACACCCTAACAACAAACAACACTAAACCACTAACAAGAAACTACTCTAACCCCGTAACAACAAACAACCCTAACCCCGTAACAACAAACAACCCTAACCCCCAAACAACAAACAACCCTAACCCCCTAACAACAAACAATCCTAACCCCCGAACAACCAACAACACTAACCCCCTAACCACAATAAACACTAACACCCTAACAACAAAAACCACTAAACCCCAACAAGAAACAACCCTAAACCCCTAACAACAAACAACACTAACCCCCTAGCAACAAACAACCCTGACCAAAAAACAAAAAAACCTAACCCACTAACTACAAACAACACTAACCCCCTAACAAGAAACTACTTTAACCCCGTAACAACAAACAACCCTAACCCCTAAAAACAAACAACCCTAACCAAACAACACACCACCCTAACGGACTAACAACAAACAACACTAACCCCCTAACAAGGAAAAACACTAACCCCCTAAGAAGAAACAACACTAACCCCCTAACAACAAACAACACTAACCCCCTAACAACAAACAACACTAACACCCTAACAACAACCAACCCTAACCCCCTAAGAACAAACAACACTAACCCCCTAAGAACAAACAATAACCCCCAACAACGAACAATACTAACACGCTAACAACACAAAACCTAACCCCTTGTCAACAAACAACCCTAACCCACTAACAAAAAACTTCCCTAACACCCTAACAACAAACAACCCTAACCCCCTAACAACAAAAACCCTAACCCCCTAACAACAAACAACCCTAAACCCCTAACATCAAAGAACACTAACACCCTAACAACAAACAACCCTAACCCCTAACAACAAACACTAACCCCCAAACAACAAACAACACTAACCCCTAAAATCCAAAAACACTAACCCACTAACAACAAACAACCCTAACCCACTAACAACTAACAACCCTAACACCCTAACAGCAAACAACACTAACCCCCTAACAACAAACATCCCTAACCCCCTAAAAAAAAAAATCCTAATCCCCGAACAACCAACAACACTAACCCCCTAACCACAATAAACACTAACACCCTAACAACAAAAAACACTAAACCCCAACAAGAAACAACCCTAAACCCCTAACAACACACAACACTAACCCCCTAACAACAAACAACCCTGACCAAACAACAACAAACCCTAACCCACTAACAACAAACCACACTAACACCCTAACAACACAAAACACTAACACCCTAACAACAAACAACACTAACACCCTAACAACAAAAACCACTAAACCCCAACAAGAAACAACCCTAAACCCCTAACAACAAACACTAACCCCCTAAAAACAAACAACACTAAACCCCTAACAAGAAACTACCCTAACCCCTTAAAAACAAACAACACTAACCCCGTAACAACCAACAACCCCAAAACCGTAACAACAAACAACCCTAACCCCCAAACAACAAACAACCCTAACCCCCTAACAACAAACAATCCTAACCCCCGAACAACCAACAACACTAACCCCCTAAAAACAAACAACCCTAACCAAACAGCAAACAACCCTAACCCACTATCAACAAAGAACACTAACCCCCTAACAATAAACTACTTTAACCCCATAACAACAAACAACCCTAACCCCTAAAAACAAACAACCCTAACCAAACAACAAACAACCCAAACCGATTAACAACAAACAACACTAACCCCCTAATTAGCAAGAAACAACACTAACCCCCTAAGAAGAAACAACACTAACCCCCTAACAACAAACAACACTAACCCCCTAACAACAAAAACCACTAAACCGCAACAAGAAACAACCCTAAAACCCTAACAACAAACACTAACCCCCTAACAAGAAACAACACTAAACCCCTAACAAGAAACTACCCTAACCCCGTAACAACAAACAACACTAACCCCGTAACAACAAACAAACCTAACCCCCAAACAACAAACAACGCTAACTCCCTAACAACAAACAATCGTAATACCCGAACAACCAACAACACTAAACCCCTAACCACAATAAACACGAACACCCTAATAACAAAAACCACTAAACCCCAACAAGAAACAACCCTAAACCCCTAACAAACAACACTAACCCCCTAACCACAAACAACCCTAAGCAAACAACAAACAACCATAACCCACTAACAGCAAAGAACACTAACACCCTAACAACAAACAACCCTATCCCCCTAACAACAAACACTAACTCCCAAACAACAAACAACCCTAAACCCCTAACATCAAAGAACACTAACACCCTAACAACAAACAACCCTAACCCCCTAACAACAAACACTAACCCCCAAACAACAAACAACCCTAACCCCTAAAAACCAAAAACACTAACCAACTAACAACAAACAACCCTAACCCACCAACAACAAACAACCCTAACCCCCTAACAAGAAACAACACTAACCCCCTAACAACAAACAACCCTAAACCCCTAACATCAAACAACACTAACCCCCTAACAACACAAAACTCTAAGACCCTAACAACAAACAACACTAACACCCTAACAACAAAAACCACTAAACCCCAACAAGAAACAACCCTAAACCCCTAACAACAAACACTAACCCCCTAACAACAAACAACACTAAACCCCTAACAAGAAACTACCCCAACCCCGTAACAACAAACAACACTAACCCCGTAACAACAAACAAACCTAACCCCGAAACAACAAACAACGCTAACTCCCTAACAACAAACAATCTTAACCCCGAACAACCAACAACACTAACCCCCTAACCACAATAAACACTAACACCCTAATAACGAAAACCACTAAACCCCAACAAGAAACAACCCTAAACCCCTAACAACAAACAACACTAACCCCCTAACCACAAACAACCCTAAGCAAACAACAAACAACCATAACCCACTAACAACAAAGAACACTAACACCCTAACAACAAACAACCCTATCCCCCTAACAACAAACAACCCTAACCCCCTAACAACAAACACTAACCCCCAAACAACAAACAACCCTAACCCTAAAAACCAAAAACACTAACCAACTAACAACCAACAACCCTAACCCACTAACAACAAACAACCCTAACACCCTAACAAGAAACAACACTAACCCCCTAACAACAAACAACCCTAAACCCCTAACATCAAACACTAACCCCCTAACAACACAAAACACTAACACCCTAACAACAAACAACACTAACACCCTAACAACAAAAACCACTAAACCGCAACAAGAAACAACCCTAAACCCCTAACAACAAACACTAACCCCCTAACAACAAACAACACTAAACCCCTAACAAGAAACTACCCTAACCCCGTAACAACAAACAACACTAACCCCGTAACAACAAACAACACTAACCCCCAAACAACAAACAACCCTAACGCCCTAACAACAAACAATCCTAACCCCCGAACAACCAACAACACTAACCCCCTAACCACAGTAAACATTAACACCCGAACAACAAAAACCACTAAAACCCAACAAGAAACAACCCTAAACCCCTAACAAGAATCAACACTAACCCCCTAAGAACAAACAACCCTAACCAAACAACAAACAACCTTAAACCCTAAAAACAGACAACCCTAACACCCTAACAACAAACAGCCCTAACCAAACAACAAACAACCCTAACCGACTAACAACAAACAACACTAACCCCCTAACAAGACACAACACTAACCCCCTAAGAAGAAACAACACTAACCCCCTAACAACAAACAACACTAACCCCCTAACAACAAACAACACTAACACACTAACAACAACCAACCCTAACCCCCTAAGAACAAACGACACTAACCCCCTAAGAACAAACAACACTAACCCCCAACAACGAACACTACTAATCCCCTAACAACACAAAACCTAACCCCTTATCAACAAACAACCCTAACCCACTAACAAAAAACAACCCTAACACCCTGACAACAAACAACCCTAAACCCCTAACAACAAACAACACTAACCCTCTAACAACAAACAACCCTAAACCCCTAACATCAAAGAACACTAACACCCTAACAACAAACAACCCTCACCCCCTAAAAACAAACACTAACCTCCAAACAACAAACAACCCTAACCCCTAAAAACCAAAAACATTAACCCACTAACAACAAACAGCCCTAATCCACTAACAACGAACAACCCTAACACCCTAACAACAGACAACACTAACCCCCTAACAACAAACAACCCTAAACCCCTAACATCAAACAACACTAACCCCCTAACAACACAAAACACTAACACCCTAACAACAAACAACACTAACACCCTAACAACAAAAACCACTAAACCCCAACAAGAAACAACCCTAAACCCCTAACAACAAACACTAACCCCCTAACAACAAAAAACACTAAACCCCTAACAAGAAACTACCCTAACCCCTTAACAAACAACACTGACCACGTAACAACAAACAACCCTAACCCCCAAACAACAAACAACCCTAACCCCCAAACAACAAACAACCCTAACCCCCTAACAACAAACAATCCTAACCCCCGAACAACCAACAAAACTAACCCCCTAACCACAATAATCACAAACACCCTAACAACAAAAACCACTAAACCCCAACAAGAAACAACTCTAAACCCCTAACAACAAACAACACTAACCCCCTAACAACAAACAACCGTAACCAAACAACAAACAACCCTAACCCACTATCAACAAACAACACTAACCCTCTAACAAGAAACTACTTTAACCCCGTAACAACAAACAACCCTAAACCCTAAAAACAAACAACCCTAACCAAACAACAAACAACCCTAACCGACTAACAACAAACAACACTAACCCCCTAACAAGAAAAAACACTAACCCCCTAAGAAGAAACAACATTAACCCCCTAACAACAAACAACACTAACCCCCTAACAACAAACAACACTAACACCCTAACAACAACCAACCCTAACCCCCTAAGAACAAACGACACTAACCCCCTAAGAACAAACAACAATAACCCCCAACAACGAACAATACTAACCCCCTAACAACACAAAACCTAAACCCTTATCAACAAACAACCCTAACCCACTAAAAAAAAACATCCCTAACACCCTAACAACAAACAACCCTAACCCCCTAACAACAACCAACCCTAACCCCCTAGGAACAAACAACACTAACCCCCTAAGAACAAACAACAATAACCCCCAACAACGAACAATACTAACCCCCTAACAACACAAAACCTAACCCCTTATCAACAAACAACCCTAACCCACTAACAAAAAACATCCCTAACACCCTGACAACAAACAACCCTAAACCACTAACAACAAACAACACTAACCCTCTAACAACAAACAACCCTAAACCCCTAACATCAAACAACACTAACCCCCTAACAACACAAAACACTAACACCCTAACAACAAACAACCCTAACACCCTAACAACAAAAACCACTAAACCCCAACAAGAAACAACCCTAAACCCCTAACAACAAACACTAACCCCCTAACAACAAACAACACTAAACCCCTAACAACAAACAACACTAACCCCCTAACAACAAACAACCCTAAACCCCTAACATCAAAGAACACTAACACCCTAACAACAAACAACCCTAACCCCCTAACAACAAACACTAACCCCCAAACAACAAACAACCCTAACCCCTAACATCAAACAACACTAACCCCCTAACAACACAAAACACTAAGACCCTAACAACAAACAACACTAACACCCTAACAACAAAAACCACTAAACCCCAACAAGAAACAACCCTAAACCCCTAACAACAAACACTAACCCCCTAACAACAAACAACACTAAACCCCTAACAAGAAACTACCCCAACCCCGTAACAACAAACAACACTAACCCCGTAACAAAAAACAAACCTAACCCCGAAACAACAAACAACGCTAACTCCCTAACAACAAACAATCTTAACCCCGAACAACCAACAACACTAACCCCCTAACCAAAATAAACACTAACACCCTAATAACGAAAACCACTAAACCCCAACAAGAAACAACCCTAAACCCCTAACAACAAACAACACTAACCCCCTAACCACAAACAACCCTAAGCAAACAACAAACAACCATAACCCACTAACAACAAAGAACACTAACACCCTAACAAAAAACAACCCTATCCCCCTAACAACAAACAACCCTAACCCCCTAACAACAAACACTAACCCCCAAACAACAAACAACCCTAACCCTAAAAACCAAAAACACTAACCAACTAACAACCAACAACCCGAACCCACTAACAACAAACAACCCTAACACCCTAACAACAAACAACACTAACCCCCTAACAACAAAGAACCCTAAACCCCTAACATCAAACACTAACCCCCTAACAACACAAAACACTAACACCCTAACAACAAACAACACTAACACCCTAACAACAAAAACCACTAAACCGCAACAAGAAACAACCCTAAACCCCTAACAACAAACACTAACCCCCTAACAACAAACAACACTAAACCCCTAACAAGAAACTACCCTAACCCCGTAACAACAAACAACACTAACCCCGTAACAACAAACAACCCTAACCCCCAAACAACAAACAACCCTAACGCCCTAACAACAAACAATCCTAACCCCCGAACAACCAACAACACTAACCCCCTAACCACAGTAAACATTAACACCCGAACAACAAAAACCACTAAAACCCAACAAGAAACCACCCTAAACCCCTAACAAGAATCAACACTAACCCCCTAACAACAAACAGCCCTAACCAAACAACAAACAACCCTAACCGACTAACAACAAACAACACTAACCCCCTAACAAGACACAACACTAACCCCCTAAGAAGAGACAACACTAACCCCCTAACAACAAACAACACTAACCCCCTAACAACAAACAATACTAACACACTAACAACAACCAACCCTAACCCCCTAAGAACAAACGACACTAACCCCCTAAGAACAAACAACACTAACCCCCAACAACGAACACTACTAATCCCCTAACAACACAAAACCTAACCCCTTATCAGCAAACAACCCTAACCCACTAACAATAAACAACCCTAACACCCTGACAACAAACAACCCTAAACCCCTAACAACAAACAACACTAACCCTCTAACAACAAACAACCCTAAACCCCTAACATCAAAGAACACTAACACCCTAACAACAAACAACCCTCATCCCCTAAAAACAAACACTAACCTCCAAACAACAAACAACCCTAACCCCTAAAAACCAAAAACATTAACCCACTAACAACAAACAGCCCTAATCCACTAACAACGAACAACCCTAACACCCTAACATCAAACAACACTAACAACAGACAACACTAACCCCCTAACAACAAACAACCCTAAACCCCTGACATCAAACAACACTAACCCCCTAACAACACAAAACACTAACACCCTAACAACAAACAACACTAACACCCTAACAACAAAAACCACTAAACCCCAACAAGAAACAACCCTAAACCCCTAACAACAAACACTAACCCCCTAACAACAAAAAACACTAAACCCCTAACAAGAAACTACCCTAACCCCTTAACAAACAACACTGACCACGTAACAACAAACAACCCTAACCCCCAAACAACAAACAACCCTAACCCCCAAACAACAAACAACCCTAACCCCCTAACAACAAACAACACTAAACCCCTAACAAGAAACAACACTAAGCCCCTAACAACAAACAACCCTAAACCCCTAACATCAAAGAACACTAACACCCTAACACCAAACAACCCTAACCCCCTAACAACAAACACTAACCCCCAAACAACAAACAACCCTAACCCCTAAAAACCAAAAACACTAACCAACTAACAACAAACAACCCTAACTCACTAACAACAAACAACCCTAACCCCCTAACAAGAAACAACACTAACCCCCTAACAACAAACAACCCTAAACCCCTAACATCAAACAACACTAACCCCCTAACAACACAAAACACTGAGACCCTAACAACAAACAACACTAACACCCTAACAACAAAAACCACTAAACCGCAACAAGAAACAACCCTAAACCCCTAACAACAAACACTAACCCCCTAACAACAAACAACACTAAACCCCTAACAAGAAACTACCCTAACCCCGTAACAACAAACAACACTAACCCCGTAACAACAAACAAACCTAACCCCCAAACAACAAACAACGCTAACTCCCTAACAACAAACAATCTTAACCCCGAACAACCAACAACACTAACCCCCTAACCACAATAAACACTAACACCCTAATAACGAAAACCACTAAACCCCAACAAGAAACAACCCTAAACCCCTAACAACAAGCAACACTAACCCCCTAACAACAAACAATCCTAACCCCCGAACAACCAACAACACTAACCCCCTAAACACAATAATCACTAACAACCTAACAACAAAAACCACTAAACCCCAACAAGAAACAACCCTAAACCCCTAACAACAAACAACACTAACCCCCTAAAAACAAACAACCCTAACCAAACAGCAAACAACCCCTACCCTCTATCAACAAACAACACTAACCCCCTAACAATAAACTACTTTAACCCCATAACAACAAACAACCCTAACCCCTAAAAACAAACAACCCTAACCAAACAACAAACAACCCAAACCGACTAACAACAAACAACACTAACCCCCTAATTAGCAAGAAACAACACTAACCCCCTAAGAAGAAACAACACTAACCCCCTAACAACAAACAACACTAACCCCCTAACAACAAAAACCACTAAACCGCAACAAGAAACAACCCTAAACCCCTAACAACAAACACTAACCCCCTAACAAGAAACAACACTAAACCCCTAACAAGAAACTACCCTAACCCCGTAACAACAAACAACACTAACCCCGTAACAACAAACAAACCTAACCCCCAAACAACAAACAACGCTAACCCCCTAACAACAAACAATCGTAATACCCGAACAACCAACAACACTAAACCCCTAACCACAATAAACACTAACACTCTAATAACAAAAACCACTAAACCCCAACAAGAAACAACCCTAAACCCCTAACAAACAACACTAACCCCCTAACCACAAACAACCCTAAGCAACCAACAAACAACCATAACCCACTAACAGCAAAGAACACTAACACCCTAACAACAAACAACCCTATCCCCCTAACAACAAACAACACTAACCCCCTAACAACAAACAACCCTAAACCCCTAACAACAAACACTAACCCCCAAATAACAAACAACCCTAACCCCTAAAAACCAAAAACACTAACCAGCAAACAACAAACAACCCTAACCCACCAACAACAAAGAACCCTAACCCCCTAACAAGAAACAACACTAACCCCCTAACAACAAACAACCCTGAACCCCTAACATCAAACAACACTAACCCCCTAACAACACAAAACACTAAGACCCTAACAACAAACAACACTAACACCCTAACAACAAAAACCACTAAACCCCAACAAGAAACAACCCTAAACCCCTAACAACAAACACTAACTCCCTAACAACAAACAACACTAAACCCCTAACAAGAAACTACCCCAACCCCATAACAACAAACAACACTAACCCCGTAACAACAAACAAACCTAACCCCGAAACAACAAACAACGCTAACTCCCTAACAACAAACAATCTTAACCCCGAACAACCAACAACACTAACCCCCTAACCACAATAAACACTAACACCCTAAAAACGAAAACCACTAAACCCCAACAAGAAACAACCCTAAACCCCTAACAACAAACAACACTAACCCCCTAACCACAAACAACCCTAAGGAAAGAACAAACAACCATAACCCACTAACAACAAAGAACACTAACACCCTAACAACAAACACCCCTATCCCCCTAACAACAAACAACACTAACCCCCTAACAACAAACAACCCTAAACCCCTAACATCAAAGAACACTAACACCCTAACAACAAACAACCCTAACCCCCTAACAACAAACACTAACCCCCAAACAACAAACAACCCTAACCCCTAAAAACCAAAAACACTAACCAACTAACAACCAACAAGCCTAACCCACTAACAACAAACAACCCTAACACCCTAACAAGAAACAACACTAACCCCCTAACAACAAACAACCCTAAACCCCTAACATCAATCAACACTAACCCCCTAACAACACAAAACACTAACACCTTAACAACAAACAACACTAACACCCTAACAACAAAAACCACTAAACCCCAACAAGAAACAACCCTAAACCCCTAACAACAAACACTAACCCCCTAACAACAAAAAACCCTAACCAAACAACAAAAAACCCTAACCCACTAACAACAAACAACACTAACACCCTAACAACAAACAACCCTAACTCCCTAACAACAAACAACACTAACACCCTAACAACGAACAACGCTAACCCCCTAAAAACAAACAACACTAACCCCCTAACAACAAACAACCCTAAACCCCTAACATCAAACAACACTAACCCCCTAACAACACAAAACACTAACACCCTAACAAACAACTCTAACACCCTAACAACAAAAACCAATAAACCCCAAGAAGAAACAACCCTAAACCCCTAACAACAAACACTAACCCCCTAACAACAAACAACACTAAACCCCTAACAAGAAACTACCCTAACCCCGTAACAACAAACAACACTAACCCGGTAACAACAAACAAACCTAACCCCCAAACAACAAACAACCCTAACCCCCTAACAACAAACAATCCTAACCCCCGAACAACCAACAACACTAACCCCCTAACCACAATAAACACTAACACCCGAACATCAAAAACCAATTAACCCCAACAAGAAACAACCCTAAACCCCTAACAACAAACAACACTCACCCCCTAACAACAAACAACCCTAACCAAACAACAAACAAACCTAACCCACTAACAACAAACAACACTAACACCCTAACAACAAACAACCCTAACCCCCTAACAACAAACAACACTAACACCCTAACAACAAACAACCCTAACCCCCTAACAACAAACAACACTAACCCCCTAACAACAAACAACCCTAAACCCCTAACATCAAAGAACACTAACACCCTAACAACAAACAACCCTAACCCCCTAACAACAAACACTAACCCCCAAACAACAAAAAACACTAACCCCTAAAAACCAAAAACACTAACCCACTAACAACAAACAACCCTAACCCACTAACAACAAACAACCCTAACACCGTAACAACAAACAACACTAACCCCGTAACAACAAACAGCCCTAACCCCCAAACAACAAACAACCCTAAGCCCCTAACAACAAACAATCCTAACCCCCGAACAAAAAAAAACACTAACCCCCTAACCACAATAAAGACTAACACCCTAACAACAAAAACCACTAAACCCCAAAAAGAAACAACCCTAAACCCCTAACAACAAACAACACTAACACCCTAACAACAAACAACAAACAATCCTAACCAAACAACAAAAAACACTAACCGCCAAACAACAAACAACCCTAACCCCTAAAAACCAAAAACACTAACCCACTAACAACAAACAACCCTAACCCACTAACAACAAACAACCCTAACCGAACAACAAACAACCCTAACCGAACAACAAACAACCCTAACCAAACAACAAACAACCCTAACCTATTAAGTACAAACAACACTAACACCCTAACAACAAACAACCCTAACCCCCTAACAACAAAGAACACTAACACCCTAACAACAAACAACCCTAAACCCTAAAAACCAAAAACACTAACCCACTAACAACAAACTACCCTAAACCACTAACAACAAACAACCCTAACACCCTAACAACAAACAACAATAACCCCCTAACAACAAACAACCCTAAACCCCTAACATCAAACAACACTAACCCCCTAACAACACAAAACACTAACACCCTAACAACAAACAACACTGAACCCCTAACAAGAAAATATCCTAACCCCGTAAAAACAAACAACACTACCCCGTAACAACAAACAACCCTAACCCCCAAACAACAAACAACCCTAAACCCCAAACAACAAACAACCCTAACCCCTTAACAACAAACAATCCTAACCCCCCGAACAACCAACAACTCTAACCCCCTAACCACAATAACGACTAACACCCTAACAACAAAAACCACTAAACCCCAACAACAAACAACCCTAAACCCCTAACAACAAACAACACTAACCCCCTAACAACAAACAACACTAACCCCCTAACAACAAACAATCCTAACCAAACAACAAAAAAGCCTAACCCACTAACAGCAAACAACACTAACACCCTAACAACAAACAACCCTAACCCCCTAACAACAAAAAACACTAACACCCTAACAACAAACAACCCTAACCCCCTAACAACAAACAACACTAACCCCCTAACAACAAACAACCCTAAACCCCTAACATCAAAGAACACTAACACCCTAACAACAAACAACCCTAACCCCCTAACAACAAACACTAACCCCCAAACAAGAAACAACCCTAACCCCTAAAAACCAAAAACACTAACCCACTAACAACAAACAACCCTAACCCACTAACAACAAACAACCCTAACACCCTAACAACAAACAACACTAACTCCCTAACAACAAACAACCCTAAACACCTAACATCAAACAACACTAACCCCCTAACATCACAAAACACTAACACCCTAACAACAAACAACACTAATACCCTAACAACAAAAACCACTAAACCCCAATAAGAAACAACTCTAAACCCCTAAGAACAAACAACACTAACCCCCTAACAACAAACAACCCTAACCAAACAACAAAAAACCCTAACCCACTAACAACAAACAACACTAACACCCTAACAGCAAAGAACCCTAACCCCCTAACAACAAACAACACTAACACCCTAACAACAAACAACCCTAACCCCCTAACAACAAACAACCCTAAACCCCTAACATCAAAGAACACTAACACCCTAACAACAAACAACCCTAACCCCCTAACAACAAACAACCCTAACCCCTAAAAACCAAAAAAACTAACCCACTAACAACAAACAACCCTAACCCACTAACAACAAACAACCCTAACACCCTAACAACAAACAACACTAACCCCCTAACAACAAACAACACTTACCCCCTAACATGAAACAACACTAACCCCCTAACAACACAAAACACTAACACCCTAACAACAAACAACACTAACACCCTAACAAGAGAAACCACTAAACCCCAACAAGAAACAACCCTAACCCCCTAACAACAAACACTAACCCCCAAACAACACACAACCCTAACCCCTAAAAACCAAAAACACTAACCCACTAACAACAAACAACCCTAAACCACTAACAACAAACAACCCTAACACCCTAACAACAAACAACACTAACCCCCTAACAACAAACAACCCTAAACCCCTAACATCAAACAACACTAACCCCCTAACAACACAAAACACTAACACCCTAACAACAAAAACCACTAAACCCCAACAAGAAACAACCCGAAACCCCTAACAACAAACACGAACCCCCTAACAACAAACAACACTAAACCCCTAACAAGAAACTACCTTAACCCCGTAACAACAAACACTAACCCCGTAACAACAAACAGCCCTAACCCCCAAACAACAAACAACCCTAACCCCCTAACAACAAACAATCCTAACCCCCGAACAACCAACAACACTAACCCCCTAACCACAATAAAGACTAACACCCTAACAACAAAAACCACTAAACCCCAACAAGAAACAACCCTAAACCCCTAACAACAAACAACACTAAACCCCTAACAACAAACAATCCGAACCAAACAACAAAAAACCCTAACCCACTAACAACAAAGAACACTAACACCCTAACAACAAACAACCCTAACCCCCTAACAACAAACAACACTAACACCCTAACAACAAACAACCCTAACTCCCTAACAACAAACAACACTAACACCCTAACAACAAACAACACTAACACCCTAACAACAAAAACCACTAAACCCCAACAAGAAACAACCCTAAACCCCTAAGAACAAACAACACTAACCCACTAACATCAAACAACGCTAACCCCCTAACAACACAAAACACTAACACCCTAACAACAAACAACACTAACACCCTAACAACAAAAACCACTAAACCCCAACAAGAAACAACCCTAAAACCCTAACAACAAACACTAACCCCCTAACAACAAACAACACTAAGCCCCTAACAAGAAACTACCCTAACCCCGTACCAACAAACAACACTAAACCCCTAACAAGAAACTACCCTAACCCCGTAACAACAAACAACACTAACCCGGTAACAACAAACAACCCTAACCTCCAAACAACAAACAACCCTAAACCCCTAACATCAAAGAACACTAACACCCTAAGAACAAACAACCCTAACCCCCTAACAACAAACACTAACCCCCTAACAACAAACAACACTAAACCCCTAACAAGAAACTACACTAACACTGTAACAACAAACAACACTAGCCCCGTAACAACAAACAACCCTAACCCCCAAACAACAAACAATCCTAACCCCCAAACAACAAACAACCCTAACCCCCTAACAACAAACAATCCTAACCCCCGAACAACCAACAACACTAACCCCCTAACAACAAACAACACTAACACCCTAACAACAAAAACTACTAAACCCCAACAAGAAACAACCCTAAACCCCTAACAACAAACACTAACCCCCTAACAACAAACAACACTGAATCCCTAACAAGAAACTACCCTAACCCCGTAACAACAAACAACACTAACCCGTAAGAACAAACAACCCTAACCCCCAAACAACAAACAACCCTAACCCCCAAACAACAAACAACCCTAACCCCTTAACAACAAACAATCCTAACCCCCCAAACAACCAACAACACTAACCCCCTAACGACAATAAACACTAACACCCTAACAACAAAAACCACTAAACCCCAACAAGAAACAACCCTAAACCCCTAAGAACAAACAACACTAACCCCCTAACAAAAAACAACCCTAACCAAACAACAAAAAACCCTAACCCACTAACAACAAACAACACTAACACCCTAACAACAAACAACCCTAACTCCCTAACAACAAACAACACTAACACCCTAACAACAAACCACCCTAAACCCCTAACAACAAACATTAACCCCCTAACAAAAAACAACACTAAACCCCGAACAAGAAACTACCCTAACCCCGTAACAACAAACATCACTAACCCCGTAACAAGAAACAACCCTAACCCCCTAACAACGAACAACACTAACCCCTAGAAACAAACAACCCTAAACCCCTAACATCAAAGAACACTAACACCCTAACAACAAACAACCCTAACCCCCTAACAACAAACACTAACCCCCAAACAACAAACAACCCTAACCCCTAAAAACCAAAAACACTAACCCACTAACAACAAACTACCATAAACCACTAACAACAAACAACCCTAACACCCTAACAACAAACAACACTAACCCCCTAACAACACAAAACACTAACACCCTAACAAACAACACTAACACCCTAACAACAAAAACCACTAAACCCCAACAAGAAACAACCCGAAACCCCTAACAACAAACACTAACCCCCTAACAACAAACAACACTAAACCCCTAACAAGAAACTACCCTAACCCCGTAACAACAAACAACACTAACCCCGTAACAACAAACAGCCCTAACCCCCAAACAACAAACAACCCTAACCCCCTAACAACAAACAATCCTAACCCCCGAACAACCAACAACACTAACCCCCTAACCACAATAAAGACTAACACCCTAACAACAAAAACCACTAAACCCCAACAAAAAACAACCCTAAACCCCTAACAACAAACAACACTAACCCCCTAAGAACAAACAACTCTAAACCCCTAACATCAAAGAACACTAGCACCCTAACAACAAACAGCCCTAACCCCCTAACAACAAACACTAACCCCCAAACAACACACAACCCTAACCCCTAAAAACCAAAAACACTAACCCACTAACAACAAACAACCCTAAACCACTAACAACAAACAACCCTAACACCCTAACAACAAACAACACTAACCCCCTAACAACAAACAACCCTAAACCCCTAACATCAAACAACACTAACCCCCTAACAACACAAAACACTAACACCCTAACAACAAAAACCACTAAACCCCAACAAGAAACAACCCGAAACCCCTAACAACAAACACTAACCCCCTAACAACAAACAACACTAAACCCCTAACAAGAAACTACCTTAACCCCGTAACAACAAACACTAACCCCGTAACAACAAACAGCCCTAACCCCCAAACAACAAACAACCATAACCCCCTAACAACTAACAATCCTAACCCCCGAACAACCAACAACACTAACCCCCTAACCACAATAAAGACTAACACCCTAACAACAAAAACCACTAAACCCCAACAAGAAACAACCCTAAACCCCTAACAACAAACAACACTAAACCGCTAACAACAAACAATCCGAACCAAACAACAAAAAACCCTAACCCACTAACAACAAAAAACACTAACACCCTAACAACAAACAACCCTAACCCCCTAACAACAAACAACACTAACACCCTAACAACAAACAACCCTAACTCCCTAACAACAAACAACACTAACACCCTAACAACAAACAACACTAACACCCTAACAACAAAAACCACTAAACACCAACAAGAAACAACCCTAAACCCCTAAGAACAAACAACACTAACCCGCTAACAACAAACAACCCTAACCAAACAACAAAAAACCCTAACCCACTAACAACAAACAACACTAACACCCTAACAGCAAACAACCCTAACCCCTTAAGAACAAACAACACTAACACCCTAACAACAAACAACCCTAACCCCCTAACAACAAACAACACTAAGCCCCTAACAACAAACAACCCTAATCCCCTAACATCAAAGAACACTAACACCCTAACAACAAACAACCCTAACCCCCTAACAACAAACAAGCCTAACCCATAAAAACCAAAAAAACTAACCCACTAACAACAAACAACCCTAACCCACTAAGAACAAACAACCCTAACACCCTAACTACAAGCAACACTAACCCCCTAACAACAAACAACCCTTACCCCGTAACATGAAACAACACTAACCCCCTAACAACACAAAACACTAACACCCTAACAACAATCAACACTAACACCCTAACAACAGAAACAACTAAACCCCAACAAGAAACAACCCTAAACCCCTAACAACAAACACTAACCCCCTAACAACAAACAACACTGAACCCCTAACAAGAAAATACCCTAACCCCGTAACAACAAACAACACTAACCCGTAACAACAAACAACCCTAACCCCCAAACAACAAACAACCCTAACCCCTTAACAACAAACAATCCTAACCCCCCGAACAACCAACAACACTAACCCCCTAACCACAATAAACACTAACACCCTAACAACAAAAACCACTAAACCCCAACAAGAAACAACCCTAAACCCCTCACAACAAACAACACTAACCCCCTAACAAAAAACAACCCTAACCAAACAACAGAAAACCCTAACCCACCAACAACAAACAGCACTAACACCCTAACAAAAAACAACCCAAACCCCCTAACAACAAACAACACTAACACCCTAACAACAAACAACCCTAACCCCCTAACAACAAACAACACTAACCCCCTAACAACAAACAACCCTAAACCCCTAACATCAAAGAACACTAACACCCTAACAACAAACAACCCTAACCCCCTAACAACAAACACTAACCCCCAAACAACAAAAAACACTAACCCCTAAAAACCAAAAACACTAACCCACTAACAACAAACAACCCTAACCCACTAACAACAAACAACCCTAACACCGTAACAACAAACAACACTAACCCCGTAACAACAAACACCCCTAACCCCCAAACAACAAACAACCCTAAGCCCCTAACAACAAACAATCCTAACCCCCGAACAAAAAAAAACACTAACCCCCTAACCACAATAAAGACTAACACCCTAACAACAAAAACCACTAAACCCCAACAAGAAACAACCCTAAACCCCTAACAACAAACAACACTAACACCCTAACAACAAACAACAAACAATCCTAACCAAACAACAAAAAACACTAACCCCCAAACAACAAACAAACCTAACCCCTAAAAACCAAAAACACTAACCCACTAACAACAAACAACCCTAACCCACTAACAACAAACAACCCTAACACCCTAACAACAAACAACACTAACCCCCTAACAGCAAACAACCCTAAACCCCTAACATCAAACAACACTAACACCCTAACATCACAAAACACTAACACCCTAACAACAAACAACACTAACACCCTAACAACAAAACCACTAAACCCCAACAAGAAACAACCCTAAACCCCTAAGAACAACCAACACTAACCCCCTAACAACAAACAACCCTAACCAAACAACAAAAAACCCTAACCCACTAACAACAAACAACACTAACACCCTAACAACAAACAACCCTAACTCCCTAACAACAAACAACACTAACACCCTAACAACAAACAAACCTAACCCCCTAACAACAAACAACTCTAACCCCCTAACAACAAACAACCCTAAACCCCTAACATCAAAGAACACTAACACCCTAACAACAAACAACCCTAACGCCCTAACAACAAACTCTAACCCCCAAACAACAAACAACCCTAACCCCTAAAAACCAAAAAAACTAACCCACTAACAACAAACAACCCTAACCCACTAACAACAAACAACCCTAACACCCTAACATTAAACAACACTAACCCCCTAACAACACGAAATACTAACACCCTAACAACAAACAACACTAAACCCCTAACAAAAAACAACCCTAACCAAACAACAAAAAATCCTAACCCACTAACCACAAACAACACTAACACCCTAACAACAAACAACCCTAAGTTCCTAACAACAAACAACACTAACACCCTAACAACAAACAACCCTAAACCCCTAACAACAAACACTAACCCCCTAACAAAAAACAACAGTAAACCCTGAACAAGAAACTACCCTAACCCCGTAACAACAAACACTAACCCCGTAACAAGAAACAACCCTAACCCCCTAACAACGAACAACACTAACCCCCTAACAACAAACAACCCTAAACCCCTAACAACAAACACTAACCCCCAAACAACAAACAACCCTAACCCCTAAAAACCAAAAAAACTAACCCACTAACAACAAACAACCCTAACCCACTAACAACAAACAACCCTAACACCCTAACATTAAACAACACTAACCCCCTAACAACACAAAATACTAACACCCTAACAACAAACAACACTAACCCCCTAACAAAAAACAACCCTAACCAAACCACAAAAAATCCTAACCCACTAACCACAAACAACACTAACACCCTAACAACAAACACTAACCCCGAAACAACAAACAACCCTAACCCCCAAACAACAAACAACCCTAAACCCCAAACAACAAACAACCCTAACCCCTTAACAACAAACAATCCTAACCCCCCGAACAACCAACAATACTAACCCCCTAACCACAATAAACACTAACACCCTAACAACAAAAACCACTAAACCCCAACAAGAAACAACCCTAAATCCCTCACAACAAACAACACTAACCCCCTAACAAAAAACAACCCTAACCAAACAACAAAAAACCCTAACCCACCAACAACAAACAACACTAACACCCTAACAAAAAACAACCCTAACTTCCTAACAACAAACAACACTAACACCCTAACAACAAACAACCCTAACAACCTAACAACAAACAACACTAACCCCGTAACAACAAACAACCCTAAACCCCTAACATCAAACAACACTAACCCCCTAACAACACAAAACACTAACACCCTAACAACAAACAACACTAACACCCTAACAACAAAAACCCCTAAAACCCAACAAGAAACAACCCTAAACCCCTAAGTACAAACAACACTAACCCCCTAACAACAAACAATCCTAACCAAACAACAAAAAACCCTAACCTACTAACAACAAACAACACTAACACCCTAACAACAAACAACCCTAACCCCCTAACAACAAACAACACTAACACCCTAACAACAAACAACCCTAACCCCCAAACAACAAACAACCCTAAACCCCTAACATCAAAGAACACTAACACCCTAAGAACAAACAACCCTAACCCCCTAACAACAAACACTAACCCCCTAACAACAAACAACACTAAACCCCTAACAAGAAACTACACTAACCCTGTAACAACAAACAACACTAGCCCCGTAACAACAAACAACCCTAACCCCCAAACAACAAACAATCCTAACCCCCAAACAACAAACAACCCTAACCCCCTAACAACAAACAATCCTAACCCCCCGAACAACCAACAACACTAACCCCCTAACCACAATAAACACTAACACCCTAACAACAAAAACCACTAAACCCCAACAAGAAACAACCCTAAACCCCTCACAACAAACAACACTAACTCCCTAACAAAAAACAACCCTAACCAAACAACAAAAAACCCTAACCCACCAACAACAAACATCACTAACACCCTAACAAAAAACAACCCTAACTCCCTAACAACAAACAACACTAACACCCTAAAAACAAACAACCCTAAACCCTAAAAACCAAAAACACTAACCCCCTAACAACAAACAACCCTAAACCCCGAACATCAAACAACACTAACCCCCTAACAACACAAAACACTAACACCCTAACAACAAACAACACTAACACCCTAACAACAAAAACCACTAAACCCCAACAAGAAACAACCCTAAACCCCTAACATCAAACAACACTAACCCCCTAACATCACAGAACACTAACACCCTAACAACAAACAACACTAACACCCTAACAACAAAAACCACTAAACCCCAAGAAGAAACAACCCTAAACCCCTAAGAACAAACAACACTAACCCCCTAACAACAAACAACCCTAACGAAAAAACAAAAAACCCTAACCCACTAACAACAAACAACACTAACACCCTAACAACAAACAACCCTAACCCCCTAACAACAAACAACACTAACCCCTAAAAACCAAAAACACTAACCCACTAACAACAAACAACCCTAAACCACTAACAACAAACAACCCTAACACCCTAACAACAAACAACACTAACCCCCTAACAACAAACAACCCTAAACCCCTAACATCAAACAACACTAACCCCCTAACAACACAAAACACTAACACCTTAACAACAAACATCACTAACACCCTAACAACAAAAACCACTAAACCCCAACAAGAAACAATCCTAAACCCCTAACAACAAACACTAACCCCCTAACAACAAACAACACTAAACCCCTAACAAGAAACTACCCTAACCCCGTAACAACAAACAACACTAACCCCGTAACAACAAACAGCCCTAACCCCCAATCAACAAACAACCCTAACCCCCTAACAACAAACAATCCTAACCCCCGAACAACCAACAACACTAACCCCCTAACCACAATAAACACTAACACCCTAACAACAAAAACCACTAAACCCCAACAAGAAACAACCCTAAACACCTAAGAACAAACAACACTAACCCCCTAACAACAAACAACCCTAACCAAACAACAAAAAACCCTAACCCACTAACAACAAACAACACTAACACCCTAACAACAAACAACCCTAAACCCCTAACATCAAACAACACTAACCCCCTAACAACACAAAACACTAACACCCTAACAACAAACAACACTAACACCCTAACAACAAAAACCACTAAAGCCCAACAAGAAACAACCCGAAACCCCTAGCAACAAACAACACTAACCCCCTAACAACAAACAACACTAACCCCCTAACAACAACCAACCCTAACCCCCTAAGAACAAACAACACTAACGCCCTAAGAACAAACAACACTAACCCCCAGCAACGAGCAATACTAACCCCCTAACAACACAAAACCTAACCTCTTATCAAGAAACAACCCTAACCCACTAACAACAAACAACCCTAACACCCTAACAACAAACAACACTAACCCCCTAACAACAAACAACCCTAAACCCCTAACATCAAAGAACACTAACACCCTAACAACAAACAACCCTAGCCCCCTAACAACAAACACTAACCCCCAAACAACAAACAACCCTAACCCCTGAAAACCAAAAACACTAACCCACTAACAACAATCAACCCTAACCCACTAACAAAAAACAACCCTAACCCCCTAACAACAAACAACCCTAAACCCCTAACATCAAACAACACTAACCCACTAACAACACAAAACACTAACACCCTAACAACAAACACCACTAACACCCTAAGAACAAAAACCACTAAACCCCAACAAGAAACAACCCTAAACCCCTAACAAAAAACACTAACCCCCTAACAACAAACAACACTAAACCCCTAACAAGAAACTAACCTAACCCCGTAACAACAAACAACACTAACCCCGTAACAACAAACAACCCTAACCCCCAAACAACAAACAACCCTAAACCCCTAACAACAAACAATCCTAACCCCCGAACAACCAACAACACTAACTCCCTAACCACAATAAAGACTAACACCCTAACAACAAAAACCACTAAACCCCAACAAGAAACAACCCTAACCCGTAACAACAAACAACACTAACCCCCTAACAACAAACAACCCTAACCAAACAACAAACAACCCTAACCCACTAACAACAAACAACACTAACACCCTAACAACAAACAACCCTAACCCCCTAACAACAAACAACACTAACCCCCTAACAACAAACAACCCTAACCCCCTAACAACAAACAACAATAACCCCCTAACAACAAACAACCCTAAACCCCTAACATCAAAGAACACTAACACCTAACAACAAACAACCCTAACCCTCTAGCAACAAACACTAACCCCCAAAGAACAAACAACCCTAACCCCTAAAAACCAAAAACACTAACCCACTAACAACAAACAACCCTAACCCACTAACAACAAACAACCCTAACACCCTAACAACAAAAAACACTAACCCCCTAACAACAAACAACCCTAAACCCCTACCATCAAACAACACTAACACCCTAACATCACAGAACACTAACACCCTAACAACAAACAACACTAACACCCTAACAACAAAACCACTAAACCCCAACAAGAAACAACCCTAAACCCCTAAGAAAAAACAACACTAACCCCCTAACAACAAACAACACTGAACCCCTAACAAGAAACTACCCTAACCCTGTAACAACAAACAACACTAACCCGGTAACAACAAACAACCCTAACCCCCAAACAACAAACAACCCTAACCCCCTAACAACAAACAATCCTAACCCCCGAACAACCAACAACACTAACCCCCTAACCACAATAAACACTAACACCCGAACAAGAAAAACCACTAAACCCCAACAAGAAACAACCCTAAACCCCTAACAACAAACAACACTAACCCCCCAACAACAAACAACCCTAACCAAACAACAAACAACCCTAACCCACTAACAACAAACAACACTAACCCCCTAACAAGAAACAACACTAACACCCTAACAACAAAAACCACTAAACCCCAACAAGAAACAACCCTAAACCCCTAACAACAAACAACACTAACCCCCTAACAACAAACAACCCTAACCAAACAACAAACAAACCTAACCCACTAACAACAAACAACACTAACACCCGAACAACAAACAACCCTAACCCCCTAACAACAATCAACACTAACACCCTAACAACAAACAACACTAACCCCATAACAACAAACAACCCTAAACACCTAACATCAAAGAACACTAACACCCTAACAACAAACAACCCTAACCCCCTAACAACAAACCCTAACCCCCAAACAACAAACAAACCTAACCCCTAAAAACCAAAAACACTAAACCACTAACAACAAACAACCCTAACCCACTAACAACAAACAACCCAAACACCCTAACAACAAACAACACTAACCCCCTAACAACACAAAACACTAACACCCTAACAACAAACAACACTAACACCCTAACAACAAAAACCACTAAACCCCAACAAGAAACAACCCTAAACCCCTAACAACAAACACTAACCCCCTAACAACAAGCAACACTAAACCCCTAACAAGAAACTACCCTAACCCCGTACCAACAAACAACACTAAACCCCTAACAAGAAACTACCCTAACCCCGTAACAACAAACAACACTAACCCGGTAACAACAAACAACCCTAACCCCCAAACAACAAACAACCCTAAACCCCTAACATCAAAGAACACTAACACCCTAAGAACAAACAACCCTAACCCCCTAACAACAAACACTAACCCCCTAACAACAAACAACACTAAACCCCTAACAAGAAACTACACTAACCCTGTAACAACAAACAACACTAACCCCGTAACAACAAACAACCCTAACCCCCAAACAACAAACAATCCTAACCCCCAAACAACAAACAACCCTAACCCCCTAACAACAAACAATCCTAACCCCCGAAAACCAACAACACTAACACCGTAACCACAATAAACACTAACACCCAAACAACAAAAACCACTAAACACCAACAAGAAACAACACTAAACCCCTAACAACAAACAACACTAACCCCGTAACAACAAACAACCCTAACCAAACAACAAAAACCCCTAACCCACTAACAACAAACAACACTAACACCCTAACAACAAACAACCCTAACTCCCTAACAACAAACAACACTAACACCCTAACAACAAACAACCCTTACCCCCTAAAAACAAACAAAACTAACCCCTAACAACAAACAACCCTAAACCCCTAACATCAAAGAACACTAACACCCTAACAACAAACAACCCTAACCCCCTAACAACAAACACTAACCCCCAAGGAACAAACAACCCTAACCCCTAAAAACCAAAAACACTAACCCACTAACAACAAACAACCCTAACCCCCTAAACACAAACAACCCTAAACCCCAAACATCAAACAACACTAACCCCCTAACAACACAAAACACTAACACCCTAACAACAAACAACACTAACACCCTAACAACAAAAACCACTAAAGCCCAACAAGAAACAACCCGAAACCCCTAACAACAAACAACACTAACCCCCTAAAAACAAACAATCCTAACCCCCTAACAACAAACAACACTCACCCCTAAAAAACAAACAACCCTAAAACCCTAAAAGCAAACAACACTGAACCCCTAAAAACAAACAACACTAAGCCCTTAACAACAAACAACACTAACACCCGAACAACAAACACCACTAAACCCCAACAAGAAACAACCTTAAGCCCCTAACAACAAACAACACTAACCCCCTAACAAGAAACAACCCTAAACCCCTAACAACAAACAACACTAACACCCTAAAAACAAACAACACTAACACTCTAACAACAACCAACCCTAACCCTCTAAGAACAAACAACACTAACGCCCTAAGAACAAACAACACTAACCCCCAGCAACGAACAATACTGACCCCGTAACAACACAAAACCTAACCTCTTATCAAGAAACAACCCTAACCCACTAACAACAAACAACCCTAACACCCTAACAACAAACAACACTATCCCCCTAACAACAAACAACCCTAAACCCCTAACATCAAAGAACACTAACACCCTAACAACAAACAACCCTAGCCCCCTAACAACAAACACTAACCCCCAAACAACAAACAACCCTAACCCCTGAAAACCAAAAACACTAACCCACTAACAACAATCAACCCGAACCCACTAACAACAAACAACCCTAACCCCCTAACAACAAACAACCCTAAACCCCAAACATCAAACAACACTAACCCACTAACAACACAAAACACTAACCCCCTAACAACAAACAACACTAACCCCCTAACAACAAACAATCCTAACCAAACAACAAACAACCCTAACCCACTAACAACAAACAACACTAACACCCTAACAACAAACAACCCTAACCCCCTAACAACAAACAACACTAACCCCCTAACAACAAACAACCCTAACCCCCTAACAACAAACAACAATAACCCCCTAACAACAAACAACCCTAAACCCCTAACATCAAAGAACACTAACACCTAACAACAAACAACCCTAACCCTCTAGCAACAAACACTAACCCCCAAAGAACAAACAACCCTAACCCCTAAAAACCAAAAACACTAACCCACTAACAACAAACAACCCTAACCCACTAACAACAAACAACCCTAACACCCTAACAACAAAAAACACTAACCCCCTAACAACAAACAACCCTAAACCCCTACCATCAAACAACACTAACACCCTAACATCACAGAACACTAACACCCTAACAACAAACAACACTAACACCCTAACAACAAAAACCACTAAACCCCAACAAGAAACAACCCTAAACCCCTAACAACAAACACTAACCCCCTAACAACAAACAACACTAAACCCCTAACAAAAAACTACCCTAACCCCGTAACAACAAACAACACTAACCCCGTAACAAAAAACAACCCTAACCCCCAAACAACAAACAACCCTAACCCCCTAACAACAAACAATCCTAACCCCCGAACAACCAACAACACTAACCCCCTAACCACAGTAAACACTAACACCCTAACAACAAAAACCACTAAACCCCAACAAGAAACAACCCTAAAACCCTAACAACAAACAACACTAACCCCCTAACAACAAACAACCCTAACCAAACAACAAAAAACCCTAACCCACTAACATCAAACAACACTAACACCCTAACAAAAAACAACCCTAACCCCCTAACAAAAAACAACAGTAACACCCTAACAACAAACAACACTAAACCCCTAACCACAAACAACCCTAAACCCCTAACATCAAACAACACTAACCCCCTAACAACACAAAAAACTAACACCCTAACAACAAACAACACTAACACCCTAACAACAAAAACCGCTAAAGCCCAACAAGAAACAACCCGAAACCCCTAACAACAAACAACACTAAACCCCTAACAACAAACAACACTAACCCCCTAACAACAACCAACCCTAACCCCCTAAGAACAAACAACACTAACGCCCTAAGAACAAACAACACTAACCCCCAGCAACGAGCAATACTAACCCCCTAATAACACAAAACCTAACCTCTTATCAAGAAACAACCCTAACCCACTAACAACAAACAACCCTAACACCCTAACAACAAACAACACTAACCCCCTAACAACAAACAACCCTAAACCCCTAACATCAAAGAACACTAACACCCTAACAACAAACAACCCTAGCCCCCTAACAACAAACACTAACCCCCAAACAACAAACAACCCTAACCCCTGAAAACCAAAAACACTAACCCACTAACAACAATCAACCCTAACCCACTAACAACAAACAACCCTAACCCCCTAACAACAAACAACCCTAAACCCCAAACATCAAACAACACTAACCCACTAACAACACAAAACACTAACCCCCTAACAACAAACAACACTAACCCCCTAACAACAAACAATCCTAACCAAACAACAAACAACCCTAACCCACTAACAACAAACAACACTAACACCCTAACAACAAACAACCCTAACCCCCTAACAACAAACAACACTAACCCCCTAACAACAAACAACCCTAACCCCCTAACAACAAACAACAATAACCCCCTAACAACAAACAACCCTAAACCCCTAACATCAAAGAACACTAACACCTAACAACAAACAACCCTAACCCTCTAGCAACAAACACTAACCCCCAAAGAACAAACAACCCTAACCCCTAAAAACCAAAAACACTAACCCACTAACAACAAACAACCCTAACCCACTAACAACAAACAACCCTAACACCCTAACAACAAAAAACACTAACCCCCTAACAACAAACAACCCTAAACCCCTACCATCAAACAACACTAACACCCTAACATCACAGAACACTAACACCCTAACAACAAACAACACTAACACCCTAACAACAAAACCACTAAACCCCAACAAGAAACAACCCTAAACCCCTAAGAAAAAACAACACTAACCCCCTAACAACAAACAACACTGAACCCCTAACAAGAAACTACCCTAACCCTGTAACAACAAACAACACTAACCCGGGAACAACAAACAACCCTAACCCCCAAACAACAAACAACCCTAACCCCCTAACAACAAACAATCCTAACCCCCGAACAACCAACAACACTAACCCCCTAACCACAATAAACACTAACACCCGAACAAGAAAAACCACTAAACCCCAACAAGAAACAACCCTAAACCCCTAACAACAAACAACACTAACCCCCCAACAACAAACAACCCTAACCAAACAACAAACAACCCTAACCCACTAACAACAAACAACACTAACCCCCTAACAAGAAACAACACTAACACCCTAACAACAAAAACCACTAAACCCCAACAAGAAACAACCCTAAACCCCTAACAACAAACAACACTAACCCCCTAACAACAAACAACCCTAACCAAACCACAAACAAACCTAACCCACTAACACCAAACAACACTAACACCCGAACAACAAACAACCCTAACCCCCTAACAACAATCAACACTAACACCCTAACAACAAACAACACTAACCCCATAACAACAAACAACCCTAAACACCTAACATCAAAGAACACTAACACCCTAACAACAAACAACCCTAACCCCCTAACAACAAACCCTAACCCCCAAACAACAAACAAACCTAACCCCTAAAAACCAAAAACACTAAACCACTAACAACAAACAACCCTAACCCACTAACAACAAACAACCCAAACACCCTAACAACAAACAACACTAACCCCCTAACAACACAAAACACTAACACCCTAACAACAAACAACACTAACACCCTAACAACAAAAACCACTAAACCCCAACAAGAAACAACCCTAAACCCCTAACAACAAACACTAACCCCCTAACAACAAGCAACACTAAACCCCTAACAAGAAACTACCCTAACCCCGTACCAACAAACAACACTAAACCCCTAACAAGAAACTACCCTAACCCCGTAACAACAAACAACACTAACCCGGTAACAACAAACAACCCTAACCCCCAAACAACAAACAACCCTAAACCCCTAACATCAAAGAACACTAACACCCTAAGAACAAACAACCCTAACCCCCTAACAACAAACACTAACCCCCTAACAACAAACAACACTAAACCCCTAACAAGAAACTACACTAACCCTGTAACAACAAACAACCCTAACCCCCAAACAACAAACAATCCTAACCCCCAAACAACAAACAACCCTAACCCCCTAACAACAAACAATCCTAACCCCCGAAAACCAACAACACTAACACCGTAACCACAATAAACACTAACACCCAAACAACAAAAACCACTAAACACCAACAAGAAACAACACTAAACCCCTAACAACAAACAACACTAACCCCGTAACAACAAACAACCCTAACCAAACAACAAAAACCCCTAACCCACTAACAACAAACAACACTAACACCCTAACAACAAACAACCCTAACTCCCTAACAACAAACAACACTAACACCCTAACAACAAACAACCCTTACCCCCTAAAAACAAACAAAACTAACCCCTAACAACAAACAACCCTAAACCCCTAACATCAAAGAACACTAACACCCTAACAACAAACAACTCTAACCCCCTAACAACAAACACTAACCCCCAAGGAACAAACAACCCTAACCCCTAAAAACCAAAAACACTAACAAACTAACAACAAACAACCCTAACCCCCTAACAACAAACAACCCTAAACCCCAAACATCAAACAACACTAACCCCCTAACAACACAAAACACTAACACCCTAACAACAAACAACACTAACACCCTAACAACAAAAACCACTAAAGCCCAACAAGAAACAACCCGAAACCCCTAACAACAAACAACACTAACCCCCTAACAACAAACAACACTAACCCCCTAACAACAACCAACCCTAACCCCCTAAGAACAAACAACACTAACGCCCTAAGAACAAACAACACTAACCCCCAGCAACGAGCAATACTAACCCCCTAACAACACAAAACCTAACCTCTTATCAAGAAACAACCCTAACCCACTAACAACAAACAACCCTAACACCCTAACAACAAACAACACTAACCCCCTAACAACAAACAACCCTAAACCCCTAACATCAAAGAACACTAACACCCTAACAACAAACAACCCTAGCCCCCTAACAACAAACACTAACCCCCAAACAACAAACAACCCTAACCCCTGAAAACCAAAAACACTAACCCACTAACAACAATCAACCCTAACCCACTAACAAAAAACAACCCTAACCCCCTAACAACAAACAACCCTAAACCCCTAACATCAAACAACACTAACCCACTAACAACACAAAACACTAACACCCTAACAACAAACACCACTAACACCCTAAGAACAAAAACCACTAAACCCCAACAAGAAACAACCCTAAACCCCTAACAAAAAACACTAACCCCCTAACAACAAACAACACTAAACCCCTAACAAGAAACTAACCTAACCCCGTAACAACAAACAACACTAACCCCGTAACAACAAACAACCCTAACCCCCAAACAACAAACAACCCTAAACCCCTAACAACAAACAATCCTAACCCCCGAACAACCAATAACACTAACTCCCTAACCACAATAAAGACTAACACCCTAACAACAAAAACCACTAAACCCCAACAAGAAACAACCCTAAACCCCTAACAGCAAACACTAACCCCCTAACAAAAAACAACCCTAACCAAACAACAAAAAACCCTAACCCACTAACATCAAACAACACTAACACCCTAACAACAAACAACCCTAACCCCCTAACAAAAAACAACAGTAACACCCTAACAACAAAAACCACTAAACCCCAACAAGAAACAACCCTAACCCCTAACAACAAACAACACTAACCCCCTAACAACAAACAACCCTAACCAAACAACAAACAACCCTAACCCACTAACAACAAACAACACTAACACCCTAACAACAAACAACCCTAACCCCCTAACAACAAACAACACTAACCCCCTAACAACAAACAACCCTAACCCCCTAACAACAAACAACAATAACCCCCTAACAACAAACAACCCTAAACCCCTAACATCAAAGAACACTAACACCTAACAACAAACAACCCTAACCGTCTAGCAACAAACACTAACCCCCAAAGAACAAACAACCCTAACCCCTAAAAACCAAAAACACTAACCCACTAACAACAAACAACCCTAACCCACTAACAACAAACAACCCTAACACCCTAACAACAAAAAACACTAACCCCCTAACAACAAACAACCCTAAACCCCTACCATCAAACAACACTAACACCCTAACATCACAGAACACTAACACCCTAACAACAAACAACACTAACACCCTAACAACAAAACCACTAAACCCCAACAAGAAACAACCCTAAACCCCTAAGAAAAAACAACACTAACCCCCTAACAACAAACAACACTGAACCCCTAACAAGAAACTACCCTAACCCTGTAACAACAAACAACACTAACCCGGTAACAACAAACAACCCTAACCCCCAAACAACAAACAACCCTAACCCCCTAACAACAAACAATCCTAACCCCCGAACAACCAACAACACTAACCCCCTAACCACAATAAACACTAACACCCGAACAAGAAAAACCACTAAACCCCAACAAGAAACAACCCTAAACCCCTAACAACAAACAACACTAACCCCCTAACAACAAACAACCCTAACCAAACAACAAACAAACCTAACCCACTAACAACAAACAACACTAACACCCGAACAACAAACAACCCTAACCCCCTAACAACAATCAACACTAACACCCTAACAACAAACAACACTAACCCCATAACAACAAACAACCCTAAACACCTAACATCAAAGAACACTAACACCCTAACAACAAACAACCCTAACCCCCTAACAACAAACCCTAACCCCCAAACAACAAACAAACCTAACCCCTAAAAACCAAAAACACTAAACCACTAACAACAAACAACCCTAACCCACTAACAACAAACAACCCAAACACCCTAACAACAAACAACACTAACCCCCTAACAACACAAAACACTAACACCCTAACAACAAACAACACTAACACCCTAACAACAAAAACCACTAAACCCCAACAAGAAACAACCCTAAACCCCTAACAACAAACACTAACCCCCTAACAACAAGCAACACTAAACCCCTAACAAGAAACTACCCTAACCCCGTACCAACAAACAACACTAAACCCCTAACAAGAAACTACCCTAACCCCGTAACAACAAACAACACTAACCCGGTAACAACAAACAACCCTAACCCCCAAACAACAAACAACCCTAAACCCCTAACATCAAAGAACACTAACACCCTAAGAACAAACAACCCTAACCCCCTAACAACAAACACTAACCCCCTAACAACAAACAACACTAAACCCCTAACAAGAAACTACACTAACCCTGTAACAACAAACAACACTAACCCCGTAACAACAAACAACCCTAACCCCCAAACAACAAACAATCCTAACCCCCAAACAACAAACAACCCTAACCCCCTAACAACAAACAATCCTAACCCCCGAAAACCAACAACACTAACACCGTAACCACAATAAACACTAACACCCAAACAACAAAAACCACTAAACACCAACAAGAAACAACACTAAACCCCTAACAACAAACAACACTAACCCCGTAACAACAAACGACCCTAACCAAACAACAAAAACCCCTAACCCACTAACAACAAACAACACTAACACCCTAACAACAAACAACCCTAACTCCCTAACAACAAACAACACTAACACCCTAACAACAAACAACCCTTACCCCCTAAAAACAAACAAAACTAACCCCTAACAACAAACAACCCTAAACCCCTAACATCAAAGAACACTAACACCCTAACAACAAACAACCCTAACCCCCTAACAACAAACACTAACCCCCAAGGAACAAACAACCCTAACCCCTAAAAACCAAAAACACTAACCCACTAACAACAAACAACCCTAACCCCCTAACAACAAACAACCCTAAACCCCAAACATCAAACAACACTAACCCCCTAACAACACAAAACACTAACACCCTAACAACAAACAACACTAACACCCTAACAACAAAAACCACTAAAGCCCAACAAGAAACAACCCGAAACCCCTAACAACAAACAACACTAACCCCCTAAAAACAAACAATCCTAACCCCCTAACAACAAACAACACTCACCCCTAAAAAACAAACAACCCTAAAACCCTAAAAGCAAACAACACTGAACCCCTAAAAACAAACAACACTAAGCCCTTAACAACAAACAACACTAACACCCGAACAACAAACACCACTAAACCCCAACAAGAAACAACCCTAAGCCCCTAACAACAAACAACACTAACCCCCTAACAAGAAACAACCCTAAACCCCTAACAACAAACAACACTAACACCCTAAAAACAAACAACACTAACACTCTAACAACAACCAACCCTAACCCCCTAAGAACAAACAACACTAACGCCCTAAGAACAAACAACACTAACCCCCAGCAACGAACAATACTGACCCCGTAACAAAACAAAACCTAACCTCTTATCAACAAACAACCCTAACCCACTAACAACAAACAACCCTAACACCCTAACAACAAACAACACTAACCCCCAACAACAAACAACCCTAAACCCCTAACATCAAAGAACACTAACACCCTAACAACAAACAAACCTAGCCCCCTAACAACAAACACTAACCCCCAAACAACAAACAACCCTAACCCGTAAAAACCAAAAACACTAAACCACTAACAACAAACAACCCTAACCCAGTAACAACAAACAACACTAACCTCCGAACAACAAACAACCCTAAACCCCTAACATCAAACAACACTAACCCCCTAACAACACAAAACACTAACACCCTAACAACAAACAACACTAACACCCTAACAACAAAAACCACTAAACCCCAACAAGAAACAACCCTAAACCCCTAACAACAAACACTAACCCCCTAACAACAAACAACACTAAACCCCTAACAAAAAACTACCCTAACCCCGTAACAACAAACAACACTAACCCCGTAACAAAAAACAACCCTAACCCCCAAACAACAAACAACCCTAACCCCCTAACAACAAACAATCCTAACCCCCGAACAACCAACAACACTAACCCCCTAACCACAGTAAACACTAACACCCTAACAACAAAAACCACTAAACCCCAACAAGAAACAACCCTAAACCCCTAACAACAAACAACACTAACCCCCTAACAACAAACAACCCTAACCAAACAACAAAAAACCCTAACCCACTAACATCAAACAACACTAACACCCTAACAAAAAACAACCCTAACCCCCTAACAAAAAACAACAGTAACACCCTAACAACAAACAACACTAAACCCCTAACCACAAACAACCCTAAACCCCTAACATCAAACAACACTAACCCCCTAACAACACAAAAAACTAACACCGTAACAACAAACAACACTAACACCCTAACAACAAAAACCACTAAAGCCCAACAAGAAACAACCCGAAACCCCTAACAACAAACAACACTAACCCCCTAACAACAAACAACACTAACCCCCTAACAACAACCAACCCTAACCCCCTAAGAACAAACAACACTAACGCCCTAAGAACAAACAACACTAACCCCCAGCAACGAGCAATACTAACCCCCTAACAACACAAAACCTAACCTCTTATCAACAAACAACCCTAACCCACTAACAACAAACAACCCTAACACCCTAACAACAAACAACACTAACCCCCTAACAACAAACAACCCTAAACCCCTAACATCAAAGAACACTAACACCCTAACAACAAACAACCCTAGCCCCCTAACAACAAACACTAACCCCCAAACAACAAACAACCCTAACCCCTAAAAACCAAAAACACTAACCCACTAACAACAAACAACCCTAACCCACTAACAACAAACAACACTAACCCCCTAACAACAAACAACCCTAAACCCCTAACATCAAACAACACTAACCTCCTAACAACACAAAACACTAACACCCTAACAACAAACAACACTAACACCCTAACAACAAAAACCACTAAACCCCATCAAGAAACAACCCTAAACCCCTAACAACAAACACTAACCCCCTAACAACAAACAACACTAAACCCCTAAGAAGAAACTACCCTAACCCCGTAACAACAAACAAACCTAACCCCCAAACAACAAACAACGCTAACTCCCTAACAACAAACAACCTTAACCCCGAACAACCAACAACACTAACCCCCTAACCACAATAAACACTAACACCCTAATAACGAAAACCACTAAACGCCAACAAGAAACAACCCTAAACCCCTAACAACAAACAACACTAACCCCCTAACCACAAACAACCCTAAGCAAACAACAAACAACCATAACCCACTAACAACGAAGAACACTTACAACCTAACAGCAAACAACCCTATCCCCCTAACAACAAACAACTCTAACCCCCTAACAACAAACAACCCTAAACCCCTAACATCAAAGAACACTAACACCCTAATAACAAACAACCCTAACCCCCTAACAACAAACACTAACCCCCAAACAACAAACAACCCTAACCCCTAAAAACCAAAAACACTAACCCACTAACAACAAACAACCCTAACCCACTAACAACAAACAACCCTAACACCCTAACAAGAAACAACACTAACCCCCTAAAAACAAACAACCCTAAACCCCTAACATCAAACAACACTAACCCCCTAATAACACAAAACACTAACACCCTAACAACAAACAACACTAACACCCTAACAACAAAAACCACTAAACCCCAACAAGAAACAACCCTGAACCCCTAACAACAAACACTAACCCCCTAACAACAAACAACACTAAACCCCTAACAAGAAACTACTCTAACCACGTAACAACAAACAACACTAACCCCGTAACAACAAACAACCCTAACCCCCAAACAACAAACAACCCTAACGCCCTAACAACAAACAATCCTAACCCCCGAACAACCAACAACACTAACCCCCTAACCACAGTAAACATTAACACCCTAACAACAAAAACCACTAAAACCCAACAAGAAACAACCCTAAACCCCTAACAACAATCAACACTAACCCCCTAAGAACAAACAGCCCTAACCAAACAACAAACAACCCTAACCGACTAACAACAAACAACACTAACCCCCTAACAACAAACAACCCTAACCAAACAACAAAAAACCCTAACCCAATAACAACAAACAACACTAACACCCTAACAACAAACAACCCTAACCCCCTAACAACAAACAATCCTAACCCCCGAACAACCAACAACACTAACCCCCTAACCACAATAAAGACTAACACCCTAACAACAAAAACCACTAAACCCCAAAAAGAAACAACCCTAAACCCCTAACAACAAACAACCCTAACCCCCTAACAACAAACAACACTAACCCCCTAACAACAAACAACCCTAATTACCTAACATCAAAGAACACTAACACCCTAACAACAAACAACCCTAACCCCCTAACAACAAACAAGCCTAACCCCTAAAAACCAAAAAAACTAACACACTAACAACAAACGACCCTAACCCACTAACAACAAACAACCCTAACACCCTAACTACAAGCAACACTAACCCCCTAACAACAAACAACCCTTACCCCGTAACATGAAACAACACTAAACCCCTAACAACACAAAACACTAACACCCTAACAACAAACAACACTAACACCCTAACAACAGAAACAACTAAACCCCAACAAGAAACAACCCTAAACCCCTAACAACAAACACTAACCCCCTAACAACAAACAACACTGAACCCCTAACAAGAAAATACCCTAACCCCGTAACAACAAACAACACTAACCCGTAACAACAAACAACCCTAACCCCCAAACAACAAACAACCCTAACCCCTTAACAACAAACAATCCTAACCCCCCGAACAACCAACAACACTAACCCCCTAACCACAATAAACACTAACACCCTAACAACAAAAACCACTAAACCCCAACAAGAAACAACCCTAAACCCCTCACAACAAACAACACTAACCCCCTAACAAAAACAACCCTAACCAAACAACAGAAAACCCTAACCCACCAACAACAAACAACACTAACACCCTAACAAAAAACAACCCTAACTCCATAACAACAAACAACACTAACACCCTAACAACAAACAACCCTAAACCCTAAAAACCAAAAACATTAACCCACTAACAACAAACTACCCTAAACCACTAACAACAAACAACCCTAACACACTAACAACAAACAACACTAACCCCCTAACAACAAACAACCCTAAACCCCTAACATCAAACAACACTAACCCCCTAACAACACAAAACACTAACACCCTAAAAACAAACAACACTAACAACCTAACAACATGAACCACTAAACCCCAACAAGAAACAACCCGAAACCCCTAACAACAAACACTAACCCCCAACATCAAATAACACTAACCACCTAACAACAAACAACCCTAAACCCCTAACATCAAAGAACACTAACACCCTAACAACAAACAACCCTAACCCCCTAACAACAAACACTAACCCCCAAACAACAAACAACCCTAACCCCTAAAAACCAAAAAAACTAACCCACTAACAACAAACAACCCTAACCCACTAACAACAAACAACCCTAACACCCTAACATCAAACAACACTAACCCACTAACAACACAAAATACTAACACCGTAACAACAAACAACACTAACACCCTAACAACAGAAACCACTAAACCCCAACAAGAAACAACCCTAAACCCCTAACAGCAAACACTAACCCCCTAACAACAAACAACACTGAACCCCTAACAAGAAAATACCCTAACCACGTAACAACAAACAACACTAACCCGTAACAACAAACAACCCTAAACCCCAAACAACAAACAACCCTAAACCCCAAACAACAAACAACCCTAACCCCTTAACAACAAACAATCCTAACCCCCGAACAACCAACAACACTAACCCCCTAACCACAATAAAGACTAACACCCTAACAACAAAAACCACTAAACCCCAACAAAAAACAACCCTAAACCCCTAACAACAAACAACACTAACCCCCTAACAACAAACAACTCTAAACCCCTAACATCAAAGAACACTAGCACCCTAACAACAAACAGCCCTAACCCCCTAACAACAAACACTAACCCCCAAACAACAAACAACCCTATCCCCTAAAAACCAAAAAAACTAACCCACTAACAACAAACAACCCTAACCCACTAACAACAAACAACCCTAACACCCTAACAACAAACAACACTAACCCCCTAACAACAAACAACCCTTAACCCCTAACATCAAACAACACTAACCCCCTAACGACACAAAACACTAACACCCTAACAACAAACAACACTAACACCCTAACAACAAAAACCACTAAACCCCAACAAGAAACAACCCTAAACCCCTAACAACAAACACTAACCCCCTAACAACAAACAACACTGAATCCCTAACAAGAAACTACCCTAACCCCGTAACAACAAACAACACTAACCCGTAAGAACAAACAACCCTAACCCCCAAACAACAAACAACCCTAACCCCCAAACAACAAACAACCCTAACCCCTTAACAACAAACAATCCTAACCCCCCAAACAACCAACAACACTAACCCCCTAACGACAATAAACACTAACACCCTAACAACAAAAACCACTAAACCCCAACAAGAAACAACCCTAAACCCCTAAGAACAAACAACACTAACCCCCTAACAAAAAACAACCCTAACCAAACAACAAAAAACCCTAACCCACTAACAACAAACAACACTAACACCCTAACAACAAACAACCCTAACTCCCTAACAACAAACAACACTAACACCCTAACAACAAACCACCCTAAACCCCTAACAACAAACATTAACCCCCTAACAAAAAACAACACTAAACCCCGAACAAGAAACTACCCTAACCCCGTAACAACAAACATCACTAACCCCGTAACAAGAAACAACCCTAACCCCCTAACAACGAACAACACTAACCCCTAGAAACAAACAACCCTAAACCCCTAACATCAAAGAACACTAACACCCTAACAACAAACAACCCTAACCCCCTAACAACAAACACTAACCCCCAAACAACAAACAACCCTAACCCCTAAAAACCAAAAACACTAACCCACTAACAACAAACTACCATAAACCACTAACAACAAACAATCCTAACACCCTAACAACAAACAACACTAACCCCCTAACAACACAAAACACTAACACCCTAACAACAAACAACACTAACACCCTAACAACAAAAACCACTAAACCCCAACAAGAAACAACCGGAAACCCCTAACAACAAACACTAACCCCCTAACAACAAACAACACTAAACCCCTAACAAGAAACTACCCTAACACCGTAACAAGAAACAACACTAACCCCGTAACAACAAACAGCCCGAACCCCCAAACAACAAACAACCCTAACCCCCTAACAACAAACAATCCTAACCCCCGAACAACCAACAACACTAACCCCCTAACCACAATAAAGACTAACACCCTAACAACAAAAACCACTAAACCCCAACAAGAAACAACCCTAAACCCCTAACAACAAACAACACTAACCCCCTAACAACAAACAACACTAACCCCCTAACAACAAACAATCCTAACCAAACAACAAAAAACCCTAACCCACTAACAACAAACAACACTAACACCCTAACAAAAAACAACCCTAACCCCCTACCAACAAAAAACACTAACACCCTAACAACAAACAACACTAACCCCCTGACAACAAACAACCCTAAACCCCTAACATCAAACAACACTAACCCCCTAACATCACAAAACACTAACACCCTAACAACAAACAACACTAACACCCTAACAACAAAAACCACTAAACCCCAACAAGAAACAACCCTAAACCCCTAAGAACAAACAACACTAACCCCCTAACAACAAACAACCCTAACCAAACAACAAAAAACCCTAACCCACTAACAACAAACAATACTAACACCCTAACAACAAACAACCCTAACCCCCTAACAACAAACCACACTAACACCCTAACAACAAACAACCCTAACCCCCTAACAACAAACAACACTAACCCCCTAACAACAAACAACCCTAAACCCCTAACATCAAAGAACACTAACACCCTACCAACAAACAACCCTAACCCCCTAACAAAAAACACTAACCCCCAAACAACAAACAACCCTAACCCCTAAAAACCAAAAACACTAACCCACTAACAACAAACAACCCTAACACCCTAACAACAAACAACACTAACCCCCTAACAACACACAACCCTAAACCCCTAACATCAAACAACACTAACCCCCTAACATCACAGAACACTAACACCCTAACAACAAACAACACTAACACCCTAACAACAAAAACCACTAAACCCCAAGAAGAAACAACCCTAAACCCCTAAGAACAAACAACACTAACCCCCTAACAACAAACAACCCTAACGAAAAAACAAAAAACCCTAACCCACTAACAACAAACAACACTAACACCCTAACAACAAACAACCCTAACCCCCTAACAACAAACAACACTAACCCCTAAAAACCAAAAACACTAACCGACTAACAACAAACAACCCTAAACCACTAACAACAAACAACCCTAACACCCTAACAACAAACAACACTAACCCCCTAACAACAAACAACCCTAAACCCCTAACATCAAACAACACTAACCCCCTAACAACACAAAACACTAACACCTTAACAACAAACATCACTAACACCCTAACAACAAAAACCACTAAACCCCAACAAGAAACAATCCTAAACCCCTAACAACAAACACTAACCCCCTAACAACAAACAACACTAAACCCCTAACAAGAAACTACCCTAACCCCGTAACAACAAACAACACTAACCCCGTAACAACAAACAGCCCTAACCCCCAATCAACAAACAACCCTAACCCCCTAACAACAAACAATCCTAACCCCCGAACAACCAACAACACTAACCCCCTAACCACAATAAACACTAACACCCTAACAACAAAAACCACTAAACCCCAACAAGAAACAACCCTAAACACCTAAGAACAAACAACACTAACCCCCTAACAACAAACAACCCTAACCAAACAACAAAAAACCCTAACCCACTAACAACAAACAACACTAACACCCTAACAACAAACAACCCTAACCCCCTAACAACAAACAACACTAAAACCCTAACAACAAACAACCCTAACCCCCTAACAACAAACAACCCTAACCCCCTAACAACAAACAACCCTAAACCCCTAACATCAAAGAACACTAACACCCTAACAACAAACAACACTAACCCCCTAACAACAAACAACCCTAACCCCCTAACAACAAACACTAACCCCCAAACAACAAACAACCCTAACCCCTAAAAACCAAAAAAACTAACCCACTAACAACAAACAACCCTAACCCACTAACAACAAACAACCCTAACACCCTAACAACAAACAACACTAACCCCCTAACAACAAACAACCCTTAACCCCTAACATCAAACAACACTAACCCCCTAACGACACAAAACACTAACACCCTAACAACAAACAACACTAACACCCTAACAACAAAAACCACTAAACCCCAACAAGAAACAACCCTAAACCCCAAACAACAAACACTAACCCCCTAACAACAAACAACACGGAATCCCTAACAAGAAACTACCCTAACCCCGTAACAAAAAACAACACTAACCCGTAACAACAAACAACCCTAACCCCCGAACAACCAACAACACTAACCCCCTAACCACAATAAACACTAACACCATAACAACAAAAACCACTAAACCCCAACAAGAAACAACCCTAAACACCTAAGAACAAACAACACTAACCCCCTAACAACAAACAACCCTAACCAAACAACAAAAAACCCTAACCCACTAACAACAAACAACACTAACACCCTAACAACAAACAACCCTAACCCCCTAACAACAAACAACACTAACACCCTAACAACAAACAACCCTAACCCCCAACAACAAACAACACTAACCCCCTAACAACAAACAACCCTAAACCCCTAACATCAAAGAACACTAACACCCTAACAACAAACAACACTAACCCCCTAACAACAAACAACCCTAACCCCCTAACAACAAACACTAACTCCCAAACAACAAACAACCCTAACCCCTAAAAACCAAAAAAACTAACCCACTAACAACAAACAACCCTAACCCACTAACAACAAACAACCCTAACACCCTAACAACAAACAACACTAACCCCCTAACAACAAACAACCCTTAACCCCTAACATCAAACAACACTAACCCCCTAACGACACAAAACACTAACACCCTAACAACAAACAACACTAACACCCTAACAACAAAAACCACTAAACCCCATCAAGAAACAACCCTAAACCCCTAACAACAAACACTAACCCCCTAACAACAAACAACACTAAACCCCTAACAAGAAACTACCCTAACCCCGTAACAACAAACAACACTAATCCAGTAACAACAAACAACCCTAACCCCCAAACAACAAACAACCCTAACCCCCTAACAACAAACAATCCTAACCCCCGAACAACCAACAACACTATCCCCCGAACCACAGTAAACATTGACACCCTAACAACAAAAACCACGAAACCCCAACAAGAAACAACCCTAAACCCCTAACAACAAACAACACTAACCCCCTAAGAACAAACAACCCTAACCAAACAACAAACAACCTTAACCCCTAAAAACAAACAACCCTAACCCCTAACAACAAACAACCCTAACCAAACAACAAACAACCCTAACCGACTAACAACAAACAACACTAACCTCCTAACAAGAAACAACACTAACCCCCTAAGCAGAAACAACCCTAAACCCCTAACAACAAACAACACTAACCCCCTAACAACAAACAACACTAACCCCCTAACAACAAACAACACTAACACCCTAAAACAACCAACCCTAAACCCCTAAGAACAAACGACACTAACCCCCTAAGAACAAACAACACTAACCCCCAAGAACGAAAAATACTAATCCCCTAAAAACACAAAACCTAACCCCTTAACAACAAACAACCCTAACCCACTAACAAAAAACAACCCTAACACCCTAACAACAAACAACCCTAAAACCCTAACAACAAACAACACTAACCCTCTAACAGCAAACAACCCTAAACCCCTAACATCAAAGAACACTAACACCCTAACAACAAACAACCCTAAACCCCTAACAACAAACAACACTAACCCCCTAACAACAAACAACCCTAAACCCCTAACATCAAAGAACACTAACACCCTAACAACAAACAACACTAACCCCCTAACAACAAACACTAACCCCCAAACAACAAACAACCCAAACCCCTAAAAACAAAAAACACTAACCCACTAACAACAAACAACCCTAAACCACTAACAACAAACAACCCTAACACCCTAACAACAAACAACACTAACCAAACAACAAAAAACCCTAACCCACTAACAACAAACAACACTAACACCCTAACAACAAACAACCCTACCCCCTAACAACAAACAACACTGAATCCCTAACAAGAAACTACCCTAACCCCGTAACAAAAAACAACACTAACCCGTAACAACAAACAACCCTAACCCCCGAACAACCAACAACACTAACCCCCTAACCACAATAAACACTAACACCATAACAACAAAAACCACTAAACCCCAACAAGAAACAACCCTAAACACCTAAGAACAAACAACACTAACCCCCTAATAACAAACAACCCTAACCAAACAACAAAAAACCCTAACCCACTAACAACAAACAACACTAACACCCTAACAACAAACAACCCTAACCCCCTAACAACAAACAACACTAACCCCCTAACAACAAACAACCCTAACCCCCTAACAACAAACAACACTAACCCCCTAACAACAAACAACCCTAAACCCCTAACATCCAAGAACACTAGCACCCTAACAACAAACAGCCCTAACCCCCTAACATCAAACAACACTAACCCCCTAATAACACAAAACACTAACAAGCTAACAACAAACAGCACTAACAGCCTAACAACAAAAACCACTAAACGCCAACAAGAAACGACCCTAAACCCCTAACAACAAACACTAACCCTCTAACAACAAACAACACTAAACCCCTAACAAGAAACTACCCTAACCCCGTAACAACAAACAACACTAACCCCGTAACAACAAACAACCCTAACCCCCAAACAACAAACAACCCTAACCCCCAAACAACAAACAACCCTAACCCCCTAACAACAAACAATCCTAACCCCCGAACAACCAACAACACTGTCCGCCAACCACAATAAACATTAACACCCTAACAACACAAACCACTAAACGCCAACAAGAAACAACCCTAAACCACTAACAACAAACAACAGTAACCCCCTAACAACACAAAACACTAACACCCTAACAACAAACAACACTAACCCCCTAACAACAAACAACACTAACCCTCTAAAAACAAACAACCCTAAACCCCTAACATCAAACAACACTAACCCCCTAACAACACAAAACACTAACACCCTAACAACAAAAACCACTAAACCCCAACAAGAAACAACCCTAAACCCCTAACAACAAACACTAACCCCCTAACAACAAACAACACTAAACCCCTAACAAGAAACTACCCTAACCCCTTAACAACAAACAACACTAACCCCGTAACAACCAACAACCCTAAAACCGTAACAACAAACAACCCTAACCCCCAAACAACAAACAACCCTAACCCCCTAACAACAAACAATCCTAACCCCCGAACAACCAACAACACTAACCCCCTAACCACAATAATCACTAACAACCTAACAGCAAAAACCACTAAACCCCAACAAGAAACAACCCTAAACCCCTAACAACAAACAACACTAACCCCCTAGCAACAAACAACCCTGACCAAAAAACAAAAAACCCTAACCCACTAACTACAAACAACACTAACCCCCTAACAAGAAACTACTTTAACCCCGTAACAACAAACAACCCTAACCCCTAAAAACAAACAACCCTAACCAAACAACAAACCACCCTAACGGACTAACAACAAACAACACTACCCCCCTAACAAGGAAAAACACTAACCCCCTAAGAAGAAACAACACTAACCCCCTAACAACAAACAACACTAACCCCCTAACAACAAACAACACTAACACCCTAACAACAACCAACCCTAACCCCCTAAGAACAAACAACACTAACCCCCTAAGAACAAACAATAACCCCCAACAACGAACAATACTAACCCGCTAACAACACAAAACCTAACCCCTTGTCAACAAACAACCCTAACCCACTAACAAAAAACTTCCCTAACACCCTAACAACAAACAACCCTAACCCCCTAACAACAAACAACACTAACCCCCTAACAACAAACAACCCTAAACCCCTAACATCAAAGAACACTAACACCCTAACAACAAACAACTCTAACCCGTAACAACAAACACTAACCCCCAAACAACAAACAACACTAACCCCTAAAATCCAAAAACACTAACCCACTAACAACAAACAACCCTAACCCACTAACAACTAACAACCCTAACACCCTAACAACAAACAACACTAACCCCCTAAAAACAAACATCCCTAACCCCCTTAAAAAAAAAAAATCCTAATCCCCGAACAACCAACAACACTAACCCCCTAACCACAATAAACACTAACACCCTAACAACAAAAAACACTAAACCCCAACAAGAAACAACCCTAAACACCTAACAACACACAACACTAACCCCCTAACAACAAACAACCCTGACCAAACAACAACAAACCCTAACCCACTAACAACAAACCACACTAACACCCTAACAACACAAAACACTAACACCCTAACAACAAACAACACTAACACCCTAACAACAAAAACCACTAAACCCCAACAAGAAACAACCCTAAACCCCTAACAACAAACACTAACCCCCTAACAACAAACAACACTAAACCCCTAACAAGAAACTACCCTACCCCTTAACAACAAACAACACTAACCCCGTAACAACCAACAACCCTAAAACCGTAACAACAAACAACCCTAACCCCCAAACAACAAACAACCCTAACCCCCTAACAACAAACAATCCTAACCCCCGAACAACCAACAACACTAACCCCCTAACCACAATAATCACTAACAACCTAACAGCAAAAACCACTAAACCCCAACAAGAAACAACCCTAACCAAACAGCAAACAACCCTAACCCACTATCAACAAAGAACACTAACCCCCTAACAATAAACTACTTTAACCCCGTAACAACAAACAACCCTAACCCCTAAAAACAAACAACCCTAACCAAACAACAAACAACCCAAACCGATTAACAACAAACAACACTAACCCCCTAATTAGCAAGAAACAACACTAACCCCCTAAGAAGAAACAACACTAACCCCCTAACAACAAACAACACTATCCCCCTAACAACAAAAACCACTAAACCGCAACAAGAAACAACCCTAAACCCCTAACAACAAACACTAACCCCCTAACAAGAAACAACACTAAACCCCTAACAAGAAACTACCCTAACCCCGTAACAACAAACAACACTAACCCCGTAACAACAAACAAACCTAACCCCCAAACAACAAACAACGCTAACTCCCTAGCAACAAACAATCGTACTACCCGAACAACCAACAACACTAAACCCCTAACCACAATAAACACGAACACCCTAATAACAAAAACCACTAAACCCCAACAAGAAACAACCCTAAACCTCTAACAAACAACACTAACCCCCTAACCACAAACAACCCTAAGCAAACAACAAACAACCATAACCCACTAACAGCAAAGAACACTAACACCCTAACAACAAACAACCCTATCCCCCTAACAACAAACACTAACTCCCAAACAACAAACAACCCTAAACCCCTAACATCAAAGAACACTAACACCCTAACAACAAACAACCCTAACCCCCTAACAACAAACACTAACCCCCAAACAACAAACAACCCTAACCCCTAAAAACCAAAAACACTAACCAACTAACAACAAACAACCCTAACCCACCAACAACAAACAACCCTAACCCCCTAACAAGAAACAACACTAACCCCCTAACAACAAACAACCCTAAACCCCTAACATCAAACAACACTAACCCCCTAACAACACAAAACACTAAGACCCTAACAACAAACAACACTAACACCCTAACAACAAAAACCACTAAACCCCAACAAGAAACAACCCTAAACCCCTAACAACAAACACTAACCCCCTAACAACAAACAACACTAAACCCCTAACAAGAAACTACCCCAACCCCGTAACAACAAACAACACTAACCCCGTAACAACAAACAAACCTAACCCCGAAACAACAAACAACGCTAACTCCCTAACAACAAACAATCTTAACCCCGAACAACCAACAACACTAACCCCCTAACCACAATAAACACTAACACCCTAATAACGAAAACCACTAAACCCCAACAAGAAACAACCCTAAACCCCTAACAGCAAACAACACTAACCCCCTAACCACAAACAACCCTAAGCAAACAACAAACAACCATAACCCACTAACAACAAAGAACACTAACACCCTAACAACAAACAACCCTATCCCCCTAACAACAAACAACCCTAACCCCCTAACAACAAACACTAACCCCCAAACAACAAACAACCCTAACCCTAAAAACCAAAATCACTAACCAACTAACAACCAACAACCCTAACCCACTAACAACAAACAACCCTAACACCCTAACAAGAAACAACACTAACCCCCTAACAACAAACAACCCTAAACCCCTAACATCAAACACTAACCCCCTAACAACACAAAACACTAACACCCTAACAACAAACAACACTAACACCCTAACAACAAAAACCACTAAACCGCAACAAGAAACAACCCTAAACCCCTAACAACAAACACTAACCCCCTAACAACAAACAACACTAAACCCCTAACAAGAAACTACCCTAACCCCGTAACAACAAACAACACTAACCCCGTAACAACAAACAACCCTAACCCCCAAACAACAAACAACCCTAACGCCCTAACAACAAACAATCCTAACCCCCGAACAACCAACAACACTAACCCCCTAACCGCAGTAAACATTAACACCCGAACAACAAAAACCACTAAAACCCAACAAGAAACAACCCTAAACCCCTAACAAGAATCAACACTAACCCCCTAAGAACAAACAACCCTAACCAAACAAGAAACAACCTTAAACCCTAAAAACAAACAACCCTAACACCCTAACAACAAACAGCCCTAACCAAACAACAAACAACCCTAACCGACTAACAACAAACAACACTAACCCCCTAACAAGACACAACGCTAACCCCCTAAGAAGAAACAACACTAACCCCCTAACAACAAACAACACTAACCCCCTAACAACAAACAACACTAACACACTAACAACAACCAACCCTAACCCCCTAAGAACAAACGACACTAACCCCCTAAGAACAAACAACACTAACCCCCAACAATGAACACTACTAATCCCCTAACAACACAAAACCTAACCCCTTATCAACAAACAACCCTAACCCACTAACAAAAAACAACCCTAACACCCTGACAACAAACAACCCTAAACCCCTAACAACAAACAACACTAACCCTCTAACAACAAACAACCCTAAACCCCTAACATCAAAGAACACTAACACCCTAACAACAAACAACCCTCACCCCCTAAAAACAAACACTAACCTCCAAACAACAAACAACCCTAACCCCTAAAAACCAAAAACATTAACCCACTAACAACAAACAGCCCTAATCCACTAACAACGAACAACCCTAACACCCTAACAACAGACAACACTAACCCCCTAACAAAAAACAACCCTAAACCCCTAACATCAAACAACACTAACACCCTAACAACAAAAACCACTAAACCCCAACAAGAAACAACCCTAAACCCCTAACAACAAACACTAACCCCCTAACAACAAAAAACACTAAACCCCTAACAAGAAACTACCCTAACCCCTTAACAAACAACACTGACCACGTAAGAACAAACAACCCTAACCCCCAAACAACAAACAACCCTAACCCCCAAACAACAAACAACCCTAACCCCCTAACAAGAAACAATCCTAAACCCCGAACAACCAACAAAACTAACCCCGTAACCACAATAATCACAAACACCCTAACAACAAAAACCACTAAACCCCAACAAGAAACAACTCTAAACCCCTAACAACAAACAACACTAACCCCCTAACAACAAACAACCGTAACCAAACAACAAACAACCCTAACCCACTATCAACAAACAACACTAACCCTCTAACAAGAAACTACTTTAACCCCGTAACAACAATCAACCCTAAACCCTAAAAACAAACAACCCTAACCAAACAACAAACAACCCTAACCGACTAACAACAAACAACACTAACCCCCTTACAAGAAAAAACACTAACCCCCTAAGAAGAAACAACATTAACCCCCTAACAACAAACAACACTAACCCCCTAACAACAAACAACACTAACACCCTAACAACAACCAACCCTAACCCCCTAAGAACAAACAACACTAACCCCCTAAGAACAAACAACAATAACCCCAACAACGAACAATACTAACCCCCTAACAACACAAAACCTAACCCCTTATCAACAAACAACCCTAACCCACTAAAAAAAAAATCCCTAACACCCTAACAACAAACAACCCTAACCCCCTAACAACAACCAACCCTAACCCCCTAGGAACAAACAACACTAACCCCCTAAGAACAAACAACAATAACCCCCAACAACGAACAATACTAACCCCCTAACAACACAAAACCTAACCCCTTATCAACAAACAACCCTAACCCACTAACAAAAAACATCCCTAACACCCTGACAACAAACAACCCTAAACCACTAACAACAAACAACACTAACCCTCTAACAACAAACAACCCTAAACCCCTAACATCAAACAACACTAACACCCTAACAACAAACAACACTAACACCCTAACAACAAAAACCACTAAACCCCAACAAGAAACAACCCTAAACCCCTAACAACAAACACTAACCCCCTAACAACAAACAACACTAAACCCCTAACAACAAACAACACTAACCCCCTAACAACAAACAACCCTAAACCCCTAACATCAAAGAACACTAACACCCTAACAACAAACAACCCTAACCCCCTAACAACAAACACTAACCCCCAAACAACAAACAACACTAACCCCTAAAATACAAAAACACTAACCCACTAACAACAAACAACCCTAACACCCTAAAAACAAACAACACTAACCCCCTAACAACAAACATCCCTAAACCCCTAACATCAAACAACACTAACCCCCTAACAACACAAAACACTAACACCCTAACAACAAACAACACTAACACCGTAACAACAAAAACCACTAAACCCCAACAAGAAACAACCCTAAACCCCTAACAACAAACACTAACCCCCTAACAACAAACAACACTAAACCCCTAACAAGAAACTACCCTAACCCCGTAACAACAAACAACACTAACCCCGTAACAACAAACAACCCTAACCCCCAAACAACAAACAACCCTAACCCCCTAACAACAAACAATCCTAACCCCCGAACAACCAACAACACTAACCCCCTAACCACAATAAACACTAACACCCTAACAACAAAAACCACTAAACCCCAACAAGAAACAACCCTAAACCCCTAACAGCAAACAACACTAACCCCCTAACAACAAACAACCCTAACCAAACAACAAACAACCCTAAACCCCTAACAACAAACAACACTAACCCCCTAGCAACAAACAACCCTGACCAAAAAACAAAAAACCCTAACCCACTAACTACAAACAACACTAACCCCCTAACAAGAAACTACTTTAACCCCGTAACAACAAACAACCCTAACCCCTAAAAACAAACAACCCTAACCAAACAACAAACCACCCTAACGGTCTAACAACAAACAACACTAACCCCCTAACAAGGAAAAACAATAACCCCCTAAGAAGAAACAACACTAACCCCCTAACAACAAACAACACTAACCCCCTAACAACAAACAACACTAACACCCTAACAACAACCAACCCTAACCCCCTAAGAACAAACAACACTAACCCCCTAAGAACAAACAATAACCCCCAACAACGAACAATACTCACCCGCTAACAACACAAAACCTAACCCCTTGTCAACAAACAACCCTAACCCACTAACAAAAAACTTCCCTAACACCCTAACAACAAACAACCCTAACCCCCTAACAACAAACAACACTAACCCCCTAACAACAAACAGCCCTAAACCCCTAACATCAAAGAACACTAACACCCTAACAACAAACAACCCTAACCCCTAACAACAAACACTAACCCCCAAACAACAAACAACACTAACCCCTAAAATCCAAAAACACTAACCCACTAACAACAAACAACCCTAACCCACTAACAACTAACAACCCTAACACCCTAACAACAAACAACACTAACCCCCTAACAACAAACATCCCTAACCCCCTAAAAAAAAACAATCCTAATCCCCGAACAACCAACAACACTAACCCCCTAACCACAATAAACACTAACACCCTAACAACAAAAAACACTAAACCCCAACAAGAAACAACCCTAAACCCCTAACAACACACAACACTAACCCCCTAACAACAAACAACCCTGACCAAACAACAACAAACCCTAACCCACTAACAACAAACCACACTAACACCCTAACAACACAAAACACTAACACCCTAACAACAAACAACACTAACACCCTAACAACAAAAACCACTAAACCCCAACAAGAAACAACCCTAAACCCCTAACAACAAACACTAACCCCCTAACAACAAACAACACTAAACCCCTTACAAGAAACTACCCTAACCCCTTAACAACAAACAACACTAACCCCGTAACAACCAACAACCCTAAAACCGTAACAACAAACAACCCTAACCCCCAAACAACAAACAACCCTAACCCCCTAACAACAAACAATCCTAACCCCCGAACAACCAACAACACTAACCCCCTAACCACAATAATCACTAACAACCTAACAGCAAAAACCACTAAACCCCAACAAGAAACAACCCTAAACCCCTAACAACAAACAACACTAACCCCCTAAAAACAAACAACCCTAACCAAACAGCAAACAACCCTAACCCACTATCAACAAAGAACACTAACCCCCTAACAATAAACTACTTTAACCCCGTAACAACAAACAACCCTAACCCCTAAAAACAAACAACCCTAACCAAACAACAAACAACCCAAACCGATTAACAACAAACAACACTAACCCCCTAATTAGCAAGAAACAACACTAACCCCCTAAGAAGAAACAACACTAACCCCCTAACAACAAACAACACTAACCCCCTAACAACAAAAACCACTAAACCGCAACAAGAAACAACCCTAAACCCCTAACAACAAACACTAACCCCCTAACAAGAAACAACACTAAACCCCTAACAAGAAACTACCCTAACCCCGTAACAACAAACAACACTAACCCCGTAACAACAAACAAACCTAACCCCCAAACAACAAACAACGCTAACTCCCTAACAACAAACAATCGTAATACCCGAACAACCAACAACACTAAACCCCTAACCACAATAAACACGAACACCCTAATAACAAAAACCACTAAACCCCAACAAGAAACAACCCTAAACCCCTAACAAACAACACTAACCCCCTAACCACAAACAACCCTAAGCAAACAACAAACAACCATAACCCACTAACAGCAAAGAACACTAACACCCTAACAACAAACAACCCTATCCCCCTAACAACAAACACTAACTCCCAAACAACAAACAACCTTAAACCCCTAACATCAAAGAACACTAACACCCTAACAACAAACAACCCTAACCCCCTAACAACAAACACTAACCCCCAAACAACAAACAACCCTAACCCCTAAAAACCAAAAACACTAACCAACTAACAACAAACAACCCTAACCCACCAACAACAAACAACCCTAACCCCCTAACAAGAAACACTAACCCCCAAACAACAAACAACCCTAACCCTAAAAACCAAAAACACTAACCAACTAACAACCAACTACCCTAACCCACTAACAACAAACAACCCTAACACCCTAACAAGAAACAACACTAACCCCCTAACAACAAACAACCCTAAACCCCTAACATCAAACACTAACCCCCTAACAACACAAAACACTAACACCCTAACAACAAACAACACTAACACCCTAACAACAAAAACCACTAAACCGCAACAAGAAACAACCCTAAACCCCTAACAACAAACACTAACCCCCTAACAACAAACAACACTAAACCCCTAACAAGAAACTACCCTAACCCCGTAACAACAAACAACACTAACCCCGTAACAACAAACAACCCTAACCCCCAAACACCAAACAACCCTAACGCCCTAACAACAAACAATCCTAACCCCCGAACAACCAACAACACTAACCCCCTAACCACAGTAAACATTAACACCCGAACAACAAAAACCACTAAAACCCAACAAGAAACAACCCTAAACCCCTAACAAGAATCAACACTAACCCCCTAAGAGCAAACAACCCTAACCAAACAACAAACAACCTTAAACCCTAAAAACAAACAATAACACCCTAACAACAAACAGCCCTAACCAAACAACAAACAACCCTAACCGACTAACAACAAACAACACTAACCCCCTAACAAGACACAACACTAACCCCCTAAGAAGAAACAACACTAACCCCCTAACAACAAACAACACTAACCCCCTAACAACAAACAACACTAACACACTAACAACAACCAACCCTAACCCCTTAAGAACAAACGACACTAACCCCCTAAGAACAAACAACACTAACCCCCAACAACGAACACTACTAATCCCCTAACAACACAAAACCTAACCCCTTATCAACAAACAACCCTAACCCACTAACAAAAAACAACCCTAACACCCTGACAACAAACAACCCTAAACCCCTAACAACAAACAACACTAACCCTCTAACAACAAACAACCCTAAACCCCTAACATCAAAGAACACTAACACCCTAACAACAAACAACCCTCACCCCCTAAAAACAAACACTAACCTCCAAACAACAAACAACCCTAACCCCTAAAAACCAAAAACATTAACCCACTAACAACAAACAGCCCTAATCCACTAACAACGAACAACCCTAACACCCTAACAACAGACAACACTAACCCCCTAACAACAAACAACCCTAAACCCCTAACATCAAACAACACTAACCCCCTAACAACACAAAACACTAACACCCTAACAACAAACAACACTAACACCCTAACAACAAAAACCACTAAACCGCAACAAGAAACAACCCTAAACCCCTAACAACAAACACTAACCCCCTAACAACAAACAACACTAAACCCCTAACAAGAAACTACCCTAACCCCGTAACAACAAACAACACTAACCCCGTAACAACAAACAACCCTAACCCCCAAACACCAAACAACCCTAACGCCCTAACAACAAACAATCCTAACCCCCGAACAACCAACAACACTAACCCCCTAACCACAGTAAACATTAACACCCGAACAACAAAAACCACTAAAACCCAACAAGAAACAACCCTAAACCCCTAACAAGAATCAACACTAACCCCCTAAGAACAAACAACCCTAACCAAACAACAAACAACCTTAAACCCTAAAAACAAACAACCCTAACACCCTAACAACAAACAGCCCTAACCAAACAACAAACAACCCTAACCGACTAACAACAAACAACACTAACCCCCTAACAAGACACAACACTAACCCCCTAAGAAGAAACAACACTAACCCCCTAACAACAAACAACACTAACCCCCTAACAACAAACAACACTAACACACTAACAACAACCAACCCTAACCCCTTAAGAACAAACGACACTAACCCCCTAAGAACAAACAACACTAACCCCCAACAACGAACACTACTAATCCCCTAACAACACAAAACCTAACCCCTTATCAACAAACAACCCTAACCCACTAACAAAAAACAACCCTAACACCCTGACAACAAACAACCCTAAACCCCTAACAACAAACAACACTAACCCTCTAACAACAAACAACCCTAAACCCCTAACATCAAAGAACACTAACACCCTAACAACAAACAACCCTCACCCCCTAAAAACAAACACTAACCTCCAAACAACAAACAACCCTAACCCCTAAAAACCAAAAACATTAACCCACTAACAACAAACAGCCCTAATCCACTAACAACGAACAACCCTAACACCCTAACAACAGACAACACTAACCCCCTAACAACAAACAACCCTAAACCCCTAACATCAAACAACACTAACCCCCTAACAACACAAAACACTAACACCCTAACAACAAACAACACTAACACCCTAACAACAAAAACCACTAAACCCCAACAAGAAACAACCCTAAACCCCTAACAACAAACACTAACCCCCTAACAACAAAAAACACTAAACCCCTAACAAGAAACTACCCTAACCCCTTAACAAACAACACTGACCACGTAACAACAAACAACCCTAACCCCCAAACAACAAACAACCCTAACCCCCAAACAACAAACAACCCTAACCCCCTAACAACAAACAATCCTAACCCCCGAACAACCAACAAAACTAACCCCCTAACCACAATAATCACAAACACCCTAACAACAAAAACCACTAAACCCCAACAAGAAACAACTCTAAACCCCTAACAACAAACAACACTAACCCCCTAACAACAAACAACCGTAACCAAACAACAAACAACCCTAACCCACTATCAACAAACAACACTAACCCTCTAACAAGAAACTACTTTAACCCCGTAACAACAAACAACCCTAAACCCTAAAAACAAACAACCCTAACCAAACAACAAACAACCCTAACCGACTAACAACAAACAACACTAACCCCCTAACAAGAAAAAACACTAACCCCCTAAGAAGAAACAACATTAACCCCCTAACAACAAACAACACTAACCCCCTAACAACACAAAACACTAACACCCTAACAACAAACAACACTAACACCGTAACAACAAAAACCACTAAACCCCAACAAGAAACAACCCTAAACCCCTAACAACAAACACTAACCCCCTAACAACAAACAACACTAAACCCCTAACAAGAAACTACCCTAACCCCGTAACAACAAACAACACTAACCCCGTAACAACAAACAACCCTAACCCCCAAACAACAAACAACCCTAACCCCCTAACAACAAACAATCCTAACCCCCGAACAACCAACAACACTAACCCCCTAACCACAATAAACACTAACACCCTAACAACAAAAACCACTAAACCCCAACAAGAAACAACCCTAAACCCCTAACAGCAAACAACACTAACCCCCTAACAACAAACAACCCTAACCAAACAACAAACAACCCTAAACCCCTAACAACAAACAACACTAACCCCCTAGCAACAAACAACCCTGACCAAAAAACAAAAAACCCTAACCCACTAACTACAAACAACACTAACCCCCTAACAAGAAACTACTTTAACCCCGTAACAACAAACAACCCTAACCCCTAAAAACAAACAACCCTAACCAAACAACAAACCACCCTAACGGACTAACAACAAACAACACTAACCCCCTAACAAGGAAAAACAATAACCCCCTAAGAAGAAACAACACTAACCCCCTAACAACAAACAACACTAACCCCCTAACAACAAACAACACTAACACCCTAACAACAACCAACCCTAACCCCCTAAGAACAAACAACACTAACCCCCTAAGAACAAACAATAACCCCCAACAACGAACAATACTCACCCGCTAACAACACAAAACCTAACCCCTTGTCAACAAACAACCCTAACCCACTAACAAAAAACTTCCCTAACACCCTAACAACAAACAACCCTAACCCCCTAACAACAAACAACACTAACCCCCTAACAACAAACAGCCCTAAACCCCTAACATCAAAGAACACTAACACCCTAACAACAAACAACCCTAACCCCTAACAACAAACACTAACCCCCAAACAACAAACAACACTAACCCCTAAAATCCAAAAACACTAACCCACTAACAACAAACAACCCTAACCCACTAACAACTAACAACCCTAACACCCTAACAACAAACAAGACTAACCCCCTAACAACAAACATCCCTAACCCCCTAAAAAAAAACAATCCTAATCCCCGAACAACCAACAACACTAACCCCCTAACCACAATAAACACTAACACCCTAACAACAAAAAACACTAAACCCCAACAAGAAACAACCCTAAACCCCTAACAACACACAACACTAACCCCCTAACAACAAACAACCCTGACCAAACAACAACAAACCCTAACCCACTAACAACAAACCACACTAACACCCTAACAACACAAAACACTAACACCCTAACAACAAACAACACTAACACCCTAACAACAAAAACCACTAAACCCCAACAAGAAACAACCCTAAACCCCTAACAACAAACACTAACCCCCTAACAACAAACAACACTAAACCCCTTACAAGAAACTACCCTAACCCCTTAACAACAAACAACACTAACCCCGTAACAACCAACAACCCTAAAACCGTAACAACAAACAACCCTAACCCCCAAACAACAAACAACCCTAACCCCCTAACAACAAACAATCCTAACCCCCGAACAACCAACAACACTAACCCCCTAACCACAATAATCACTAACAACCTAACAGCAAAAACCACTAAACCCCAACAAGAAACAACCCTAAACCCCTAACAACAAACAACACTAACCCCCTAAAAACAAACAACCCTAACCAAACAGCAAACAACCCTAACCCACTATCAACAAAGAACACTAACCCCCTAACAATAAACTACTTTAACCCCGTAACAACAAACAACCCTAACCCCTAAAAACAAACAACCCTAACCAAACAACAAACAACCCAAACCGATTAACAACAAACAACACTAACCCCCTAATTAGCAAGAAACAACACTAACCCCCTAAGAAGAAACAACACTAACCCCCTAACAACAAACAACACTAACCCCCTAACAACAAAAACCACTAAACCGCAACAAGAAACAACCCTAAACCCCTAACAACAAACACTAACCCCCTAACAAGAAACAACACTAAACCCCTAACAAGAAACTACCCTAACCCCGTAACAACAAACAACACTAACCCCGTAACAACAAACAAACCTAACCCCCAAACAACAAACAACGCTAACTCCCTAACAACAAACAATCGTAATACCCGAACAACCAACAACACTAAACCCCTAACCACAATAAACACGAACACCCTAATAACAAAAACCACTAAACCCCAACAAGAAACAACCCTAAACCCCTAACAAACAACACTAACCCCCTAACCACAAACAACCCTAAGCAAACAACAAACAACCATAACCCACTAACAGCAAAGAACACTAACACCCTAACAACAAACAACCCTATCCCCCTAACAACAAACACTAACTCCCAAACAACAAACAACCTTAAACCCCTAACATCAAAGAACACTAACACCCTAACAACAAACAACCCTAACCCCCTAACAACAAACACTAACCCCCAAACAACAAACAACCCTAACCCCTAAAAACCAAAAACACTAACCAACTAACAACAAACAACCCTAACCCACCAACAACAAACAACCCTAACCCCCTAACAAGAAACACTAACCCCCAAACAACAAACAACCCTAACCCTAAAAACCAAAAACACTAACCAACTAACAACCAACTACCCTAACCCACTAACAACAAACAACCCTAACACCCTAACAAGAAACAACACTAACCCCCTAACAACAAACAACCCTAAACCCCTAACATCAAACACTAACCCCCTAACAACACAAAACACTAACACCCTAACAACAAACAACACTAACACCCTAACAACAAAAACCACTAAACCGCAACAAGAAACAACCCTAAACCCCTAACAACAAACACTAACCCCCTAACAACAAACAACACTAAACCCCTAACAAGAAACTACCCTAACCCCGTAACAACAAACAACACTAACCCCGTAACAACAAACAACCCTAACCCCCAAACACCAAACAACCCTAACGCCCTAACAACAAACAATCCTAACCCCCGAACAACCAACAACACTAACCCCCTAACCACAGTAAACATTAACACCCGAACAACAAAAACCACTAAAACCCAACAAGAAACAACCCTAAACCCCTAACAAGAATCAACACTAACCCCCTAAGAGCAAACAACCCTAACCAAACAACAAACAACCTTAAACCCTAAAAACAAACAACAATAACACCCTAACAACAAACAGCCCTAACCAAACAACAAACAACCCTAACCGACTAACAACAAACAACACTAACCCCCTAACAAGACACAACACTAACCCCCTAAGAAGAAACAACACTAACCCCCTAACAACAAACAACACTAACCCCCTAACAACAAACAACACTAACACACTAACAACAACCAACCCTAACCCCTTAAGAACAAACGACACTAACCCCCTAAGAACAAACAACACTAACCCCCAACAACGAACACTACTAATCCCCTAACAACACAAAACCTAACCCCTTATCAACAAACAACCCTAACCCACTAACAAAAAACAACCCTAACACCCTGACAACAAACAACCCTAAACCCCTAACAACAAACAACACTAACCCTCTAACAACAAACAACCCTAAACCCCTAACATCAAAGAACACTAACACCCTAACAACAAACAACCCTCACCCCCTAAAAACAAACACTAACCTCCAAACAACAAACAACCCTAACCCCTAAAAACCAAAAACATTAACCCACTAACAACAAACAGCCCTAATCCACTAACAACGAACAACCCTAACACCCTAACAACAGACAACACTAACCCCCTAACAACAAACAACCCTAAACCCCTAACATCAAACAACACTAACCCCCTAACAACACAAAACACTAACACCCTAACAACAAACAACACTAACACCCTAACAACAAAAACCACTAAACCCCAACAAGAAACAACCCTAAACCCCTAACAACAAACACTAACCCCCTAAAAACAAAAAACACTAAACCCCTAACAAGAAACTACCCTAACCCCTTAACAAACAACACTGACCACGTAACAACAAACAACCCTAACCCCCAAACAACAAACAACCCTAACCCCCAAACAACAAACAACCCTAACCCCCTAACAACAAACAATCCTAACCCCCGAACAACCAACAAAACTAACCCCCTAACCACAATAATCACAAACACCCTAACAACAAAAACCACTAAACCCCAACAAGAAACAACTCTAAACCCCTAACAACAAACAACACTAACCCCCTAACAACAAACAACCGTAACCAAACAACAAACAACCCTAACCCACTATCAACAAACAACACTAACCCTCTAACAAGAAACTACTTTAACCCCGTAACAACAAACAACCCTAAACCCTAAAAACAAACAACCCTAACCAAACAACAAACAACCCTAACCGACTAACAACAAACAACACTAACCCCCTAACAAGAAAAAACACTAACCCCCTAAGAAGAAACAACATTAACCCCCTAACAACAAACAACACTAACCCCCTAACAACAAACAACACTAACACCCTAACAACAACCAACCCTAACCCCCTAAGAACAAACAACACTAACCCCCTAAGAACAAACAACAATAACCCCCAACAACGAACAATACTAACCCCCTAACAACACAAAACCTAACCGCTTATCAACAAACAACCCTAACCCACTAAAAAAAACATCCCTAACACCCTAACAACAAACAACCCTAACCCCCTAACAACAACCAACCCTAACCCCCTAGGAACAAACAACACTAACCCCCTAAGAACAAACAACAATAACCCCGAACAACGAACAATACTAACCCCCTAACAACACAAAACCTAACCCCTTATCAACAAACAACCCTAACCCACTAACAAAAAACATCCCTAACACCCTGACAACAAACAACCCTAAACCACTAACAACAAACAACACTAACCCTCTAACAACAAACAACCCTAAACCCCTAACATCAAACAACACTAACCCCCTAACAACACAAAACACTAACACCCTAACAACAAACAACACTAACACCCTAACAACAAAAACCACTAAACCCCAACAAGAAACAACCCTAAACCCCTAACAACAAACACTAACCCCCTAACAACAAACAACACTAAACCCCTAACAACAAACAACACTAACCCCCTAACAACAAACAACCCTAAACCCCTAACATCAAAGAACACTAACACCCTAACAACAAACAACCCTAACCCCCTAACAACAAACACTAACCCCCAAACAACAAACAACCCTAACCCCTAAAAACCAAAAACACTAACCAACTAACAACAAACAACCCTAACCCACCAACAACAAACAACCCTAACCCACCAACAACAAACAACCCTAACCCCCTAACAAGAAACAACACTAACCCCCTAACAACAAACAACCCTAAACCCCTAACATCAAACAACACTAACCCCCTAACAACACAAAACACTAAGACCCTAACAACAAACAACACTAACACCCTAACAACAAAAACCACTAAACCCCAACAAGAAACAACCCTAAACCCCTAACAACAAACACTAACCCCCTAACAACAAACAACACTAAACCCCTAACAAGAAACTACCCCAACCCCGTAACAACAAACAACACTAACCCCGTAACAACAAACAAACCTAACCCCGAAACAACAAACAACGCTAACTCCCTAACAACAAACAATCTTAACCCCGAACAACCAACAACACTAACCCCCTAACCACAATAAACACTAACACCCTAATAACGAAAACCACTAAACCCCAACAAGAAACAACCCTAAACCCCTAACAGCAAACAACACTAACCCCCTAACCACAAACAACCCTAAGCAAACAACAAACAACCATAACCCACTAACAACAAAGAACACTAACACCCTAACAACAAACAACCCTATCCCCCTAACAACAAACAACCCTAACCCCCTAACAACAAACACTAACCCCCAAACAACAAACAACCCTAACCCTAAAAACCAAAAACACTAACCAACTAACAACCAACAACCCTAACCCACTAACAACAAACAACCCTAACACCCTAACAAGAAACAACACTAACCCCCTAACAATAAACAACCCTAAACCCCTAACATCAAACACTAACCCCGTAACAACACAAAACACTAACACCCTAACAACAAACAACACTAACACCCTAACAACAAAAACCACTGAACCGCAACAAGAAACAACCCTAAACCCCTAACAACAAACACTAACCCCCTAACAACAAACAACACTAAACCCCTAACAAGAAACTACCCTAACCCCGTAACAACAAACAACACTAACCCCGTAACAACAAACAACCCTAACCCCCAAACAACAAACAACCCTAACGCCCTAACAACAAACAATCCTAACCCCCGAACAACCAACAACACTAACCCCCTAACCACAGTAAACATTAACACCCGAACAACAAAAACCACTAAAACCCAACAAGAAACAACCCTAAACCCCTAACAAGAATCAACACTAACCCCCTAAGAACAAACAACCCTAACCAAACAACAAACAACCTTAAACCCTAAAAACAAACAACCCTAACACCCTAACAACAAACAGCCCTAACCAAACAACAAACAACCCTAACCGACTAACAACAAACAACGCTAACCCCCTAACAAGACACAACACTAACCCCCTAAGATGAAACAACACTAACCCCCTAACAACAAACAACACTAACCCCCTAACAACAAACAACACTAACACACTAACAACAACCAACCCTAACCCCCTAAGAACAAACGACACTAACCCCCTAAGAACAAACAACACTAACCCCCAACAACGAACACTACTAATCCCCTAACAACACAAAACCTAACCCCTTATCAACAAACAACCCTAACCCACTAACAAAAAACAACCCTAACACCTTGACAACAAACAACCCTAAACCCCTAACAACAAACAACACTAACCCTCTAACAACAAACAACCCTAAACCCCTAACATCAAAGAACACTAACACCCTAACAACAAACAACCCTCACCCCCTAAAAACAAGCACTAACCTCCAAACAACAAACAACCCTAACCCCTAAAAACCAAAAACATTAACCCACTAACAACAAACAGCCCTAATCCACTAACAACGAACAACCCTAACACCCTAACAACAGACAACACTAACCCCCTAACAACAAACAACCCTAACCCACTAACAACTAACAACCCTAACACCCTAACAACAAACAACACTAACCCCCTAACAACAAACATCCCTAACCCCCTAAAAAAAAACAATCCTAATCCCCGAACAACCAACAACACTAACCCCCTAACCACAATAAACACTAACACCCTAACAACAAAAAACACTAAACCCCAACAAGAAACAACCCTAAACCCCTAAGAACACACAACACTAACCCCCTAACAACAAACAACCCTGACCAAACAACAACAAACCCTAACCCACTAACAACAAACCACACTAACACCCTAACAACACAAAACACTAACACCCTAACAACAAACAACACTAACACCCTAACAACAAAAACCACTAAACCCCAACAAGAAACAACCCTAAACCCCTAACAACAAACACTAACCCCCTAACAACAAACAACACTAAACCCCTTACAAGAAACTACCCTAACCCCTTAACAACAAACAACACTAACCCCGTAACAACCAACAACCCTAAAACCGTAACAACAAACAACCCTAACCCCCAAACAACAAACAACCCTAACCCCCTAACAACAAACAATCCTAACCCCCGAACAACCAACAACACTAACCCCCTAACCACAATAATCACTAACAACCTAACAGCAAAAACCACTAAACCCCAACAAGAAACAACCCTAAACCCCTAACAACAAACAACACTAACCCCCTAAAAACAAACAACCCTAACCAAACAGCAAACAACCCTAACCCACTATCAACAAAGAACACTAACCCCCTAACAATAAACTACTTTAACCCCGTAACAACAAACAACCCTAACCCCTAAAAACAAACAACCCTAACCAAACAACAAACAACCCAAACCGATTAACAACAAACAACACTAACCCCCTAATTAGCAAGAAACAACACTAACCCCCTAAGAAGAAACAACACTAACCCCCTAACAACAAACAACACTAACCCCCTAACAACAAAAACCACTAAACCGCAACAAGAAACAACCCTAAACCCCTAACAACAAACACTAACCCCCTAACAAGAAACAACACTAAACCCCTAACAAGAAACTACCCTAACCCCGTAACAACAAACAACACTAACCCCGTAACAACAAACAAACCTAACCCCCAAACAACAAACAACGCTAACTCCCTAACAACAAACAATCGTAATACCCGAACAACCAACAACACTAAACCCCTAACCACAATAAACACGAACACCCTAATAACAAAAACCACTAAACCCCAACAAGAAACAACCCTAAACCCCTAACAAACAACACTAACCCCCTAACCACAAACAACCCTAAGCAAACAACAAACAACCATAACCCACTAACAGCAAAGAACACTAACACCCTAACAACAAACAACTCTATCCCCCTAACAACAAACACTAACTCCCAAACAACAAACAACCTTAAACCCCTAACATCAAAGAACACTAACACCCTAACAACAAACAACCCTAACCCCCTAACAACAAACACTAACCCCCAAACAACAAACAACCCTAACCCCTAAAAACCAAAAACACTAACCAACTAACAACAAACAACCCTAACCCACCAACAACAAACAACCCTAACCCCCTAACAAGAAACACTAACCCCCAAACAACAAACAACCCTAACCCTAAAAACCAAAAACACTAACCAACTAACAACCAACAACCCTAACCCACTAACAACAAACAACCCTAACACCCTAACAAGAAACAACACTAACCCCCTAACAACAAACAACCCTAAACCCCTAACATCAAACACTAACCCCCTAACAACACAAAACACTAACACCCTAACAACAAACAACACTAACACCCTAACAACAAAAACCACTAAACCGCAACAAGAAACAACCCTAAACCCCTAACAACAAACACTAACCCCCTAACAACAAACAACACTAAACCCCTAACAAGAAACTACCCTAACCCCGTAACAACAAACAACACTAACCCCGTAACAACAAACAACCCTAACCCCCAAACACCAAACAACCCTAACGCCCTAACAACAAACAATCCTAACCCCCGAACAACCAACAACACTAACCCCCTAACCACAGTAAACATTAACACCCGAACAACAAAAACCACTAAAACCCAACAAGAAACAACCCTAAACCCCTAACAAGAATCAACACTAACCCCCTAAGAACAAACAACCCTAACCAAACAACAAACAACCTTAAACCCTAAAAACAAACAACCCTAACACCCTAACAACAAACAGCCCTAACCAAACAACAAACAACCCTAACCGACTAACAACAAACAACACTAACCCCCTAACAAGACACAACACTAACCCCCTAAGAAGAAACAACACTAACCCCCTAACAACAAACAACACTAACCCCCTAACAACAAACAACACTAACACACTAACAACAACCAACCCTAACCCCTTAAGAACAAACGACACTAACCCCCTAAGAACAAACAACACTAACCCCCAACAACGAACACTACTAATCCCCTAACAACACAAAACCTAACCCCTTATCAACAAACAACCCTAACCCACTAACAAAAAACAACCCTAACACCCTGACAACAAACAACCCTAAACCCCTAACAACAAACAACACTAACCCTCTAACAACAAACAACCCTAAACCCCTAACATCAAAGAACACTAACACCCTAACAACAAACAACCCTCACCCCCTAAAAACAAACACTAACCTCCAAACAACAAACAACCCTAACCCCTAAAAACCAAAAACATTAACCCACTAACAACAAACAGCCCTAATCCACTAACAACGAACAACCCTAACACCCTAACAACAGACAACACTAACCCCCTAACAACAAACAACCCTAAACCCCTAACATCAAACAACACTAACCCCCTAACAACACAAAACACTAACACCCTAACAACAAACAACACTAACACCCTAACAACAAAAACCACTAAACCCCAACAAGAAACAACCCTAAACCCCTAACAACAAACACTAACCCCCTAACAACAAAAAACACTAAACCCCTAACAAGAAACTACCCTAACCCCTTAACAAACAACACTGACCACGTAACAACAAACAACCCTAACCCCCAAACAACAAACAACCCTAACCCCCAAACAACAAACAACCCTAACCCCCTAACAACAAACAATCCTAACCCCCGAACAACCAACAAAACTAACCCCCTAACCACAATAATCACAAACACCCTAACAACAAAAACCACTAAACCCCAACAAGAAACAACTCTAAACCCCTAACAACAAACAACACTAACCCCCTAACAACAAACAACCGTAACCAAACAACAAACAACCCTAACCCACTATCAACAAACAACACTAACCCTCTAACAAGAAACTACTTTAACCCCGTAACAACAAACAACCCTAAACCCTAAAAACAAACAACCCTAACCAAACAACAAACAACCCTAACCGACTAACAACAAACAACACTAACCCCCTAACAAGAAAAAACACTAACCCCCTAAGAAGAAACAACATTAACCCCCTAACAACAAACAACACTAACCCCCTAACAACAAACAACACTAACACCCTAACAACAACCAACCCTAACCCCCTAAGAACAAACAACACTAACCCCCTAAGAACAAACAACAATAACCCCCAACAACGAACAATACTAACCCCCTAACAACACAAAACCTAACCCCTTATCAACAAACAACCCTAACCCACTAAAAAAAAAATCCCTAACACCCTAACAACAAACAACCCTAACCCCCTAACAACAACCAACCCTAACCCCCTAGGAACAAACAACACTAACCCCCTAAGAACAAACAACAATAACCCCCAACAACGAACAATACTAACCCCCTAACAACACAAAACCTAACCCCTTATCAACAAACAACCCTAACCCACTAACAAAAAACATCCCTAACACCCTGACAACAAAAAACCCTAAACCACTAACAACAAACAACACTAACCCTCTAACAACAAACAACCCTAAACCCCTAACATCAAACAACACTAACCCCCTAACAACACAAAACACTAACACCCTAACAACAAACAACACTAACACCCTAACAACAAAAACCACTAAACCCCAACAAGAAACAACCCTAAACCCCTAACAACAAACACTAACCACATAACAACAAACAACACTAAACCCCTAACAACAAACAACACTAACCCCCTAACAACAAACAACTCTAAACCCCTAACATCAAAGAACACTAACACCCTAACAACAAACAACCCTAACCCCCTAACAACAAACACTAACCCCCAAACAACAAACAACCCTAACCCCTAAAAACCAAAAACACTAACCAACTAACAACAAACAACCCTAACCCACCAACAACAAACAACCCTAACCCCCTAACAAGAAACAACACTAACCCCCTAACAACAAACAACCCTAAACCCCTAACATCAAACAACACTAACCCCCTAACAACACAAAACACTAAGACCCTAACAACAAACAACACTAACACCCTAACAACAAAAACCACTAAACCCCAACAAGAAACAACCCTAAACCCCTAACAACAAACACTAACCCCCTAACAACAAACAACACTAAACCCCTAACAAGAAACTACCCCAACCCCGTAACAACAAACAACACTAACCCCGTAACAACAAACAAACCTAACCCCGAAACAACAAACAACGCTAACTCCCTAACAACAAACAATCTTAACCCCGAACAACCAACAACACTAACCCCCTAACCACAATAAACACTAACACCCTAATAACGAAAACCACTAAACCCCAACAAGAAACAACCCTAAACCCCTAACAGCAAACAACACTAACCCCCTAACCACAAACAACCCTAAGCAAACAACAAACAACCACAACCCACTAACAACAAAGAACACTAACACCCTAACAACAAACAACCCTATCCCCCTAACAACAAACAACCCTAACCCCCTAACAACAAACTCTAACCCCCAAACAACAAACAACCCTAACCCTAAAAACCAAAAACACTAACCAACTAACAACCAACAACCCTAACCCACTAACAACAAACAACCCTAACACCCTAACAAGAAACAACACTAACCCCCTAACAATAAACAACCCTAAACCCCTAACATCAAACACTAACCCCCTAACAACACAAAACACTAACACCCTAACAACAAACAACACTAACACCCTAACAACAAAAACCACTGAACCGCAACAAGAAACAACCCTAAACCCCAACAACAAACACTAACCCCCTAACAACAAACAACACTAAACCCCTAACAAGAAACTACCCTAACCCCGTAACAACAAACAACACTAACCCCGTAACAACAAACAACCCTAACCCCCAAACAACAAACAACCCTAACGCCCTAACAACAAACAATCCTAACCCCCGAACAACCAACAACACTAACCCCCTAACCACAGTAAACATTAACACCCGAACAACAAAAACCACTAAAACCCAACAAGAAACAACCCTAAACCCCTAACAAGAATCAACACTAACCCCCTAAGAACAAACAACCCTAACCAAACAAGAAACAACCTTAAACCCTAAAAACAAACAACCCTAACACCCTAACAACAAACAGCCCTAACCAAACAACAAACAACCCTAACCGACTAACAACAAACAACACTAACCCCCTAACAAGACACAACACTAACCCCCTAAGATGAAACAACACTAACCCCCTAACAACAAACAACACTAACCCCCTAACAACAAACAACACTAACACACTAACAACAACCAACCCTAACCCCCTAAGAACAAACGACACTAACCCCCTAAGAACAAACAACACTAACCCCCAACAACGAACACTACTAATCCCCTAACAACACAAAACCTAACCCCTTATCAACAAACAACCCTAACCCACTAACAAAAAACAACCCTAACACCCTGACAACAAACAACCCTAAACCCCTAACAACAAACAACACTAACCCTCTAACAACAAACAACCCTAAACCCCTAACATCAAAGAACACTAACACCCTAACAACAAACAACCCTCACCCCCTAAAAACAAGCACTAACCTCCAAACAACAAACAACCCTAACCCCTAAAAACCAAAAACATTAACCCACTAACAACAAACAGCCCTAATCCACTAACAACGAACAACCCTAACACCCTAACAACAGACAACACTAACCCCCTAACAACAAACAACCCTAAACCCCTAACATCAAACAACACTAACCCCCTAACAACACAAAACACTAACACCCTAACAACAAACAACACTAACACCCTAACAACAAAAACCACTAAACCCCAAGAAACAACCCTAAACCCCTAACAACAAACACTAACCCCCTAACAACAAAAAACACTAAACCCCTAACAAGAAACTACCCTAACCCCTTAACAAACAAAACTGACCACGTAACAACAAACAACCCTAACCCCCAAACAACAAACAACCCTAACCCCCAAACAACAAACAACCCTAACCCCCTAACAACAAACAATCCTAACCCCCGAACAACCAACAAAACTAACCCCCTAACCACAATAATCACAAACACCCTAACAACAAAAACCACTAAACCCCAACAAGAAACAACTCTAAACCCCTAACAACAAACAACACTAACCCCCTAACAACAAACAACCGTAACCAAACAACAAACAACCCTAACCCACTATCAACAAACAACACTAACCCTCTAACAAGAAACTACTTTAACCCCGTAACAACAAACAACCCTAAACCCTAAAAACAAACAACCCTAACCAAACAACAAACAACCCTAACCGACTAACAACAAACAACACTAACCCCCTAACAAGAAAAAACACTAACCCCCTAAGAAGAAACAACATTAACCCCCTAACAACAAACAACACTAACCCCCTAACAACAAACAACACTAACCCCCTAACAACAAACAACACTAACACCCTAACAACAACCAACACTAACCCCCTAAGAACAAACGACACTAACCCCCTAAGAACAAACAACAATAACCCCCAACAACGAACAATACTAACCCCCTAACAACACAAAACCTAACCGCTTATCAACAAACAACCCTAACCCACTAAAAAAAACATCCCTAACACCCTAACAACAAACAAACCTAACCCCCTAACAACAACCAACCCTAACCCCCTAGGAACAAACAACACTAACCCCCTAAGAACAAACAACAATAACCCCGAACAACGAACAATACTAACCCCCTAACAACACAAAACCTAACCCCTTATCAACAAACAACCCTAACCCACTAACAAAAAACATCCCTAACACCCTGACAACAAACAACCCTAAACCACTAACAACAAACAACACTAACCCTCTAACAACAAACAACCCTAAACCCCTAACATCAAACAACACTAACCCCCTAACAACACAAAACACTAACACCCTAACAACAAACAACACTAACACCCTAACAACAAAAACCACTAAACCCCAACAAGAAACAACCCTAAACCCCTAACAACAAACACTAACCCCCTAACAACAAACAACACTAAACCCCTAACAACAAACAACACTAACCCCCTAACAACAAACAACCCTAAACCCCTAACATCAAAGAACACTAACACCCTAACAACAAACAACCCTAACCCCCTAACAACAAACACTAACCCCCAAACAACAAACAACCCTAACCCCTAAAAACCAAAAACACTAACCAACTAACAACAAACAACCCTAACCCACCAACAACAAACAACCCTAACCCCCTAACAAGAAACAACACTAACCCCCTAACAACAAACAACCCTAAACCCCTAACATCAAACAACACTAACCCCCTAACAACACAAAACACTAAGACCCTAACAACAAACAACACTAACACCCTAACAACAAAAACCACTAAACCCCAACAAGAAACAACCCTAAACCCCTAACAACAAACACTAACCCCCTAACAACAAACAACACTAAACCCCTAACAAGAAACTACCCCAACCCCGTAACAACAAACAACACTAACCCCGTAACAACAAACAAACCTAACCCCGAAACAACAAACAACGCTAACTCCCTAACAACAAACAATCTTAACCCCGAACAACCAACAACACTAACCCCCTAACCACAATAAACACTAACACCCTAATAACGAAAACCACTAAACCCCAACAAGAAACAACCCTAAACCCCTAACAGCAAACAACACTAACCCCCTAACCACAAACAACCCTAAGCAAACAACAAACAACCATAACCCACTAACAACAAAGAACACTAACACCCTAACAACAAACAACCCTATCCCCCTAACAACAAACAACCCTAACCCCCTAACAACAAACACTAACCCCCAAACAACAAACAACCCTAACCCTAAAAACCAAAAACACTAACCAACTAACAACCAACAACCCTAACCCACTAACAACAAACAACCCTAACACCCTAACAAGAAACAACACTAACCCCCTAACAATAAACAACCCTAAACCCCTAACATCAAACACTAACCCCCTAACAACACAAAACACTAACACCCTAACAACAAACAACACTAACACCCTAACAACAAAAACCACTGAACCGCAACAAGAAACAACCCTAAACCCCTAACAACAAACACTAACCCCCTAACAACAAACAACACTAAACCCCTAACAAGAAACTACCCTAACCCCGTAACAACAAACAACACTAACCCCGTAACAACAAACAACCCTAACCCCCAAACAACAAACAACCCTAACGCCCTAACAACAAACAATCCTAACCCCCGAACAACCAACAACACTAACCCCCTAACCACAGTAAACATTAACACCCGAACAACAAAAACCACTAAAACCCAACAAGAAACAACCCTAAACCCCTAACAAGAATCAACACTAACCCCCTAAGAACAAACAACCCTAACCAAACAAGAAACAACCTTAAACCCTAAAAACAAACAACCCTAACACCCTAACAACAAACAGCCCTAACCAAACAACAAACAACCCTAACCGACTAACAACAAACAACACTAACCCCCTAACAAGACACAACACTAACCCCCTAAGATGAAACAACACTAACCCCCTAACAACAAACAACACTAACCCCCTAACAACAAACAACACTAACACACTAACAACAACCAACCCTAACCCCCTAAGAACAAACGACACTAACCCCCTAAGAACAAACAACACTAACCCCCAACAACGAACACTACTAATCCCCTAACAACACAAAACCTAACCCCTTATCAACAAACAACCCTAACCCACTAACAAAAAACAACCCTAACACCCTAACAACAACCAACCCTAAACCCCTAACAACAAACAACACTAACCCTCTAACAACAAACAACCCTAAACCCCTAACATCAAAGAACACTAACACCCTAACAACAAACAACCCTCACCCCCTAAAAACAAGCACTAACCTCCAAACAACAAACAACCCTAACCCCTAAAAACCAAAAACATTAACCCACTAACAACAAACAGCCCTAATCCACTAACAACGAACAACCCTAACACCCTAAAAACAGACAACACTAACCCCCTAACAACAAACAACCCTAAACCCCTAACATCAAACAACACTAACCCCCTAACAACACAAAACACTAACACCCTAACAACAAACAACACTAACACCCTAACAACAAAAACCACTAAACCCCAACAAGAAACAACCCTAAACCCCTAACAACAAACACTAACCCCCTAACAACAAAAAACACTAAACCCCTAACAAGAAACTACCCTAACCCCTTAACAAACAACACTGACCACGTAACAACAAACAACCCTAACCCCCAAACAACAAACAACCCTAACCCCCAAACAACAAACAACCCTAACCCCCAACAACAAACAATCCTAACCCCCGAACAACCAACAAAACTAACCCCCTAACCACAATAATCACAAACACCCTAACAACAAAAACCACTAAACCCCAACAAGAAACAACTCTAAACCCCTAACAACAAACAACACTAACCCCCTAACAACAAACAACCGTAACCAAACAACAAACAACCCTAACCCACTATCAACAAACAACACTAACCCTCTAACAAGAAACTACTTTAACCCCGTAACAACAAACAACCCTAAACCCTAAAAACAAACAACCCTAACCAAACAACAAACAACCCTAACCGACTAACAACAAACAACACTAACCCCCTAACAAGAAAAAACACTAACCCCCTAAGAAGAAACAACATTAACCCCCTAACAACAAACAACACTAACCCCCTAACAACAAACAACACTAACACCCTAACAACAACCAACCCTAACCCCCTAAGAACAAACAACACTAACCCCCTAAGAACAAACAACAATAACCCCCAACAACGAACAATACTAACCCCCTAACAACACAAAACCTAACCCCTTATCAACAAACAACCCTAACCCACTAAAAAAAACATCCCTAACACCCTAACAACAAACAACCCTAACCCCCTAACAACAACCAACCCTAACCCCCTAGGAACAAACAACACTAACCCCCTAAGAACAAACAACAATAACCCCCAACAACGAACAATACTAACCCCCTAACAACACAAAACCTAACCCCTTATCAACAAACAACCCTAACCCACTAACAAAAAACATCCCTAACACCCTGACAACAAACAACCCTAAACCACTAACAACAAACAACACTAACCCTCTAACAACAAACAACCCTAAACCCCTAACATCAAACAACACTAACCCCCTAACAACACAAAACACTAACACCCTAACAACAAACAACACTAACACCCTAACAACAAAAACCACTAAACCCCAACAAGAAACAACCCTAAACCCCTAACAACAAACACTAACCCCCTAACAACAAACAACACTAAACCCCTAACAAGAAACTACCCCAACCCCGTAACAACAAACAACACTAACCCCGTAACAACAAACAAACCTAACCCCGAAACAACAAACAACGCTAACTCCCTAACAACAAACAATCTTAACCCCGAACAACCAACAACACTAACCCCCTAACCACAATAAACACTAACACCCTAATAACGAAAACCACTAAACCCCAACAAGAAACAACCCTAAACCCCTAACAGCAAACAACACTAACCCCCTAACCACAAACAACCCTAAGCAAACAACAAACAACCATAACCCACTAACAACAAAGAACACTAACACCCTAACAACAAACAACCCTATCCCCCTAACAACAAACAACCCTAACCCCCTAACAACAAACACTAACCCCCAAACAACAAACAACCCTAACCCTAAAAACCAAAAACACTAACCAACTAACAACCAACAACCCTAACCCACTAACAACAAACAACCCTAACACCCTAACAAGAAACAACACTAACCCCCTAACAATAAACAACCCTAAACCCCTAACATCAAACACTAACCCCCTAACAACACAAAACACTAACACCCTAACAACAAACAACACTAACACCCTAACAACAAAAACCACTGAACCGCAACAAGAAACAACCCTAAACCCCTAACAACAAACACTAACCCCCTAACAACAAACAACACTAAACCCCTAACAAGAAACTACCCTAACCCCGTAACAACAAACAACACTAACCCCGTAACAACAAACAACCCTAACCCCCAAACAACAAACAACCCTAACGCCCTAACAACAAACAATCCTAACCCCCGAACAACCAACAACACTAACCCCCTAACCACAGTAAACATTAACACCCGAACAACAAAAACCACTAAAACCCAACAAGAAACAACCTTAAACCCCTAACAAGAATCAACACTAACCCCCTAAGAACAAACAACCCTAACCAAACAAGAAACAACCTTAAACCCTAAAAACAAACAACCCTAACACCCTAACAACAAACAGCCCTAACCAAACAACAAACAACCCTAACCGACTAACAACAAACAACACTAACCCCCTAACAAGACACAACACTAACCCCCTAAGATGAAACAACACTAACCCCCTAACAACAAACAACACTAACCCCCTAACAACAAACAACACTAACACACTAACAACAACCAACCCTAACCCCCTAAGAACAAACGACACTAACCCCCTAAGAACAAACAACACTAACCCCCAACAACGAACACTACTAATCCCCTAACAACACAAAACCTAACCCCTTATCAACAAACAACCCTAACCCACTAACAAAAAACAACCCTAACACCCTGACAACAAACAACCCTAAACCCCTAACAACAAACAACACTAACCCTCTAACAACAAACAACCCTAAACCCCTAACATCAAAGAACACTAACACCCTAACAACAAACAACCCTCACCCCCTAAAAACAAGCACTAACCTCCAAACAACAAACAACCCTAACCCCTAAAAACCAAAAACATTAACCCACTAACAACAAACAGCCCTAATCCACTAACAACGAACAACCCTAACACCCTAACAACAGACAACACTAACCCCCTAACAACAAACAACCCTAAACCCCTAACATCAAACAACACTAACCCCCTAACAACACAAAACACTAACACCCTAACAACAAACAACACTAACACCCTAACAACAAAAACCACTAAACCCCAAGAAACAACCCTAAACCCCTAACAACAAACACTAACCCCCTAACAACAAAAAACACTAAACCCCTAACAAGACACTACCCTAACCCCTTAACAAACAACACTGACCACGTAACAACAAACAACCCTAACCCCCAAACAACAAACAACCCTAACCCCCAAACAACAAACAACCCTAACCCCCTAACAACAAACAATCCTAACCCCCGAACAACCAACAAAACTAACCCCCTAACCACAATAATCACAAACACCCTAACAACAAAAACCACTAAACCCCAACAAGAAACAACTCTAAACCCCTAACAACAAACAACACTAACCCCCTAACAACAAACAACCGTAACCAAACAACAAACAACCCTAACCCACTATCAACAAACAACACTAACCCTCTAACAAGAAACTACTTTAACCCCGTAACAACAAACAACCCTAAACCCTAAAAACAAACAACCCTAACCAAACAACAAACAACCCTAACCGACTAACAACAAACAACACTAACCCCCTAACAAGAAAAAACACTAACCCCCTAAGAAGAAACAACATTAACCCCCTAACAACAAACAACACTAACCCCCTAACAACAAACAACACTAACCCCCTAACAACAAACAACACTAACACCCTAACAACAACCAACACTAACCCCCTAAGAACAAACGACACTAACCCCCTAAGAACAAACAACAATAACCCCCAACAACGAACAATACTAACCCCCTAACAACACAAAACCTAACCGCTTATCAACAAACAACCCTAACCCACTAAAAAAAACATCCCTAACACCCTAACAACAAACAACCCTAACCCCCTAACAACAACCAACCCTAACCCCCTAGGAACAAACAACACTAACCCCCTAAGAACAAACAACAATAACCCCGAACAACGAACAATACTAACCCCCTAACAACACAAAACCTAACCCCTTATCAACAAACAACCCTAACCCACTAACAAAAAACATCCCTAACACCCTGACAACAAACAACCCTAAACCACTAACAACAAACAACACTAACCCTCTAACAACAAACAACCCTAAACCCCTAACATCAAACAACACTAACCCCCTAACAACACAAAACACTAACACCCTAACAACAAACAACACTAACACCCTAACAACAAAAACCACTAAACCCCAACAAGAAACAACCCTAAACCCCTAACAACAAACACTAACCCCCTAACAACAAACAACACTAAACCCCTAACAACAAACAACACTAACCCCCTAACAACAAACAACCCTAAACCCCTAACATCAAAGAACACTAACACCCTAACAACAAACAACCCTAACCCCCTAACAACAAACACTAACCCCCAAACAACAAACAACCCTAACCCCTAAAAACCAAAAACACTAACCAACTAACAACAAACAACCCTAACCCACCAACAACAAACAACCCTAACCCCCTAACAAGAAACAACACTAACCCCCTAACAACAAACAACCCTAAACCCCTAACATCAAACAACACTAACCCCCTAACAACACAAAACACTAAGACCCTAACAACAAACAACACTAACACCCTAACAACAAAAACCACTAAACCCCAACAAGAAACAACCCTAAACCCCTAACAACAAACACTAACCCCCTAACAACAAACAACACTAAACCCCTAACAAGAAACTACCCCAACCCCGTAACAACAAACAACACTAACCCCGTAACAACAAACAAACCTAACCCCGAAACAACAAACAACGCTAACTCCCTAACAACAAACAATCTTAACCCCGAACAACCAACAACACTAACCCCCTAACCACAATAAACACTAACACCCTAATAACGAAAACCACTAAACCCCAACAAGAAACAACCCTAAACCCCTAACAGCAAACAACACTAACCCCCTAACCACAAACAACCCTAAGCAAACAACAAACAACCATAACCCACTAACAACAAAGAACACTAACACCCTAACAACAAACAACCCTATCCCCCTAACAACAAACAACCCTAACCCCCTAACAACAAACACTAACCCCCAAACAACAAACAACCCTAACCCTAAAAACCAAAAACACTAACCAACTAACAACCAACAACCCTAACCCACTAACAACAAACAACCCTAACACCCTAACAAGAAACAACACTAACCCCCTAACAATAAACAACCCTAAACCCCTAACATCAAACACTAACCCCCTAACAACACAAAACACTAACACCCTAACAACAAACAACACTAACACCCTAACAACAAAAACCACTGAACCGCAACAAGAAACAACCCTAAACCCCTAACAACAAACACTAACCCCCTAACAACAAACAACACTAAACCCCTAACAAGAAACTACCCTAACCCCGTAACAACAAACAACACTAACCCCGTAACAACAAACAACCCTAACCCCCAAACAACAAACAACCCTAACGCCCTAACAACAAACAATCCTAACCCCCGAACAACCAACAACACTAACCCCCTAACCACAGTAAACATTAACACCCGAACAACAAAAACCACTAAAACCCAACAAGAAACAACCCTAAACCCCTAACAAGAATCAACACTAACCCCCTAAGAACAAACAACCCTAACCAAACAAGAAACAACCTTAAACCCTAAAAACAAACAACCCTAACACCCTAACAACAAACAGCCCTAACCAAACAACAAACAACCCTAACCGACTAACAACAAACAACACTAACCCCCTAACAAGACACAACACTAACCCCCTAAGATGAAACAACACTAACCCCCTAACAACAAACAACACTAACCCCCTAACAACAAACAACACTAACACACTAACAACAACCAACCCTAACCCCCTAAGAACAAACGACACTAACCCCCTAAGAACAAACAACACTAACCCCCAACAACGAACACTACTAATCCCCTAACAACACAAAACCTAACCCCTTATCAACAAACAACCCTAACCCACTAACAAAAAACAACCCTAACACCCTGACAACAAACAACCCTAAACCCCTAACAACAAACAACACTAACCCTCTAACAACAAACAACCCTAAACCCCTAACATCAAAGAACACTAACACCCTAACAACAAACAACCCTCACCCCCTAAAAACAAGCACTAACCTCCAAACAACAAACAACCCTAACCCCTAAAAACCAAAAACATTAACCCACTAACAACAAACAGCCCTAATCCACTAACAACGAACAACCCTAACACCCTAACAACAGACAACACTAACCCCCTAACAACAAACAACCCTAAACCCCTAACATCAAACAACACTAACCCCCTAACAACACAAAACACTAACACCCTAACAACAAACAACACTAACACCCTAACAACAAAAACCACTAAACCCCAAGAAACAACCCTAAACCCCTAACAACAAACACTAACCCCCTAACTACAAAAAACACTAAACCCCTAACAAGAAACTACCCTAACCCCTTAACAAACAACACTGACCACGTAACAACAAACAACCCTAACCCCCAAACAACAAACAACCCTAACCCCCAAACAACAAACAACCCTAACCCCTAACAACAAACAATCCTAACCCCCGAACAACCAACAAAACTAACCCCCTAACCACAATAATCACAAACACCCTAACAACAAAAACCACTAAACCCCAACAAGAAACAACTCTAAACCCCTAACAACAAACAACACTAACCCCCTAACAACAAACAACCGTAACCAAACAACAAACAACCCTAACCCACTATCAACAAACAACACTAACCCTCTAACAAGAAACTACTTTAACCCCGTAACAACAAACAACCCTAAACCCTAAAAACAAACAACCCTAACCAAACAACAAACAAGCCTAACCGACTAACAACAAACAACACTAACCCCCTAACAAGAAAAAACACTAACCCCCTAAGAAGAAACAACATTAACCCCCTAACAACAAACAACACTAACCCCCTAACAACAAACAACACTAACCCCCTAACAACAAACAACACTAACACCCTAACAACAACCAACACTAGCCCCCTAAGAACAAACGACACTAACCCCCTAAGAACAAACAACAATAACCCCCAACAACGAACAATACTAACCCCCTAACAACACAAAACCTAACCGCTTATCAACAAACAACCCTAACCCACTAAAAAAAACATCCCTAACACCCTAACAACAAACAACCCTAACCCCCTAACAACAACCAACCCTAACCCCCTAGGAACAAACAACACTAACCCCCTAAGAACAAACAACAATAACCCCGAACAACGAACAATACTAACCCCCTAACAACACAAAACCTAACCCCTTATCAACAAACAACCCTAACCCACTAACAAAAAACATCCCTAACACCCTGACAACAAACAACCCTAAACCACTAACAACAAACAACACTAACCCTCTAACAACAAACAACCCTAAACCCCTAACATCAAACAACACTAACCCCCTAACAACACAAAACACTAACACCCTAACAACAAACAACACTAACACCCTAACAACAAAAACCACTAAACCCCAACAAGAAACAACCCTAAACCCCTAACAACAAACACTAACCCCCTAACAACAAACAACACTAAACCCCTAACAACAAACAACACTAACCCCCTAACAACAAACAACCCTAAACCCCTAACATCAAAGAACACTAACACCCTAACAACAAACAACCCTAACCCCCTAACAACAAACACTAACCCCCAAACAACAAACAACCCTAACCCCTAAAAACCAAAAACACTAACCAACTAACAACAAACAACCCTAACCCACCAACAACAAACAACCCTAACCCCCTAACAAGAAACAACACTAACCCCCTAACAACAAACAACCCTAAACCCCTAACATCAAACAACACTAACCCCCTAACAACACAAAACACTAAGACCCTAACAACAAACAACACTAACACCCTAACAACAAAAACCACTAAACCCCAACAAGAAACAACCCTAAACCCCTAACAACAAACACTAACCCCCTAACAACAAACAACACTAAACCCCTAACAAGAAACTACCCCAACCCCGTAACAACAAACAACACTAACCCCGTAACAACAAACAAACCTAACCCCGAAACAACAAACAACGCTAACTCCCTAACAACAAACAATCTTAACCCCGAACAACCAACAACACTAACCCCCTAACCACAATAAACACTAACACCCTAATAACGAAAACCACTAAACCCCAACAAGAAACAACCCTAAACCCCTAACAGCAAACAACACTAACCCCCTAACCACAAACAACCCTAAGCAAACAACAAACAACCATAACCCACTAACAACAAAGAACACTAACACCCTAACAACAAACAACCCTATCCCCCTAACAACAAACAACCCTAACCCCCTAACAACAAACACTAACCCCCAAACAACAAACAACCCTAACCCTAAAAACCAAAAACACTAACCAACTAACAACCAACAACCCTAACCCACTAACAACAAACAACCCTAACACCCTAACAAGAAACAACACTAACCCCCTAACAATAAACAACCCTAAACCCCTAACATCAAACACTAACCCCGTAACAACACAAAACACTAACACCCTAACAACAAACAACACTAACACCCTAACAACAAAAACCACTGAACCGCAACAAGAAACAACCCTAAACCCCTAACAACAAACACTAACCCCCTAACAACAAACAACACTAAACCCCTAACAAGAAACTACCCTAACCCCGTAACAACAAACAACACTAACCCCGTAACAACAAACAACCCTAACCCCCAAACAACAAACAACCCTAACGCCCTAACAACAAACAATCCTAACCCCCGAACAACCAACAACACTAACCCCCTAACCACAGTAAACATTAACACCCGAACAACAAAAACCACTAAAACCCAACAAGAAACAACCCTAAACCCCTAACAAGAATCAACACTAACCCCCTAAGAACAAACAACCCTAACCAAACAACAAACAACCTTAAACCCTAAAAACAAACAACCCTAACACCCTAACAACAAACAGCCCTAACCAAACAACAAACAACCCTAACCGACTAACAACAAACAACACTAACCCCCTAACAAGACACAACACTAACCCCCTAAGATGAAACAACACTAACCCCCTAACAACAAACAACACTAACCCCCTAACAACAAACAACACTAACACACTAACAACAACCAACCCTAACCCCCTAAGAACAAACGACACTAACCCCCTAAGAACAAACAACACTAACCCCCAACAACGAACACTACTAATCCCCTAACAACACAAAACCTAACCCCTTATCAACAAACAACCCTAACCCACTAACAAAAAACAACCCTAACACCCTGACAACAAACAACCCTAAACCCCTAACAACAAACAACACTAACCCTCTAACAACAAACAACCCTAAACCCCTAACATCAAAGAACACTAACACCCTAACAACAAACAACCCTCACCCCCTAAAAACAAGCACTAACCTCCAAACAACAAACAACCCTAACCCCTAAAAACCAAAAACATTAACCCACTAACAACAAACAGCCCTAATCCACTAACAACGAACAACCCTAACACCCTAACAACAGACAACACTAACCCCCTAACAACAAACAACCCTAACCCACTAACAACTAACAACCCTAACACCCTAACAACAAACAACACTAACCCCCTAACAACAAACATCCCTAACCCCCTAAAAAAAAACAATCCTAATCCCCGAACAACCAACAACACTAACCCCCTAACCACAATAAACACTAACACCCTAACAACAAAAAACACTAAACCCCAACAAGAAACAACCCTAAACCCCTAAGAACACACAACACTAACCCCCTAACAACAAACAACCCTGACCAAACAACAACAAACCCTAACCCACTAACAACAAACCACACTAACACCCTAACAACACAAAACACTAACACCCTAACAACAAACAACACTAACACCCTAACAACAAAAACCACTAAACCCCAACAAGAAACAACCCTAAACCCCTAACAACAAACACTAACCCCCTAACAACAAACAACACTAAACCCCTTACAAGAAACTACCCTAACCCCTTAACAACAAACAACACTAACCCCGTAACAACCAACAACCCTAAAACCGTAACAACAAACAACCCTAACCCCCAAACAACAAACAACCCTAACCCCCTAACAACAAACAATCCTAACCCCCGAACAACCAACAACACTAACCCCCTAACCACAATAATCACTAACAACCTAACAGCAAAAACCACTAAACCCCAACAAGAAACAACCCTAAACCCCTAACAACAAACAACACTAACCCCCTAAAAACAAACAACCCTAACCAAACAGCAAACAACCCTAACCCACTATCAACAAAGAACACTAACCCCCTAACAATAAACTACTTTAACCCCGTAACAACAAACAACCCTAACCCTTAAAAACAAACAACCCTAACCAAACAACAAACAACCCAAACCGATTAACAACAAACAACACTAACCCCCTAATTAGCAAGAAACAACACTAACCCCCTAAGAAGAAACAACACTAACCCCCTAACAACAAACAACACTAACCCCCTAACAACAAAAACCACTAAACCGCAACAAGAAACAACCCTAAACCCCTAACAACAAACACTAACCCCCTAACAAGAAACAACACTAAACCCCTAACAAGAAACTACCCTAACCCCGTAACAACAAACAACACTAACCCCGTAACAACAAACAAACCTAACCCCCAAACAACAAACAACGCTAACTCCCTAACAACAAACAATCGTAATACCCGAACAACCAACAACACTAAACCCCTAACCACAATAAACACGAACACCCTAATAACAAAAACCACTAAACCCCAACAAGAAACAACCCTAAACCCCTAACAAACAACACTAACCCCCTAACCACAAACAACCCTAAGCAAACAACAAACAACCATAACCCACTAACAGCAAAGAACACTAACACCCTAACAACAAACAACTCTATCCCCCTAACAACAAACACTAACTCCCAAACAACAAACAACCTTAAACCCCTAACATCAAAGAACACTAACACCCTAACAACAAACAACCCTAACCCCCTAACAACAAACACTAACCCCCAAACAACAAACAACCCTAACCCCTAAAAACCAAAAACACTAACCAACTAACAACAAACAACCCTAACCCACCAACAACAAACAACCCTAACCCCCTAACAAGAAACACTAACCCCCAAACAACAAACAACCCTAACCCTAAAAACCAAAAACACTAACCAACTAACAACCAACAACCCTAACCCACTAACAACAAACAACCCTAACACCCTAACAAGAAACAACACTAACCCCCTAACAACAAACAACCCTAAACCCCTAACATCAAACACTAACCCCCTAACAACACAAAACACTAACACCCTAACAACAAACAACACTAACACCCTAACAACAAAAACCACTAAACCGCAACAAGAAACAACCCTAAACCCCTAACAACAAACACTAACCCCCTAACAACAAACAACACTAAACCCCTAACAAGAAACTACCCTAACCCCGTAACAACAAACAACACTAACCCCGTAACAACAAACAACCCTAACCCCCAAACACCAAACAACCCTAACGCCCTAACAACAAACAATCCTAACCCCCGAACAACCAACAACACTAACCCCCTAACCACAGTAAACATTAACACCCGAACAACAAAAACCACTAAAACCCAACAAGAAACAACCCTAAACCCCTAACAAGAATCAACACTAACCCCCTAAGAACAAACAACCCTGACCAAACAACAAACAACCTTAAACCCTAAAAACAAACAACCCTAACACCCTAACAACAAACAGCCCTAACCAAACAACAAACAACCCTAACCGACTAACAACAAACAACACTAACCCCCTAACAAGACACAACACTAACCCCCTAAGAAGAAACAACACTAACCCCCTAACAACAAACAACACTAACCCCCTAACAACAAACAACACTAACACACTAACAACAACCAACCCTAACCCCTTAAGAACAAACGACACTAACCCCCTAAGAACAAACAACACTAACCCCCAACAACGAACACTACTAATCCCCTAACAACACAAAACCTAACCCCTTATCAACAAACAACCCTAACCCACTAACAAAAAACAACCCTAACACCCTGACAACAAACAACCCTAAACCCCTAACAACAAACAACACTAACCCTCTAACAACAAACAACCCTAAACCCCTAACATCAAAGAACACTAACACCCTAACAACAAACAACCCTCACCCCCTAAAAACAAACACTAACCTCCAAACAACAAACAACCCTAACCCCTAAAAACCAAAAACATTAACCCACTAACAACAAACAGCCCTAATCCACTAACAACGAACAACCCTAACACCCTAACAACAGACAACACTAACCCCCTAACAACAAACAACCCTAAACCCCTAACATCAAACAACACTAACCCCCTAACAACACAAAACACTAACACCCTAACAACAAACAACACTAACACCCTAACAACAAAAACCACTAAACCCCAAGAAACAACCCTAAACCCCTAACAACAAACACTAACCCCCTAACAACAAAAAACACTAAACCCCTAACAAGACACTACCCTAACCCCTTAACAAACAACACTGACCACGTAACAACAAACAACCCTAACCCCCAAACAACAAACAACCCTAACCCCCAAACAACAAACAACCCTAACCCCCTAACAACAAACAATCCTAACCCCCGAACAACCAACAAAACTAACCCCCTAACCACAATAATCACAAACACCCTAACAACAAAAACCACTAAACCCCAACAAGAAACAACTCTAAACCCCTAACAACAAACAACACTAACCCCCTAACAACAAACAACCGTAACCAAACAACAAACAACCCTAACCCACTATCAACAAACAACACTAACCCTCTAACAAGAAACTACTTTAACCCCGTAACAACAAACAACCCTAAACCCTAAAAACAAACAACCCTAACCAAACAACAAACAACCCTAACCGACTAACAACAAACAACACTAACCCCCTAACAAGAAAAAACACTAACCCCCTAAGAAGAAACAACATTAACCCCCTAACAACAAACAACACTAACCCCCTAACAACAAACAACACTAACACCCTAACAACAACCAACCCTAACCCCCTAAGAACAAACAACACTAACCCCCTAAGAACAAACAACAATAACCCCCAACAACGAACAATACTAACCCCCTAACAACACAAAACCTAACCCCTTATCAACAAACAACCCTAACCCACTAAAAAAAAAATCCCTAACACCCTAACAACAAACAACCCTAACCCCCTAACAACAACCAACCCTAACCCCCTAGGAACAAACAACACTAACCCCCTAAGAACAAACAACAATAACCCCCAACAACGAACAATACTAACCCCCTAACAACACAAAACCTAACCCCTTATCAACAAACAACCCTAACCCACTAACAAAAAACATCCCTAACACCCTGACAACAAAAAACCCTAAACCACTAACAACAAACAACACTAACCCTCTAACAACAAACAACCCTAAACCCCTAACATCAAACAACACTAACCCCCTAACAACACAAAACACTAACACCCTAACAACAAACAACACTAACACCCTAACAACAAAAACCACTAAACCCCAACAAGAAACAACCCTAAACCCCTAACAACAAACACTAACCACATAACAACAAACAACACTAAACCCCTAACAACAAACAACACTAACCCCCTAACAACAAACAACTCTAAACCCCTAACATCAAAGAACACTAACACCCTAACAACAAACAACCCTAACCCCCTAACAACAAACACTAACCCCCAAACAACAAACAACCCTAACCCCTAAAAACCAAAAACACTAACCAACTAACAACAAACAACCCTAACCCACCAACAACAAACAACCCTAACCCCCTAACAAGAAACAACACTAACCCCCTAACAACAAACAACCCTAAACCCCTAACATCAAACAACACTAACCCCCTAACAACACAAAACACTAAGACCCTAACAACAAACAACACTAACACCCTAACAACAAAAACCACTAAACCCCAACAAGAAACAACCCTAAACCCCTAACAACAAACACTAACCCCCTAACAACAAACAACACTAAACCCCTAACAAGAAACTACCCCAACCCCGTAACAACAAACAACACTAACCCCGTAACAACAAACAAACCTAACCCCGAAACAACAAACAACGCTAACTCCCTAACAACAAACAATCTTAACCCCGAACAACCAACAACACTAACCCCCTAACCACAATAAACACTAACACCCTAATAACGAAAACCACTAAACCCCAACAAGAAACAACCCTAAACCCCTAACAGCAAACAACACTAACCCCCTAACCACAAACAACCCTAAGCAAACAACAAACAACCATAACCCACTAACAACAAAGAACACTAACACCCTAACAACAAACAACCCTATCCCCCTAACAACAAACAACCCTAACCCCCTAACAACAAACTCTAACCCCCAAACAACAAACAACCCTAACCCTAAAAACCAAAAACACTAACCAACTAACAACCAACAACCCTAACCCACTAACAACAAACAACCCTAACACCCTAACAAGAAACAACACTAACCCCCTAACAATAAACAACCCTAAACCCCTAACATCAAACACTAACCCCCTAACAACACAAAACACTAACACCCTAACAACAAACAACACTAACACCCTAACAACAAAAACCACTGAACCGCAACAAGAAACAACCCTAAACCCCAACAACAAACACTAACCCCCTAACAACAAACAACACTAAACCCCTAACAAGAAACTACCCTAACCCCGTAACAACAAACAACACTAACCCCGTAACAACAAACAACCCTAACCCCCAAACAACAAACAACCCTAACGCCCTAACAACAAACAATCCTAACCCCCGAACAACCAACAACACTAACCCCCTAACCACAGTAAACATTAACACCCGAACAACAAAAACCACTAAAACCCAACAAGAAACAACCCTAAACCCCTAACAAGAATCAACACTAACCCCCTAAGAACAAACAACCCTAACCAAACAAGAAACAACCTTAAACCCTAAAAACAAACAACCCTAACACCCTAACAACAAACAGCCCTAACCAAACAACAAACAACCCTAACCGACTAACAACAAACAACACTAACCCCCTAACAAGACACAACACTAACCCCCTAAGATGAAACAACACTAACCCCCTAACAACAAACAACACTAACCCCCTAACAACAAACAACACTAACACACTAACAACAACCAACCCTAACCCCCTAAGAACAAACGACACTAACCCCCTAAGAACAAACAACACTAACCCCCAACAACGAACACTACTAATCCCCTAACAACACAAAACCTAACCCCTTATCAACAAACAACCCTAACCCACTAACAAAAAACAACCCTAACACCCTGACAACAAACAACCCTAAACCCCTAACAACAAACAACACTAACCCTCTAACAACAAACAACCCTAAACCCCTAACATCAAAGAACACTAACACCCTAACAACAAACAACCCTCACCCCCTAAAAACAAGCACTAACCTCCAAACAACAAACAACCCTAACCCCTAAAAACCAAAAACATTAACCCACTAACAACAAACAGCCCTAATCCACTAACAACGAACAACCCTAACACCCTAACAACAGACAACACTAACCCCCTAACAACAAACAACCCTAAACCCCTAACATCAAACAACACTAACCCCCTAACAACACAAAACACTAACACCCTAACAACAAACAACACTAACACCCTAACAACAAAAACCACTAAACCCCAAGAAACAACCCTAAACCCCTAACAACAAACACTAACCCCCTAACAACAAAAAACACTAAACCCCTAACAAGACACTACCCTAACCCCTTAACAAACAACACTGACCACGTAACAACAAACAACCCTAACCCCCAAACAACAAACAACCCTAACCCCCAAACAACAAACAACCCTAACCCCCTAACAACAAACAATCCTAACCCCCGAACAACCAACAAAACTAACCCCCTAACCACAATAATCACAAACACCCTAACAACAAAAACCACTAAACCCCAACAAGAAACAACTCTAAACCCCTAACAACAAACAACACTAACCCCCTAACAACAAACAACCGTAACCAAACAACAAACAACCCTAACCCACTATCAACAAACAACACTAACCCTCTAACAAGAAACTACTTTAACCCCGTAACAACAAACAACCCTAAACCCTAAAAACAAACAACCCTAACCAAACAACAAACAACCCTAACCGACTAACAACAAACAACACTAACCCCCTAACAAGAAAAAACACTAACCCCCTAAGAAGAAACAACATTAACCCCCTAACAACAAACAACACTAACCCCCTAACAACAAACAACACTAACCCCCTAACAACAAACAACACTAACACCCTAACAACAACCAACACTAACCCCCTAAGAACAAACGACACTAACCCCCTAAGAACAAACAACAATAACCCCCAACAACGAACAATACTAACCCCCTAACAACACAAAACCTAACCGCTTATCAACAAACAACCCTAACCCACTAAAAAAAACATCCCTAACACCCTAACAACAAACAAACCTAACCCCCTAACAACAACCAACCCTAACCCCCTAGGAACAAACAACACTAACCCCCTAAGAACAAACAACAATAACCCCGAACAACGAACAATACTAACCCCCTAACAACACAAAACCTAACCCCTTATCAACAAACAACCCTAACCCACTAACAAAAAACATCCCTAACACCCTGACAACAAACAACCCTAAACCACTAACAACAAACAACACTAACCCTCTAACAACAAACAACCCTAAACCCCTAACATCAAACAACACTAACCCCCTAACAACACAAAACACTAACACCCTAACAACAAACAACACTAACACCCTAACAACAAAAACCACTAAACCCCAACAAGAAACAACCCTAAACCCCTAACAACAAACACTAACCCCCTAACAACAAACAACACTAAACCCCTAACAACAAACAACACTAACCCCCTAACAACAAACAACCCTAAACCCCTAACATCAAAGAACACTAACACCCTAACAACAAACAACCCTAACCCCCTAACAACAAACACTAACCCCCAAACAACAAACAACCCTAACCCCTAAAAACCAAAAACACTAACCAACTAACAACAAACAACCCTAACCCACCAACAACAAACAACCCTAACCCCCTAACAAGAAACAACACTAACCCCCTAACAACAAACAACCCTAAACCCCTAACATCAAACAACACTAACCCCCTAACAACACAAAACACTAAGACCCTAACAACAAACAACACTAACACCCTAACAACAAAAACCACTAAACCCCAACAAGAAACAACCCTAAACCCCTAACAACAAACACTAACCCCCTAACAACAAACAACACTAAACCCCTAACAAGAAACTACCCCAACCCCGTAACAACAAACAACACTAACCCCGTAACAACAAACAAACCTAACCCCGAAACAACAAACAACGCTAACTCCCTAACAACAAACAATCTTAACCCCGAACAACCAACAACACTAACCCCCTAACCACAATAAACACTAACACCCTAATAACGAAAACCACTAAACCCCAACAAGAAACAACCCTAAACCCCTAACAGCAAACAACACTAACCCCCTAACCACAAACAACCCTAAGCAAACAACAAACAACCATAACCCACTAACAACAAAGAACACTAACACCCTAACAACAAACAACCCTATCCCCCTAACAACAAACAACCCTAACCCCCTAACAACAAACACTAACCCCCAAACAACAAACAACCCTAACCCTAAAAACCAAAAACACTAACCAACTAACAACCAACAACCCTAACCCACTAACAACAAACAACCCTAACACCCTAACAAGAAACAACACTAACCCCCTAACAATAAACAACCCTAAACCCCTAACATCAAACACTAACCCCCTAACAACACAAAACACTAACACCCTAACAACAAACAACACTAACACCCTAACAACAAAAACCACTGAACCGCAACAAGAAACAACCCTAAACCCCTAACAACAAACACTAACCCCCTAACAACAAACAACACTAAACCCCTAACAAGAAACTACCCTAACCCCGTAACAACAAACAACACTAACCCCGTAACAACAAACAACCCTAACCCCCAAACAACAAACAACCCTAACGCCCTAACAACAAACAATCCTAACCCCCGAACAACCAACAACACTAACCCCCTAACCACAGTAAACATTAACACCCGAACAACAAAAACCACTAAAACCCAACAAGAAACAACCCTAAACCCCTAACAAGAATCAACACTAACCCCCTAAGAACAAACAACCCTAACCAAACAAGAAACAACCTTAAACCCTAAAAACAAACAACCCTAACACCCTAACAACAAACAGCCCTAACCAAACAACAAACAACCCTAACCGACTAACAACAAACAACACTAACCCCCTAACAAGACACAACACTAACCCCCTAAGATGAAACAACACTAACCCCCTAACAACAAACAACACTAACCCCCTAACAACAAACAACACTAACACACTAACAACAACCAACCCTAACCCCCTAAGAACAAACGACACTAACCCCCTAAGAACAAACAACACTAACCCCCAACAACGAACACTACTAATCCCCTAACAACACAAAACCTAACCCCTTATCAACAAACAACCCTAACCCACTAACAAAAAACAACCCTAACACCCTAACAACAACCAACCCTAAACCCCTAACAACAAACAACACTAACCCTCTAACAACAAACAACCCTAAACCCCTAACATCAAAGAACACTAACACCCTAACAACAAACAACCCTCACCCCCTAAAAACAAGCACTAACCTCCAAACAACAAACAACCCTAACCCCTAAAAACCAAAAACATTAACCCACTAACAACAAACAGCCCTAATCCACTAACAACGAACAACCCTAACACCCTAACAACAGACAACACTAACCCCCTAACAACAAACAACCCTAAACCCCTAACATCAAACAACACTAACCCCCTAACAACACAAAACACTAACACCCTAACAACAAACAACACTAACACCCTAACAACAAAAACCACTAAACCCCAAGAAACAACCCTAAACCCCTAACAACAAACACTAACCCCCTAACAACAAAAAACACTAAACCCCTAACAAGAAACTACCCTAACCCCTTAACAAACAACACTGACCACGTAACAACAAACAACCCTAACCCCCAAACAACAAACAACCCTAACCCCCAAACAACAAACAACCCTAACCCCCTAACAACAAACAATCCTAACCCCCGAACAACCAACAAAACTAACCCCCTAACCACAATAATCACAAACACCCTAACAACAAAAACCACTAAACCCCAACAAGAAACAACTCTAAACCCCTAACAACAAGCAACACTAACCCCCTAACAACAAACAACCGTAACCAAACAACAAACAACCCTAACCCACTATCAACAAACAACACTAACCCTCTAACAAGAAACTACTTTAACCCCGTAACAACAAACAACCCTAAACCCTAAAAACAAACAACCCTAACCAAACAACAAACAACCCTAACCGACTAACAACAAACAACACTAACCCCCTAACAAGAAAAAACACTAACCCCCTAAGAAGAAACAACATTAACCCCCTAACAACAAACAACACTAACCCCCTAACAACAAACAACACTAACCCCCTAACAACAAACAACACTAACACCCTAACAACAACCAACCCTAACCCCCTAAGAACAAACGACACTAACCCCCTAAGAACAAACAACAATAACCCCCAACAACGAACAATACTAACCCCCTAACAACACAAAACCTAACCGCTTATCAACAAACAACCCTAACCCACTAAAAAAAAACATCCCTAACACCCTAACAACAAACAACCCTAACCCCCTAACAACAACCAACCCTAACCCCCTAGGAACAAACAACACTAACCCCCTAAGAACAAACAACAATAACCCCGAACAACGAACAATACTAACCCCCTAACAACACAAAACCTAACCCCTTATCAACAAACAACCCTAACCCACTAACAAAAAACATCCCTAACACCCTGACAACAAACAACCCTAAACCACTAACATCAAACAACACTAACCCCCTAACAACACAAAACACTAACACCCTAACAACAAACAACACTAACACCCTAACAACAAAAACCACTAAACCCCAACAAGAAACAACCCTAAACCCCTAACAACAAACACTAACCCCCTAACAACAAACAACACTAAACCCCTAACAACAAACAACACTAACCCCCTAACAACAAACAACCCTAAACCCCTAACATCAAAGAACACTAACACCCTAACAACAAACAACCCTAACCCCCTAACAACAAACACTAACCCCCAAACAACAAACAACCCTAACCCCTAAAAACCAAAAACACTAACCAACTAACAACAAACAACCCTAACCCACCAACAACAAACAACCCTAACCCCCTAACAAGAAACAACACTAACCCCCTAACAACAAACAACCCTAAACCCCTAACATCAAACAACACTAACCCCCTAACAACACAAAACACTAAGACCCTAACAACAAACAACACTAACACCCTAACAACAAAAACCACTAAACCCCAACAAGAAACAACCCTAAACCCCTAACAACAAACACTAACCCCCTAACAACAAACAACACTAAACCCCTAACAAGAAACTACCCCAACCCCGTAACAACAAACAACACTAACCCCGTAACAACAAACAAACCTAACCCCGAAACAACAAACAACGCTAACTCCCTAACAACAAACAATCTTAACCCCGAACAACCAACAACACTAACCCCCTAACCACAATAAACACTAACACCCTAATAACGAAAACCACTAAACCCCAACAAGAAACAACCCTAAACCCCTAACAACAAACAACACTAACCCCCTAACCACAAACAACCCTAAGCAAACAACAAACAACCATAACCCACTAACAACAAAGAACACTAACACCCTAACAACAAACAACCCTATCCCCCTAACAACAAACAACCCTAACCCCCTAACAACAAACACTAACCCCCAAACAACAAACAACCCTAACCCTAAAAACCAAAAACACTAACCAACTAACAACCAACAACCCTAACCCACTAACAACAAACAACCCTAACACCCTGACAACAAACAACCCTAAACCCCTAACAACAAACAACACTAACCCTCTAACAACAAACAACCCTAAACCCCTAACATCAAAGAACACTAACACCCTAACAACAAACAACCCTCACCCCCTAAAAACAAACACTAACCTCCAAACAACAAACAACCCTAACCCCTAAAAACCAAAAACATTAACCCACTAACAACAAACAGCCCTAATCCACTAACAACGAACAACCCTAACACCCTAACAACAGACAACACTAACCCCCTAACAACAAACAACCCTAAACCCCTAACATCAAACAACACTAACCCCCTAACAACACAAAACACTAACACCCTAACAACAAACAACACTAACACCCTAACAACAAAAACCACTAAACCCCAACAAGAAACAACCCTAAACCCCTAACAACAAACACTAACCCCCTAACAACAAAAAACACTAAACCCCTAACAAGAAACTACCCTAACCCCTTAACAAACAACACTGACCACGTAACAACAAACAACCCTAACCCCCAAACAACAAACAACCCTAACCCCCAAACAACAAACAACCCTAACCCCCTAACAACAAACAATCCTAACCCCCGAGCAACCAACAAAACTACCCCCTAACCACAATAATCACAAACACCCTAACAACAAAAACCACTAAACCCCAACAAGAAACAACTCTAAACCCCTAACAACAAACAACACTAACCCCCTAACAACAAACAACCGTAACCAAACAACAAACAACCCTAACCCACTATCAACAAACAACACTAACCCTCTAACAAGAAACTACTTTAACCCCGTAACAACAAACAACCCTAAACCCTAAAAACAAACAACCCTAACCAAACAACAAACAACCCTAACCGACTAACAACAAACAACACTAACCCCCTAACAAGAAAAAACACTAACCCCCTAAGAAGAAACAACATTAACCCCCTAACAACAAACAACACTAACCCCCTAACAACAAACAACACTAACACCCTAACAACAACCAACCCTAACCCCCTAAGAACAAACGACACTAACCCCCTAAGAACAAACAACAATAACCCCCAACAACGAACAATACTAACCCCCTAACAACACAAAACCTAACCCCTTATCAACAAACAACCCTAACCCACTAAAAAAAACATCCCTAACACCCTAACAACAAACAACCCTAACCCCCTAACAACAACCAACCCTAACCCCCTAAGAACAAACAACACTAACCCCCTAAGAACAAACAACAATAACCCCCAACAACGAACAATACTAACCCCCTAACAACACAAAACCTAACCCCTTATCAACAAACAACCCTAACCCACTAACAAAAAACATCCCTAACACCCTGACAACAAACAACCCTAAACCACTAACAACAAACAACACTAACCCTCTAACAACAAACAACCCTAAACCCCTAACATCAAACAACACTAACCCCCTAACAACACAAAACACTAACACCCTAACAACAAACAACACTAACACCCTAACAACAAAAACCACTAAACCCCAACAAGAAACAACCCTAAACCCCTAACAACAAACACTAACACCCTAACAACAAAAAACACTAAACCCCTAACAAGAAACTACCCTAACCCCTTAACAAACAACACTGACCACGTAACAACAAACAACCCTAACCCCCAAACAACAAACAACCCTAACCCCCAAACAACAAACAACCCTAAACCCCTAACAACAAACAATCCTAACCCCCGAACAACCAACCAAACTAACCCCCTAACCACAATAATCACAAACACCCTAACAACAAAAACCACTAAACCCCAACAAGAAACAACTCTAAACCCCTAACAACAAACAACACTAACCCCCTAACAACAAACAACCCTAAACCCCTAACATCAAAGAACACTAACACCCTAACAACAAACAACCCTAACCCCCTAACAACAAACACTAACCCCCAAACAACAAACAACCCTAACCCCTAAAAACCAAAAACACTAACCAACTAACAACAAACAACCCTAACCGACTAACAACAAACAACACTAACCCCCTAACAAGAAAAAACACTAACCCCCTAAGAAGAAACAACATTAACCCCCTAACAACAAACAACACTAACCCCCTAACAACAAACAACACTAACACCCTAACAACAACCAACCCTAACCCCCTAAGAACAAACAACACTAACCCCCTAAGAACAAACAACAATAACCCCCAAGAACGAACAATACTAACCCCCTAACAACACAAAACCTAACCCCTTATCAACAAACAACGCTAACCCACTAAAAAAAAACATCCCTAACACCCTAACAACAAACAACCCTAACCCCCTAACAACAACCAACCCTAACCCCCTAAGAACAAACAACACTAACCCCCTAAGAACAAACAACAATAACCCCCAACAACGAACAATACTAACCCCCTAACAACACAAAACCTAACCCCTTATCAACAAACAACCCTAACCCACTAACAAAAAACATCCCTAACACCCTGACAACAAACAACCCTAAACCACTAACAACAAACAACACTAACCCTCTAACAACAAACAACCCTAAACCCCTAACATCAAACAACACTAACCCCCTAACAACACAAAACACTAACACCCTAACAACAAACAACACTAACACCCTAACAACAAAAACCACTAAACCCCAACAAGAAACAACCCTAAACCCCTAACAACAAACACTAACCCCCTAACAACAAACAACACTAAACCCCTAACAACAAACAACACTAACCCCCTAACAACAAACAACCCTAAACCCCTAACATCAAAGAACACTAACACCCTAACAACAAACAACCCTAACCCCCTAACAACAAACACTAACCCCCAAACAACAAACAACCCTAACCCCTAAAAACCAAAAACACTAACCAACTAACAACAAACAACCCTAACCCACCAACAACAAACAACCCTAACCCCTAAAAACCAAAAACATTAACCCACTAACAACAAACAGCCCTAATCCACTAACAACGAACAACCCTAACACCCTAACAACAGACAACACTAACCCCCTAACAACAAACAACCCTAAACCCCTAACATCAAACAACACTAACCCCCTAACAACACAAAACACTAACACCCTAACAACAAACAACACTAACACCCTAACAACAAAAACCACTAAACCCCAAGAAACAACCCTAAACCCCTAACAACAAACACTAACCCCCTAACAACAAAAAACACTAAACCCCTAACAAGAAACTACCCTAACCCCTTAACAAACAACACTGACCACGTAACAACAAACAACCCTAACCCCCAAACAACAAACAACCCTAACCCCCAAACAACAAACAACCCTAACCCCCTAACAACAAACAATCCTAACCCCCGAACAACCAACAAAACTAACCCCCTAACCACAATAATCACAAACACCCTAACAACAAAAACCACTAAACCCCAACAAGAAACAACTCTAAACCCCTAACAACAAACAACACTAACCCCCTAACAACAAACAACCGTAACCAAACAACAAACAACCCTAACCCACTATCAACAAACAACACTAACCCTCTAACAAGAAACTACTTTAACCCCGTAACAACAAACAACCCTAAACCCTAAAAACAAACAACCCTAACCAAACAACAAACAACCCTAACCGACTAACAACAAACAACACTAACCCCCTAACAAGAAAAAACACTAACCCCCTAAGAAGAAACAACATTAACCCCCTAACAACAAACAACACTAACCCCCTAACAACAAACAACACTAACCCCCTAACAACAAACAACACTAACACCCTAACAACAACCAACACTAACCCCCTAAGAACAAACGACACTAACCCCCTAAGAACAAACAACAATAACCCCCAACAACGAACAATACTAACCCCCTAACAACACAAAACCTAACCGCTTATCAACAAACAACCCTAACCCACTAAAAAAAACATCCCTAACACCCTAACAACAAACAAACCTAACCCCCTAACAACAACCAACCCTAACCCCCTAGGAACAAACAACACTAACCCCCTAAGAACAAACAACAATAACCCCGAACAACGAACAATACTAACCCCCTAACAACACAAAACCTAACCCCTTATCAACAAACAACCCTAACCCACTAACAAAAAACATCCCTAACACCCTGACAACAAACAACCCTAAACCACTAACAACAAACAACACTAACCCTCTAACAACAAACAACCCTAAACCCCTAACATCAAACAACACTAACCCCCTAACAACACAAAACACTAACACCCTAACAACAAACAACACTAACACCCTAACAACAAAAACCACTAAACCCCAACAAGAAACAACCCTAAACCCCTAACAACAAACACTAACCCCCTAACAACAAACAACACTAAACCCCTAACAACAAACAACACTAACCCCCTAACAACAAACAACCCTAAACCCCTAACATCAAAGAACACTAACACCCTAACAACAAACAACCCTAACCCCCTAACAACAAACACTAACCCCCAAACAACAAACAACCCTAACCCCTAAAAACCAAAAACACTAACCAACTAACAACAAACAACCCTAACCCACCAACAACAAACAACCCTAACCCCCTAACAAGAAACAACACTAACCCCCTAACAACAAACAACCCTAAACCCCTAACATCAAACAACACTAACCCCCTAACAACACAAAACACTAAGACCCTAACAACAAACAACACTAACACCCTAACAACAAAAACCACTAAACCCCAACAAGAAACAACCCTAAACCCCTAACAACAAACACTAACCCCCTAACAACAAACAACACTAAACCCCTAACAAGAAACTACCCCAACCCCGTAACAACAAACAACACTAACCCCGTAACAACAAACAAACCTAACCCCGAAACAACAAACAACGCTAACTCCCTAACAACAAACAATCTTAACCCCGAACAACCAACAACACTAACCCCCTAACCACAATAAACACTAACACCCTAATAACGAAAACCACTAAACCCCAACAAGAAACAACCCTAAACCCCTAACAGCAAACAACACTAACCCCCTAACCACAAACAACCCTAAGCAAACAACAAACAACCATAACCCACTAACAACAAAGAACACTAACACCCTAACAACAAACAACCCTATCCCCCTAACAACAAACAACCCTAACCCCCTAACAACAAACACTAACCCCCAAACAACAAACAACCCTAACCCTAAAAACCAAAAACACTAACCAACTAACAACCAACAACCCTAACCCACTAACAACAAACAACCCTAACACCCTAACAAGAAACAACACTAACCCCCTAACAATAAACAACCCTAAACCCCTAACATCAAACACTAACCCCCTAACAACACAAAACACTAACACCCTAACAACAAACAACACTAACACCCTAACAACAAAAACCACTGAACCGCAACAAGAAACAACCCTAAACCCCTAACAACAAACACTAACCCCCTAACAACAAACAACACTAAACCCCTAACAAGAAACTACCCTAACCCCGTAACAACAAACAACACTAACCCCGTAACAACAAACAACCCTAACCCCCAAACAACAAACAACCCTAACGCCCTAACAACAAACAATCCTAACCCCCGAACAACCAACAACACTAACCCCCTAACCACAGTAAACATTAACACCCGAACAACAAAAACCACTAAAACCCAACAAGAAACAACCCTAAACCCCTAACAAGAATCAACACTAACCCCCTAAGAACAAACAACCCTAACCAAACAAGAAACAACCTTAAACCCTAAAAACAAACAACCCTAACACCCTAACAACAAACAGCCCTAACCAAACAACAAACAACCCTAACCGACTAACAACAAACAACACTAACCCCCTAACAAGACACAACACTAACCCCCTAAGATGAAACAACACTAACCCCCTAACAACAAACAACACTAACCCCCTAACAACAAACAACACTAACACACTAACAACAACCAACCCTAACCCCCTAAGAACAAACGACACTAACCCCCTAAGAACAAACAACACTAACCCCCAACAACGAACACTACTAATCCCCTAACAACACAAAACCTAACCCCTTATCAACAAACAACCCTAACCCACTAACAAAAAACAACCCTAACACCCTAACAACAACCAACCCTAAACCCCTAACAACAAACAACACTAACCCTCTAACAACAAACAACCCTAAACCCCTAACATCAAAGAACACTAACACCCTAACAACAAACAACCCTCACCCCCTAAAAACAAGCACTAACCTCCAAACAACAAACAACCCTAACCCCTAAAAACCAAAAACATTAACCCACTAACAACAAACAGCCCTAATCCACTAACAACGAACAACCCTAACACCCTAACAACAGACAACACTAACCCCCTAACAACAAACAACCCTAAACCCCTAACATCAAACAACACTAACCCCCTAACAACACAAAACACTAACACCCTAACAACAAACAACACTAACACCCTAACAACAAAAACCACTAAACCCCAAGAAACAACCCTAAACCCCTAACAACAAACACTAACCCCCTAACAACAAAAAACACTAAACCCCTAACAAGAAACTACCCTAACCCCTTAACAAACAACACTGACCACGTAACAACAAACAACCCTAACCCCCAAACAACAAACAACCCTAACCCCCAAACAACAAACAACCCTAACCCCCTAACAACAAACAATCCTAACCCCCGAACAACCAACAAAACTAACCCCCTAACCACAATAATCACAAACACCCTAACAACAAAAACCACTAAACCCCAACAAGAAACAACTCTAAACCCCTAACAACAAACAACACTAACCCCCTAACAACAAACAACCGTAACCAAACAACAAACAACCCTAACCCACTATCAACAAACAACACTAACCCTCTAACAAGAAACTACTTTAACCCCGTAACAACAAACAACCCTAAACCCTAAAAACAAACAACCCTAACCAAACAACAAACAACCCTAACCGACTAACAACAAACAACACTAACCCCCTAACAAGAAAAAACACTAACCCCCTAAGAAGAAACAACATTAACCCCCTAACAACAAACAACACTAACCCCCTAACAACAAACAACACTAACCCCCTAACAACAAACAACACTAACACCCTAACAACAACCAACACTAACCCCCTAAGAACAAACGACACTAACCCCCTAAGAACAAACAACAATAACCCCCAACAACGAACAATACTAACCCCCTAACAACACAAAACCTAACCGCTTATCAACAAACAACCCTAACCCACTAAAAAAAAACATCCCTAACACCCTAACAACAAACAACCCTAACCCCCTAACAACAACCAACCCTAACCCCCTAGGAACAAACAACACTAACCCCCTAAGAACAAACAACAATAACCCCGAACAACGAACAATACTAACCCCCTAACAACACAAAACCTAACCCCTTATCAACAAACAACCCTAACCCACTAACAAAAAACATCCCTAACACCCTGACAACAAACAACCCTAAACCACTAACAACAAACAACACTAACCCTCTAACAACAAACAACCCTAAACCCCTAACATCAAACAACACTAACCCCCAACAACACAAAACACTAACACCCTAACAACAAACAACACTAACACCCTAACAACAAAAACCACTAAACCCCAACAAGAAACAACCCTAAACCCCTAACAACAAACACTAACCCCCTAACAACAAACAACACTAAACCCCTAACAACAAACAACACTAACCCCCTAACAACAAACAACCCTAAACCCCTAACATCAAAGAACACTAACACCCTAACAACAAACAACCCTAACCCCCTAACAACAAACACTAACCCCCAAACAACAAACAACCCTAACCCCTAAAAACCAAAAACACTAACCAACTAACAACAAACAACCCTAACCCACCAACAACAAACAACCCTAACCCCCTAACAAGAAACAACACTAACCCCCTAACAACAAACAACCCTAAACCCCTAACATCAAACAACACTAACCCCCTAACAACACAAAACACTAAGACCCTAACAACAAACAACACTAACACCCTAACAACAAAAACCACTAAACCCCAACAAGAAACAACCCTAAACCCCTAACAACAAACACTAACCCCCTAACAACAAACAACACTAAACCCCTAACAAGAAACTACCCCAACCCCGTAACAACAAACAACACTAACCCCGTAACAACAAACAAACCTAACCCCGAAACAACAAACAACGCTAACTCCCTAACAACAAACAATCTTAACCCCGAACAACCAACAACACTAACCCCCTAACCACAATAAACACTAACACCCTAATAACGAAAACCACTAAACCCCAACAAGAAACAACCCTAAACCCCTAACAACAAACAACACTAACCCCCTAACCACAAACAACCCTAAGCAAACAACAAACAACCATAACCCACTAACAACAAAGAACACTAACACCCTAACAACAAACAACCCTATGCCCCTAACAACAAACAACCCTAACCCCCTAACAACAAACACTAACCCCCAAACAACAAACAACCCTAACGCCCTAACAACAAACAATCCTAACCCCCGAACAACCAACAACACTAACCCCCTAACCACAGTAAACATTAACACCCGAACAACAAAAACCACTAAAACCCAACAAGAAACAACCCTAAACCCCTAACAAGAATCAACACTAACCCCCTAAGAACAAACAACCCTAACCAAACAAGAAACAACCTTAAACCCTAAAAACAAACAACCCTAACACCCTAACAACAAACAGCCCTAACCAAACAACAAACAACCCTAACCGACTAACAACAAACAACACTAACCCCTAACAAGACACAACACTAACCCCCTAAGATGAAACAACACTAACCCCCTAACAACAAACAACACTAACCCCCTAACAACAAACAACACTAACACACTAACAACAACCAACCCTAACCCCCTAAGAACAAACGACACTAACCCCCTAAGAACAAACAACACTAACCCCCAACAACGAACACTACTAATCCCCTAACAACACAAAACCTAACCCCTTATCAACAAACAACCCTAACCCACTAACAAAAAACAACCCTAACACCCTGACAACAAACAACCCTAAACCCCTAACAACAAACAACACTAACCCTCTAACAACAAACAACCCTAAACCCCTAACATCAAAGAACACTAACACCCTAACAACAAACAACCCTCACCCCCTAAAAACAAGCACTAACCTCCAAACAACAAACAACCCTAACCCCTAAAAACCAAAAACATTAACCCACTAACAACAAACAGCCCTAATCCACTAACAACGAACAACCCTAACACCCTAACAACAGACAACACTAACCCCCTAACAACAAACAACCCTAAACCCCTAACATCAAACAACACTAACCCCCTAACAACACAAAACACTAACACCCTAACAACAAACAACACTAACACCCTAACAACAAAAACCACTAAACCCCAACAAGAAACAACCCTAAACCCCTAACAACAAACACTAACCCCCTAACAACAAACAACACTAAACCCCTAACAACAAACAACACTAACCCCCTAACAACAAACAACCCTAAACCCCTAACATCAAAGAACACTAACACCCTAACAACAAACAACCCTAACCCCCTAACAACAAACACTAACCCCCAAACAACAAACAACCCTAACCCCTAAAAACCAAAAACACTAACCAACTAACAACAAACAACCCTAACCCACCAACAACAAACAACCCTAACCCCCTAACAAGAAACAACACTAACCCCCTAACAACAAACAACCCTAAACCCCTAACATCAAACAACACTAACCCCCTAACAACACAAAACACTAACACCCTAACAACAAACAACACTAACACCCTAACAACAAAAACCACTAAACCCCAAGAAACAACCCTAAACCCCTAACAACAAACACTAACCCCCTAACAACAAAAAACACTAAACCCCTAACAAGAAACTACCCTAACCCCTTAACAAACAACACTGACCACGTAACAACAAACAACCCTAACCCCCAAACAACAAACAACCCTAACCCCCAAACAACAAACAACCCTAACCCCCTAACAACAAACAATCCTAACCCCCGAACAACCAACAAAACTAACCCCCTAACCACAATAATCACAAACACCCTAACAACAAAAACCACTAAACCCCAACAAGAAACAACTCTAAACCCCTAACAACAAACAACACTAACCCCCTAACAACAAACAACCGTAACCAAACAACAAACAACCCTAACCCACTATCAACAAACAACACTAACCCTCTAACAAGAAACTACTTTAACCCCGTAACAACAAACAACCCTAAACCCTAAAAACAAACAACCCTAACCAAACAACAAACAACCCTAACCGACTAACAACAAACAACACTAACCCCCTAACAAGAAAAAACACTAACCCCCTAAGAAGAAACAACATTAACCCCCTAACAACAAACAACACTAACCCCCTAACAACAAACAACACTAACCCCCTAACAACAAACAACACTAACACCCTAACAACAACCAACCCTAACCCCCTAAGAACAAACGACACTAACCCCCTAAGAACAAACAACAATAACCCCCAACAACGAACAATACTAACCCCCTAACAACACAAAACCTAACCGCTTATCAACAAACAACCCTAACCCACTAAAAAAAAACATCCCTAACACCCGAACAACAAACAACCCTAACCCCCTAACAACAACCAACCCTAACCCCCTAGGAACAAACAACACTAACCCCCTAAGAACAAACAACAATAACCCCGAACAACGAACAATACTAACCCCCTAACAACACAAAACCTAACCCCTTATCAACAAACAACCCTAACCCACTAACAAAAAACATCCCTAACACCCTGACAACAAACAACCCTAAACCACTAACATCAAACAACACTAACCCCCTAACAACACAAAACACTAACACCCTAACAACAAACAACACTAACACCCTAACAACAAAAACCACTAAACCCCAACAAGAAACAACCCTAAACCCCTAACAACAAACACTAACCCCCTAACAACAAACAACACTAAACCCCTAACAACAAACAACACTAACCCCCTAACAACAAACAACCCTAAACCCCTAACATCAAAGAACACTAACACCCTAACAACAAACAACCCTAACCCCCTAACAACAAACACTAACCCCCAAACAACAAACAACCCTAACCCCTAAAAACCAAAAACACTAACCAACTAACAACAAACAACCCTAACCCACCAACAACAAACAACCCTAACCCCCTAACAAGAAACAACACTAACCCCCTAACAACAAACAACCCTAAACCCCTAACATCAAACAACACTAACCCCCTAACAACACAAAACACTAAGACCCTAACAACAAACAACACTAACACCCTAACAACAAAAACCACTAAACCCCAACAAGAAACAACCCTAAACCCCTAACAACAAACACTAACCCCCTAACAACAAACAACACTAAACCCCTAACAAGAAACTACCCCAACCCCGTAACAACAAACAACACTAACCCCGTAACAACAAACAAACCTATCCCCGAAACAACAAACAACGCTAACTCCCTAACAACAAACAATCTTAACCCCGAACAACCAACAACACTAACCCCCTAACCACAATAAACACTAACACCCTAATAACGAAAACCACTAAACCCCAACAAGAAACAACCCTAAACCCCTAACAACAAACAACACTAACCCCCTAACCACAAACAACCCTAAGCAAACAACAAACAACCATAACCCACTAACAACAAAGAACACTAACACCCTAACAACAAACAACCCTATCCCCCTAACAACAAACAACCCTAACCCCCTAACAACAAACACTAACCCCCAAACAACAAACAACCCTAACCCTAAAAACCAAAAACACTAACCAACTAACAACCAACAACCCTAACCCACTAACAACAAACAACCCTAACACCCTGACAACAAACAACCCTAAACCCCTAACAACAAACAACACTAACCCTCTAACAACAAACAACCCTAAACCCCTAACATCAAAGAACACTAACACCCTAACAACAAACAACCCTCACCCCCTAAAAACAAGCACTAACCTCCAAACAACAAACAACCCTAACCCCTAAAAACCAAAAACATTAACCCACTAACAACAAACAGCCCTAATCCACTAACAACGAACAACCCTAACACCCTAACAACAGACAACACTAACCCCCTAACAACAAACAACCCTAAACCCCTAACATCAAACAACACTAACCCCCTAACAACACAAAACACTAACACCCTAACAACAAACAACACTAACACCCTAACAACAAAAACCACTAAACCCCAAGAAACAACCCTAAACCCCTAACAACAAACACTAACCCCCTAACAACAAAAAACACTAAACCCCTAACAAGAAACTACCCTAACCCCTTAACAAACAACACTGACCACGTAACAACAAACAACCCTAACCCCCAAACAACAAACAACCCTAACCCCCAAACAACAAACAACCCTAACCCCCTAACAACAAACAATCCTAACCCCCGAACAACCAACAAAACTAACCCCCTAACCACAATAATCACAAACACCCTAACAACAAAAACCACTAAACCCCAACAAGAAACAACTCTAAACCCCTAACAACAAACAACACTAACCCCCTAACAACAAACAACCGTAACCAAACAACAAACAACCCTAACCCACTATCAACAAACAACACTAACCCTCTAACAAGAAACTACTTTAACCCCGTAACAACAAACAACCCTAAACCCTAAAAACAAACAACCCTAACCAAACAACAAACAACCCTAACCGACTAACAACAAACAACACTAACCCCCTAACAAGAAAAAACACTAACCCCCTAAGAAGAAACAACATTAACCCCCTAACAACAAACAACACTAACCCCCTAACAACAAACAACACTAACCCCCTAACAACAAACAACACTAACACCCTAACAACAACCAACACTAACCCCCTAAGAACAAACGACACTAACCCCCTAAGAACAAACAACAATAACCCCCAACAACGAACAATACTAACCCCCTAACAACACAAAACCTAACCGCTTATCAACAAACAACCCTAACCCACTAAAAAAAAACATCCCTAACACCCTAACAACAAACAACCCTAACCCCCTAACAACAACCAACCCTAACCCCCTAGGAACAAACAACACTAACCCCCTAAGAACAAACAACAATAACCCCGAACAACGAACAATACTAACCCCCTAACAACACAAAACCTAACCCCTTATCAACAAACAACCCTAACCCACTAACAAAAAACATCCCTAACACCCTGACAACAAACAACCCTAAACCACTAACAACAAACAACACTAACCCTCTAACAACAAACAACCCTAAACCCCTAACATCAAACAACACTAACCCCCAACAACACAAAACACTAACACCCTAACAACAAACAACACTAACACCCTAACAACAAAAACCACTAAACCCCAACAAGAAACAACCCTAAACCCCTAACAACAAACACTAACCCCCTAACAACAAACAACACTAAACCCCTAACAACAAACAACACTAACCCCCTAACAACAAACAACCCTAAACCCCTAACATCAAAGAACACTAACACCCTAACAACAAACAACCCTAACCCCCTAACAACAAACACTAACCCCCAAACAACAAACAACCCTAACCCCTAAAAACCAAAAACACTAACCAACTAACAACAAACAACCCTAACCCACCAACAACAAACAACCCTAACCCCCTAACAAGAAACAACACTAACCCCCTAACAACAAACAACCCTAAACCCCTAACATCAAACAACACTAACCCCCTAACAACACAAAACACTAAGACCCTAACAACAAACAACACTAACACCCTAACAACAAAAACCACTAAACCCCAACAAGAAACAACCCTAAACCCCTAACAACAAACACTAACCCCCTAACAACAAACAACACTAAACCCCTAACAAGAAACTACCCCAACCCCGTAACAACAAACAACACTAACCCCGTAACAACAAACAAACCTAACCCCGAAACAACAAACAACGCTAACTCCCTAACAACAAACAATCTTAACCCCGAACAACCAACAACACTAACCCCCTAACCACAATAAACACTAACACCCTAATAACGAAAACCACTAAACCCCAACAAGAAACAACCCTAAACCCCTAACAACAAACAACACTAACCCCCTAACCACAAACAACCCTAAGCAAACAACAAACAACCATAACCCACTAACAACAAAGAACACTAACACCCTAACAACAAACAACCCTATGCCCCTAACAACAAACAACCCTAACCCCCTAACAACAAACACTAACCCCCAAACAACAAACAACCCTAACGCCCTAACAACAAACAATCCTAACCCCCGAACAACCAACAACACTAACCCCCTAACCACAGTAAACATTAACACCCGAACAACAAAAACCACTAAAACCCAACAAGAAACAACCCTAAACCCCTAACAAGAATCAACACTAACCCCCTAAGAACAAACAACCCTAACCAAACAAGAAACAACCTTAAACCCTAAAAACAAACAACCCTAACACCCTAACAACAAACAGCCCTAACCAAACAACAAACAACCCTAACCGACTAACAACAAACAACACTAACCCCTAACAAGACACAACACTAACCCCCTAAGATGAAACAACACTAACCCCCTAACAACAAACAACACTAACCCCCTAACAACAAACAACACTAACACACTAACAACAACCAACCCTAACCCCCTAAGAACAAACGACACTAACCCCCTAAGAACAAACAACACTAACCCCCAACAACGAACACTACTAATCCCCTAACAACACAAAACCTAACCCCTTATCAACAAACAACCCTAACCCACTAACAAAAAACAACCCTAACACCCTGACAACAAACAACCCTAAACCCCTAACAACAAACAACACTAACCCTCTAACAACAAACAACCCTAAACCCCTAACATCAAAGAACACTAACACCCTAACAACAAACAACCCTCACCCCCTAAAAACAAGCACTAACCTCCAAACAACAAACAACCCTAACCCCTAAAAACCAAAAACATTAACCCACTAACAACAAACAGCCCTAATCCACTAACAACGAACAACCCTAACACCCTAACAACAGACAACACTAACCCCCTAACAACAAACAACCCTAAACCCCTAACATCAAACAACACTAACCCCCTAACAACACAAAACACTAACACCCTAACAACAAACAACACTAACACCCTAACAACAAAAACCACTAAACCCCAAGAAACAACCCTAAACCCCTAACAACAAACACTAACCCCCTAACAACAAAAAACACTAAACCCCTAACAAGAAACTACCCTAACCCCTTAACAAACAACACTGACCACGTAACAACAAACAACCCTAACCCCCAAACAACAAACAACCCTAACCCCCAAACAACAAACAACCCTAACCCCCTAACAACAAACAATCCTAACCCCCGAACAACCAACAAAACTAACCCCCTAACCACAATAATCACAAACACCCTAACAACAAAAACCACTAAACCCCAACAAGAAACAACTCTAAACCCCTAACAACAAACAACACTAACCCCCTAACAACAAACAACCGTAACCAAACAACAAACAACCCTAACCCACTATCAACAAACAACACTAACCCTCTAACAAGAAACTACTTTAACCCCGTAACAACAAACAACCCTAAACCCTAAAAACAAACAACCCTAACCAAACAACAAACAACCCTAACCGACTAACAACAAACAACACTAACCCCCTAACAAGAAAAAACACTAACCCCCTAAGAAGAAACAACATTAACCCCCTAACAACAAACAACACTAACCCCCTAACAACAAACAACACTAACCCCCTAACAACAAACAACACTAACACCCTAACAACAACCAACCCTAACCCCCTAAGAACAAACGACACTAACCCCCTAAGAACAAACAACAATAACCCCCAACAACGAACAATACTAACCCCCTAACAACACAAAACCTAACCGCTTATCAACAAACAACCCTAACCCACTAAAAAAAAACATCCCTAACACCCGAACAACAAACAACCCTAACCCCCTAACAACAACCAACCCTAACCCCCTAGGAACAAACAACACTAACCCCCTAAGAACAAACAACAATAACCCCGAACAACGAACAATACTAACCCCCTAACAACACAAAACCTAACCCCTTATCAACAAACAACCCTAACCCACTAACAAAAAACATCCCTAACACCCTGACAACAAACAACCCTAAACCACTAACATCAAACAACACTAACCCCCTAACAACACAAAACACTAACACCCTAACAACAAACAACACTAACACCCTAACAACAAAAACCACTAAACCCCAACAAGAAACAACCCTAAACCCCTAACAACAAACACTAACCCCCTAACAACAAACAACACTAAACCCCTAACAACAAACAACACTAACCCCCTAACAACAAACAACCCTAAACCCCTAACATCAAAGAACACTAACACCCTAACAACAAACAACCCTAACCCCCTAACAACAAACACTAACCCCCAAACAACAAACAACCCTAACCCCTAAAAACCAAAAACACTAACCAACTAACAACAAACAACCCTAACCCACCAACAACAAACAACCCTAACCCCCTAACAAGAAACAACACTAACCCCCTAACAACAAACAACCCTAAACCCCTAACATCAAACAACACTAACCCCCTAACAACACAAAACACTAAGACCCTAACAACAAACAACACTAACACCCTAACAACAAAAACCACTAAACCCCAACAAGAAACAACCCTAAACCCCTAACAACAAACACTAACCCCCTAACAACAAACAACACTAAACCCCTAACAAGAAACTACCCCAACCCCGTAACAACAAACAACACTAACCCCGTAACAACAAACAAACCTAACCCCGAAACAACAAACAACGCTAACTCCCTAACAACAAACAATCTTAACCCCGAACAACCAACAACACTAACCCCCTAACCACAATAAACACTAACACCCTAATAACGAAAACCACTAAACCCCAACAAGAAACAACCCTAAACCCCTAACAACAAACAACACTAACCCCCTAACCACAAACAACCCTAAGCAAACAACAAACAACCATAACCCACTAACAACAAAGAACACTAACACCCTAACAACAAACAACCCTATCCCCCTAACAACAAACAACCCTAACCCCCTAACAACAAACACTAACCCCCAAACAACAAACAACCCTAACCCTAAAAACCAAAAACACTAACCAACTAACAACCAACAACCCTAACCCACTAACAACAAACAACCCTAACACCCTGACAACAAACAACCCTAAACCCCTAACAACAAACAACACTAACCCTCTAACAACAAACAACTCTAAACCCCTAACATCAAAGAACACTAACACCCTAACAACAAACAACCCTCACCCCCTAAAAACAAACACTAACCTCCAAACAACAAACAACCCTAACCCCTAAAAACCAAAAACATTAACCCACTAACAACAAACAGCCCTAATCCACTAACAACGAACAACCCTAACACCCTAACAACAGACAACACTAACCCCCTAACAACAAACAACCCTAAACCCCTAACATCAAACAACACTAACCCCCTAACAACACAAAACACTAACACCCTAACAACAAACAACACTAACACCCTAACAACAAAAACCACTAAACCCCAAGAAACAACCCTAAACCCCTAACAACAAACACTAACCCCCTAACAACAAAAAACACTAAACCCCTAACAAGAAACTACCCTAACCCCTTAACAAACAACACTGACCACGTAACAACAAACAACCCTAACCCCCAAACAACAAACAACCCTAACCCCCAAACAACAAACAACCCTAACCCCCTAACAACAAACAATCCTAACCCCCGAACAACCAACAAAACTAACCCCCTAACCACAATAATCACAAACACCCTAACAACAAAAACCACTAAACCCCAACAAGAAACAACTCTAAACCCCTAACAACAAACAACACTAACCCCCTAACAACAAACAACCGTAACCAAACAACAAACAACCCTAACCCACTATCAACAAACAACACTAACCCTCTAACAAGAAACTACTTTAACCCCGTAACAACAAACAACCCTAAACCCTAAAAACAAACAACCCTAACCAAACAACAAACAACCCTAACCGACTAACAACAAACAACACTAACCCCCTAACAAGAAAAAACACTAACCCCCTAAGAAGAAACAACATTAACCCCCTAACAACAAACAACACTAACCCCCTAACAACAAACAACACTAACCCCCTAACAACAAACAACACTAACACCCTAACAACAACCAACACTAACCCCCTAAGAACAAACGACACTAACCCCCTAAGAACAAACAACAATAACCCCCAACAACGAACAATACTAACCCCCTAACAACACAAAACCTAACCGCTTATCAACAAACAACCCTAACCCACTAAAAAAAAACATCCCTAACACCCTAACAACAAACAACCCTAACCCCCTAACAACAACCAACCCTAACCCCCTAGGAACAAACAACACTAACCCCCTAAGAACAAACAACAATAACCCCGAACAACGAACAATACTAACCCCCTAACAACACAAAACCTAACCCCTTATCAACAAACAACCCTAACCCACTAACAAAAAACATCCCTAACACCCTGACAACAAACAACCCTAAACCACTAACAACAAACAACACTAACCCTCTAACAACAAACAACCCTAAACCCCTAACATCAAACAACACTAACCCCCAACAACACAAAACACTAACACCCTAACAACAAACAACACTAACACCCTAACAACAAAAACCACTAAACCCCAACAAGAAACAACCCTAAACCCCTAACAACAAACACTAACCCCCTAACAACAAACAACACTAAACCCCTAACAACAAACAACACTAACCCCCTAACAACAAACAACCCTAAACCCCTAACATCAAAGAACACTAACACCCTAACAACAAACAACCCTAACCCCCTAACAACAAACACTAACCCCCAAACAACAAACAACCCTAACCCCTAAAAACCAAAAACACTAACCAACTAACAACAAACAACCCTAACCCACCAACAACAAACAACCCTAACCCCCTAACAAGAAACAACACTAACCCCCTAACAACAAACAACCCTAAACCCCTAACATCAAACAACACTAACCCCCTAACAACACAAAACACTAAGACCCTAACAACAAACAACACTAACACCCTAACAACAAAAACCACTAAACCCCAACAAGAAACAACCCTAAACCCCTAACAACAAACACTAACCCCCTAACAACAAACAACACTAAACCCCTAACAAGAAACTACCCCAACCCCGTAACAACAAACAACACTAACCCCGTAACAACAAACAAACCTAACCCCGAAACAACAAACAACGCTAACTCCCTAACAACAAACAATCTTAACCCCGAACAACCAACAACACTAACCCCCTAACCACAATAAACACTAACACCCTAATAACGAAAACCACTAAACCCCAACAAGAAACAACCCTAAACCCCTAACAACAAACAACACTAACCCCCTAACCACAAACAACCCTAAGCAAACAACAAACAACCATAACCCACTAACAACAAAGAACACTAACACCCTAACAACAAACAACCCTATCCCCCTAACAACAAACAACCCTAACCCCCTAACAACAAACACTAACCCCCAAACAACAAACAACCCTAACGCCCTAACAACAAACAATCCTAACCCCCGAACAACCAACAACACTAACCCCCTAACCACAGTAAACATTAACACCCGAACAACAAAAACCACTAAAACCCAACAAGAAACAACCCTAAACCCCTAACAAGAATCAACACTAACCCCCTAAGAACAAACAACCCTAACCAAACAAGAAACAACCTTAAACCCTAAAAACAAACAACCCTAACACCCTAACAACAAACAGCCCTAACCAAACAACAAACAACCCTAACCGACTAACAACAAACAACACTAACCCCTAACAAGACACAACACTAACCCCCTAAGATGAAACAACACTAACCCCCTAACAACAAACAACACTAACCCCCTAACAACAAACAACACTAACACACTAACAACAACCAACCCTAACCCCCTAAGAACAAACGACACTAACCCCCTAAGAACAAACAACACTAACCCCCAACAACGAACACTACTAATCCCCTAACAACACAAAACCTAACCCCTTATCAACAAACAACCCTAACCCACTAACAAAAAACAACCCTAACACCCTGACAACAAACAACCCTAAACCCCTAACAACAAACAACACTAACCCTCTAACAACAAACAACCCTAAACCCCTAACATCAAAGAACACTAACACCCTAACAACAAACAACCCTCACCCCCTAAAAACAAGCACTAACCTCCAAACAACAAACAACCCTAACCCCTAAAAACCAAAAACATTAACCCACTAACAACAAACAGCCCTAATCCACTAACAACGAACAACCCTAACACCCTAACAACAAACAACACTAACCCCCTAACAACAAACAACACTAACACACTAACAACAACCAACCCTAACCCCCTAAGAACAAACGACACTAACCCCCTAAGAACAAACAACACTAACCCCCAACAACGAACACTACTAATCCCCTAACAACACAAAACCTAACCCCTTATCAACAAACAACCCTAACCCACTAACAAAAAACAACCCTAACACCCTGACAACAAACAACCCTAAACCCCTAACAACAAACAACACTAACCCTCTAACAACAAACAACCCTAAACCCCTAACATCAAAGAACACTAACACCCTAACAACAAACAACCCTCACCCCCTAAAAACAAGCACTAACCTCCAAACAACAAACAACCCTAACCCCTAAAAACCAAAAACATTAACCCACTAACAACAAACAGCCCTAATCCACTAACAACGAACAACCCTAACACCCTAACAACAGACAACACTAACCCCCTAACAACAAACAACCCTAAACCCCTAACATCAAACAACACTAACCCCCTAACAACACAAAACACTAACACCCTAACAACAAACAACACTAACACCCTAACAACAAAAACCACTAAACCCCAAGAAACAACCCTAAACCCCTAACAACAAACACTAACCCCCTAACAACAAAAAACACTAAACCCCTAACAAGAAACTACCCTAACCCCTTAACAAACAACACTGACCACGTAACAACAAACAACCCTAACCCCCAAACAACAAACAACCCTAACCCCCAAACAACAAACAACCCTAACCCCCTAACAACAAACAATCCTAACCCCCGAACAACCAACAAAACTAACCCCCTAACCACAATAATCACAAACACCCTAACAACAAAAACCACTAAACCCCAACAAGAAACAACTCTAAACCCCTAACAACAAACAACACTAACCCCCTAACAACAAACAACCGTAACCAAACAACAAACAACCCTAACCCACTATCAACAAACAACACTAACCCTCTAACAAGAAACTACTTTAACCCCGTAACAACAAACAACCCTAAACCCTAAAAACAAACAACCCTAACCAAACAACAAACAACCCTAACCGACTAACAACAAACAACACTAACCCCCTAACAAGAAAAAACACTAACCCCCTAAGAAGAAACAACATTAACCCCCTAACAACAAACAACACTAACCCCCTAACAACAAACAACACTAACCCCCTAACAACAAACAACACTAACACCCTAACAACAACCAACCCTAACCCCCTAAGAACAAACGACACTAACCCCCTAAGAACAAACAACAATAACCCCCAACAACGAACAATACTAACCCCCTAACAACACAAAACCTAACCGCTTATCAACAAACAACCCTAACCCACTAAAAAAAAACATCCCTAACACCCGAACAACAAACAACCCTAACCCCCTAACAACAACCAACCCTAACCCCCTAGGAACAAACAACACTAACCCCCTAAGAACAAACAACAATAACCCCGAACAACGAACAATACTAACCCCCTAACAACACAAAACCTAACCCCTTATCAACAAACAACCCTAACCCACTAACAAAAAACATCCCTAACACCCTGACAACAAACAACCCTAAACCACTAACATCAAACAACACTAACCCCCTAACAACACAAAACACTAACACCCTAACAACAAACAACACTAACACCCTAACAACAAAAACCACTAAACCCCAACAAGAAACAACCCTAAACCCCTAACAACAAACACTAACCCCCTAACAACAAACAACACTAAACCCCTAACAACAAACAACACTAACCCCCTAACAACAAACAACCCTAAACCCCTAACATCAAAGAACACTAACACCCTAACAACAAACAACCCTAACCCCCTAACAACAAACACTAACCCCCAAACAACAAACAACCCTAACCCCTAAAAACCAAAAACACTAACCAACTAACAACAAACAACCCTAACCCACCAACAACAGACAACCCTAACCCCCTAACAAGAAACAACACTAACCCCCTAACAACAAACAACCCTAAACCCCTAACATCAAACAACACTAACCCCCTAACAACACAAAACACTAAGACCCTAACAACAAACAACACTAACACCCTAACAACAAAAACCACTAAACCCCAACAAGAAACAACCCTAAACCCCTAACAACAAACACTAACCCCCTAACAACAAACAACACTAAACCCCTAACAAGAAACTACCCCAACCCCGTAACAACAAACAACACTAACCCCGTAACAACAAACAAACCTAACCCCGAAACAACAAACAACGCTAACTCCCTAACAACAAACAATCTTAACCCCGAACAACCTACAACAGTAACCCCCTAACCACAATAAACACTAACACCCTAATAACGAAAACCACTAAACCCCAACAAGAAACAACCCTAAACCCCTAACAACAAACAACACTAACCCCCTAACCACAAACAACCCTAAGCAAACAACAAACAACCATAACCCACTAACAACAAAGAACACTAACACCCTAACAACAAACAACCCTATCCCCCTAACAACAAACAACCCTAACCCCCTAACAACAAACACTAACCCCCAAACAACAAACAACCCTAACCCTAAAAACCAAAAACACTAACCAACTAACAACCAACAACCCTAACCCACTAACAACAAACAACCCTAACACCCTGACAACAAACAACCCTAAACCCCTAACAACAAACAACACTAACCCTCTAACAACAAACAACCCTAAACCCCTAACATCAAAGAACACTAACACCCTAACAACAAACAACCCTCACCCCCTAAAAACAAACACTAACCTCCAAACAACAAACAACCCTAACCCCTAAAAACCAAAAACATTAACCCACTAACAACAAACAGCCCTAATCCACTAACAACGAACAACCCTAACACCCTAACAACAGACAACACTAACCCCCTAACAGCAAACAACCCTAAACCCCTAACATCAAACAACACTAACCCCCTAACAACACAAAACACTAACACCCTAACAACAAACAACACTAACACCCTAACAACAAAAACCACTAAACCCCAACAAGAAACAACCCTAAACCCCTAACAACAAACACTAACCCCCTAACAACAAAAAACACTAAACCCCTAACAAGAAACTACCCTAACCCCTTAACAAACAACACTGACCACGTAACAACAAACAACCCTAACCCCCAAACAACAAACAACCCTAACCCCCAAACAACAAACAACCCTAACCCCCTAACAACAAACAATCCTAACCCCCGAGCAACCAACAAAACTAACCCCCTAACCACAATAATCACAAACACCCTAACAACAAAAACCACTAAACCCCAACAAGAAACAACTCTAAACCCCTAACAACAAACAACACTAACCCCCTAACAACAAACAACCCTAAACCCCTAACATCAAAGAACACTAACACCCTAACAACAAACAACCCTAACCCCCTAACAACAAACACTAACCCCCAAACAACAAACAACCCTAACCCCTAAAAACCAAAAACACTAACCAACTAACAACAAACAACCCTAACCGACTAACAACAAACAACACTAACCCCCTAACAAGAAAAAACACTAACCCCCTAAGAAGAAACAACATTAACCCCCTAACAACAAACAACACTAACCCCCTAACAACAAACAACACTAACACCCTAACAACAACCAACCCTAACCCCCTAAGAACAAACAACACTAACCCCCTAAGAACAAACAACAATAACCCCCAACAACGAACAATACTAACCCCCTAACAACACAAAACCTAACCCCTTATCAACAAACAACGCTAACCCACTAAAAAAAAACATCCCTAACACCCTAACAACAAACAACCCTAACCCCCTAACAACAACCAACCCTAACCCCCTAAGAACAAACAACACTAACCCCCTAAGAACAAACAACAATAACCCCCAACAACGAACAATACTAACCCCCTAACAACACAAAACCTAACCCCTTATCAACAAACAACCCTAACCCACTAACAAAAAACATCCCTAACACCCTGACAACAAACAACCCTAAACCACTAACAACAAACAACACTAACCCTCTAACAACAAACAACCCTAAACCCCTAACATCAAACAACACTAACCCCCTAACAACACAAAACACTAACACCCTAACAACAAACAACACTAACACCCTAACAACAAAAACCACTAAACCCCAACAAGAAACAACCCTAAACCCCTAACAACAAACACTAACCCCCTAACAACAAACAACACTAAACCCCTAACAACAAACAACACTAACCCCCTAACAACAAACAACCCTAAACCCCTAACATCAAAGAACACTAACACCCTAACAACAAACAGCCCTAACCAAACAACAAACAACCCTAACCGACTAACAACAAACAACACTAACCCCCTAACAAGACACAACACTAACCCCCTAAGATGAAACAACACTAACCCCCTAACAACAAACAACACTAACCCCCTAACAACAAACAACACTAACACACTAACAACAACCAACCCTAACCCCCTAAGAACAAACGACACTAACCCCCTAAGAACAAACAACACTAACCCCCAACAACGAACACTACTAATCCCCTAACAACACAAAACCTAACCCCTTATCAACAAACAACCCTAACCCACTAACAAAAAACAACCCTAACACCCTAACAACAACCAACCCTAAACCCCTAACAACAAACAACACTAACCCTCTAACAACAAACAACCCTAAACCCCTAACATCAAAGAACACTAACACCCTAACAACAAACAACCCTCACCCCCTAAAAACAAGCACTAACCTCCAAACAACAAACAACCCTAACCCCTAAAAACCAAAAACATTAACCCACTAACAACAAACAGCCCTAATCCACTAACAACGAACAACCCTAACACCCTAACAACAGACAACACTAACCCCCTAACAACAAACAACCCTAAACCCCTAACATCAAACAACACTAACCCCCTAACAACACAAAACACTAACACCCTAACAACAAACAACACTAACACCCTAACAACAAAAACCACTAAACCCCAAGAAACAACCCTAAACCCCTAACAACAAACACTAACCCCCTAACAACAAAAAACACTAAACCCCTAACAAGAAACTACCCTAACCCCTTAACAAACAACACTGACCACGTAACAACAAACAACCCTAACCCCCAAACAACAAACAACCCTAACCCCCAAACAACAAACAACCCTAACCCCCTAACAACAAACAATCCTAACCCCCGAACAACCAACAAAACTAACCCCCTAACCACAATAATCACAAACACCCTAACAACAAAAACCACTAAACCCCAACAAGAAACAACTCTAAACCCCTAACAACAAACAACACTAACCCCCTAACAACAAACAACCGTAACCAAACAACAAACAACCCTAACCCACTATCAACAAACAACACTAACCCTCTAACAAGAAACTACTTTAACCCCGTAACAACAAACAACCCTAAACCCTAAAAACAAACAACCCTAACCAAACAACAAACAACCCTAACCGACTAACAACAAACAACACTAACCCCCTAACAAGAAAAAACACTAACCCCCTAAGAAGAAACAACATTAACCCCCTAACAACAAACAACACTAACCCCCTAACAACAAACAACACTAACCCCCTAACAACAAACAACACTAACACCCTAACAACAACCAACACTAACCCCCTAAGAACAAACGACACTAACCCCCTAAGAACAAACAACAATAACCCCCAACAACGAACAATACTAACCCCCTAACAACACAAAACCTAACCGCTTATCAACAAACAACCCTAACCCACTAAAAAAAAACATCCCTAACACCCTAACAACAAACAACCCTAACCCCCTAACAACAACCAACCCTAACCCCCTAGGAACAAACAACACTAACCCCCTAAGAACAAACAACAATAACCCCGAACAACGAACAATACTAACCCCCTAACAACACAAAACCTAACCCCTTATCAACAAACAACCCTAACCCACTAACAAAAAACATCCCTAACACCCTGACAACAAACAACCCTAAACCACTAACAACAAACAACACTAACCCTCTAACAACAAACAACCCTAAACCCCTAACATCAAACAACACTAACCCCCAACAACACAAAACACTAACACCCTAACAACAAACAACACTAACACCCTAACAACAAAAACCACTAAACCCCAACAAGAAACAACCCTAAACCCCTAACAACAAACACTAACCCCCTAACAACAAACAACACTAAACCCCTAACAACAAACAACACTAACCCCCTAACAACAAACAACCCTAAACCCCTAACATCAAAGAACACTAACACCCTAACAACAAACAACCCTAACCCCCTAACAACAAACACTAACCCCCAAACAACAAACAACCCTAACCCCTAAAAACCAAAAACACTAACCAACTAACAACAAACAACCCTAACCCACCAACAACAAACAACCCTAACCCCCTAACAAGAAACAACACTAACCCCCTAACAACAAACAACCCTAAACCCCTAACATCAAACAACACTAACCCCCTAACAACACAAAACACTAAGACCCTAACAACAAACAACACTAACACCCTAACAACAAAAACCACTAAACCCCAACAAGAAACAACCCTAAACCCCTAACAACAAACACTAACCCCCTAACAACAAACAACACTAAACCCCTAACAAGAAACTACCCCAACCCCGTAACAACAAACAACACTAACCCCGTAACAACAAACAAACCTAACCCCGAAACAACAAACAACGCTAACTCCCTAACAACAAACAATCTTAACCCCGAACAACCAACAACACTAACCCCCTAACCACAATAAACACTAACACCCTAATAACGAAAACCACTAAACCCCAACAAGAAACAACCCTAAACCCCTAACAACAAACAACACTAACCCCCTAACCACAAACAACCCTAAGCAAACAACAAACAACCATAACCCACTAACAACAAAGAACACTAACACCCTAACAACAAACAACCCTATCCCCCTAACAACAAACAACCCTAACCCCCTAACAACAAACACTAACCCCCAAACAACAAACAACCCTAACGCCCTAACAACAAACAATCCTAACCCCCGAACAACCAACAACACTAACCCCCTAACCACAGTAAACATTAACACCCTAACAACAAAAACCACTAAAACCCAACAAGAAACAACCCTAAACCCCTAACAAGAATCAACACTAACCCCCTAAGAACAAACAACCCTAACCAAACAAGAAACAACCTTAAACCCTAAAAACAAACAACCCTAACACCCTAACAACAAACAGCCCTAACCAAACAACAAACAACCCTAACCGACTAACAACAAACAACACTAACCCCTAACAAGACACAACACTAACCCCCTAAGATGAAACAACACTAACCCCCTAACAACAAACAACACTAACCCCCTAACAACAAACAACACTAACACACTAACA